>NC_136612.1:36001388-36378697 GCF_933228915.1 Telmatherina bonti | reverse complement strand
TACTATTGTCAACTTCAGCTTACTTCCCAGGCAGCAGTTTTCTCCTTCTTTAATGGGAGGGTATGAATACATGAGGACGACTGTATATGTGTCTAACAAGGATTATATTCCACTGAAATTAACGTCAGGTTGACAGGATGAGCTGTCAGCCAGAGGAGAGCTCGTCTAAACCACCTCATGTTGGTCATATAGACACAAAGGACAATGACAATGACAATAAAACAAAGTTAAATTAGTGGCACCATTTACTGTCATTTAAAAAATATTTTTTTGTCTTTTTGTGGAAGAATGGGATCAGAAATGAGATAAACTTGGCATATGTGGTTGCCAGGCAACGGAGGACTGGAGCACTATGGGTAATTCTCATACTCTAGAGAGGCCGTCTCATTTTACTGGCAGTCTGCGCACTTGGAAGTGTGCCGACCCTGAATTGAAAAACACTCAGTTACCCGGCGAAAAACTGCGGTTGTTCTACGTTCTTCTGGCTTGAAGCGGGAGGTCAGGTCCCTGTCAATCAAAAGGACACGCCCCTAAATATGCCAACCTTCAAGATTAAATTACTTTTAAACGGGTGAGTTAGAAAAAAAAAATTACTCTCCCACAGTTGGCATGAAGGTAAACCTGACCTATTAGACCTAACATGGATTTTTGTACCAGGCTGTACACCTGTTTATTTCTGCTGTGAAGTTGGTCTTTTTAACATGGGAGTCTATGGGGATTTGCTCTGTTTTGCTGCCCCAAGTGGATGAAGGGGGAACTGCAGTTTTATGCACTTGCGCATAGGCTTTAACCGCCGGAGGCTCAGTCCAT
The DNA here is from genome assembly GCF_933228915.1 of Telmatherina bonti. NCBI lineage: Eukaryota > Metazoa > Chordata > Actinopteri > Atheriniformes > Telmatherinidae > Telmatherina > Telmatherina bonti. Next base: position 36,377,887 of record NC_136612.1, on the reverse strand, counting down.
CTTTCATATATGGTCTATGTGTGGGGCCCACGGAGGGCTAACACCAGCAGTTGAACATGAAACAAACATGTATATAAAAACCAGTCACACCACAGTGTCTAGTGTATTGCTATTGGTACCATTGGCTGCGCTGTTAGAAATCATTCACAAATTTTTACAATGTTATGGTGTGGAACGGGGCCGCTGGAACACTCTGGGCCCAGGGACCTGTCTACTTTTGATCCGGCCCTGGCAGTGAGGGCGGGTCGCCATCGTTAAATGGGTCAGTTGAACGAGCCAGCTGCTCGGCTAAAGGCTTGCTAGCTAAACCAAACGCACCGTGGCGGTCATTTTCTGTGGCAGGGTCGCACATGCCAGAGTTGAATACCGTTAGCTGAGGCCGTTTTACAGGGACACAAATGCCATTGAAAGCTTTTAATGAATACAAACAGTAAATCACAGTAATGACGTTTTCCATAAGCAGCTAACGGCTAACTAGCATGCTGAGCAGGTAGCTAAATCTCAGTGGAGATGTTTGCAAATATCAGCCTCGTTTCCTACCATTAGATGCCATTCATGCAGAGAAAACGGAACCGCAAAAGTCCAAATCTCTCCAAGAGTAACAAACGGTAACGACAGGAAGATGGATGCGCGAGCGAACACCGGCCGGCGTCCTGTTCACCGCTGCAGATCCGGAACCGACCACCAGGCGGCGGAGGTGCGCCGAGGACTGTGGACGTCATCCAAATTATTTTGTTTTAGGATAAAATCACACAAACATACAGACGTTTAAAAAAAATTGAATAAATAAAAACAGCTATATTTTAATAATTTAGGGCTTCATAATCCACAAAGGCAAAAACACCAGTAGAAATTAAATGAAAAATACTTTATTAATCCCCAAAGGGAAATTCAATATTGTAGTAGATAATTTGAGGAAGTCTTGTTCCGGAGGCTGCTTGCTGCAGGCAGGAATGATCTTCTGTATCTTTCAGTCTAACATCGGACCTGAAGAAGCCTCTCACTGAACACACTTTGTTGTTTCATCACTGTGTTGTGGAGAGGGTGTGAAGAATCCTCCATCATCTTCATCAGCTTGTGCAGCATTCTTCTTTGGACAATCAGCTCCAGCGGCTCCAGAGTTACTCCAAGCACAGAAGCAGCTTTCTGGATCAGTTTGTTGATTCTCTTCAAGTCTCTGGTTCTGATGCTACTACCCCAGCAGATGCTGCAAAGCTGACTGCACTCTCCACAACAGACTTATAGAAGATATGCAACATCTTAGTGCAGATGTTAAAAGAAGATAAAAGAAAATATTAACAAATGATTTATATGTGTGTATTGTGTTGTGCATGTGTGTGGATATTATTGTATGTTGCATCACATTTTAATAAGCGTGATGTAACATTAAATATCACAAATAACTTTTCAAAGGGAGAAGGTTAATATTTGGCTTCTCTCAATTTTTACATGTAGAAGTTTTTTGTTGTATTATATATGTTTAGCATTTTTGTGTTATATCTGCAACGTTTGAAACTAAAATAAAGGAATTTATAAAGAAATAAAACCAGTTTTTCCCTGAATTTAAACGTTTGAGGATTAAAAAAAAGTTTTTGAATAATTTGATTTTAAAATTATTTTTAAAACGTCTTTATTCACATTATCTATATTATTTTCCGAAATATTAGCATTGATCATTTTAATTAAAACATTTAAAAAACTGCTACATTTTTTGTAAAGATTTTACTTGACATTTTTATTTTTCCATCTATACTACTAAATATTAAGCAGGGCAAGGCAAGTTTATTTATATAGCTCAATTCAACAACAGTGTGATTCAAAGTGCTTTAGAGACAATAAAATATTAGAAAATAAGAAGCATAATTTAAAATGAAAATATGAAAGCAAGGAAAAAGAAAAATAGTTAAAGAAACATGCAGATTTGGACTTAACTCAAAACACAAAATACTGAAATGCAGCTGAGAACAGGAGGGTCTTTACCTCAATTTATAATAAACTGTTTTAGCTGATCTGAGGCTTTCTGGGAGTTTGTGGAGCATAGAAGCTAAATGCAGCTTCTTCATGTCTCGTTTTGACTATTAATCAGAAAACTATATAATTATATAATCTATAAAAAAATTAAAGGTAAAACGTTTTTCCCTGTTTATCACTGAGTCAGACTTGGCAATTGTAATGTATGTAGTAACTTATTCTTCAGTGAGTTGTGTGTGTTGGATGACTGACAATCCTCATCCTTGTATATTCTAGAAAAGCAGCTTCTTAAAAGTAGAAACTTAAAATGAAGAACAAATATTGTGGATTATTGGATTTTTACAATATCATCATTACAGAAGCGGGTTGTTTGCGTATGAGTGTTTTTGGTGTTGAAGCTCCAACTTTCCGCTGTTGTTCCAGGTCCAAGTCTAGGTCCAGGTCAAAAACCTGTGAAAAATGGACCAGAGTAAACCCAGAAAGCAGAGTAGTTTTATGTCACTAAAATGTTTCCTGAACTCAGCAGAAGTTTTAAAAGTAAACGCGCATGTTGTGTATGTGTTTGAAAGATCAGCTGTGAATTCTGTTTTCTCATCACCATGACAACGAAGAGTCCATACACACAAGGCGGGGCTTCTCAGGTGAGTATGGAGCAGGTTTCTGTTGAGCTGGTGGGTCAGCACGACTCGACCTGCAGCTCTGAGCTCTCAGACTACGTTCTGGCTACGAGCAGCATGAGAAAGAACAGATCTGAATGATGATCATGCTTCTTCTGCAGGAGACAACATGAACAAGATGGATCAAGACCAGGTTTTGGCCCGACGTAGACTACATGGCCAAAGTAAGGCAAAGCGGTCCAGACAGAGACACCTGCATGAGAGCAGCCTGAGCCTGGGCAGCATCGGACCCTGCTACACCACCACACACAGCCAGGTGAGCCTTCGCGGGTTGGCTTTCTGACGACGAAGCTACAGCAGCAGGACATTCCTGTCCACAGGTAGATACTTCTACCTGAGGTCTAAAAACACATCAGGACAGAGTCTGGGTTGGAAAAGGCAAGGAAGCCCAGACCTGAGGACCCCAAGGGGTTCCCAGGCCAGCTGAGAGACTTAATCCCTCCAACATGTTCTGGGTCTCCTCCTGCTGGGACGTCCCTGGAACGCCTCACCAGGGAGGCGTCCAGGAGGCGCTCTAACCAGATGCCTGAGCCTCCTCATCTGGCCTCCTCTGAATGTGGAGAAGCAGCATATCTACTCTGATCTCCATCAGAACGTTTTCATGTCCATCTCTCCTCTACTTCCTCCTCATGTTTGCCAGAGTTTCTCCGGCAAGTCAGCTGATGGACGTCCTCTGGTCTTCCACCTGAGAGACCCCAGCTTCCCTTCACAACATCGGAGCCAGCTGGACTTCAGTGATGGCAGCAAAGCACCACATCCTGCGCTGCTGACACACACTAGAGACGTCCATGGGCCCAAGCTCATCTCTGTGGTAATTCTCAAACATCTGCCACTCATCTGCCAGTGTTGAGGCAAAGACCGAACTACAAGAACTTTCTGCAGAGACCAGATCCCAAGGAGAAAAACTGGACTCTGTATCGCAGTGGTCATGCTGTCCGAGAGATCACCAACCCCCAACACCCCACAGAGTACCAGACCACCTACAGAAGGGTGCACACAAGTCTGGGATCAGAAGCCTCATCCCAGCAGGTCTATGGCAGACCGATACAGTGGCACCAACATGACATACTGACAGGTAGCCTGAACTCTGCAGATACATGTTATACTTCCTGGTTCCGCTCATATTTGTTTTTATTTTTTTTATTTTTCCAGGAATAAATGATCATTTACTGTCTCTAACATTTATCACAGAGAATAAAACACTTTCTGCTTATTTTCAAACCTGAGTATATCTAGATCAGTGTATCAGCGCCCTCATGTGGTCAGAGTGAGGAACTGCACCGACCCAAACCCGGTCTGCAGTGGACCGGTCCAGTAGAACACCACAAAAACCATGAAATAAAAAATCTCTTTAGACTGCACAAGAGCATAATCAATATGGTTAAACTTAATTTTCCTTTTAGAAAAAACAATGTTGAATTTCTGGAGAAAAATAAGTTTCAACCCTTTTACGTTTTGTTTTTAACTTATTGTTCATTTAATTGGTTGGTTTTTTTTTTGGTTTGTTTTCTTTTACCTTTACCAATAAAATACACACAAACTACATGTTTGGATATACGCTGCCAGTCAAAAGTTTGGACACACACACACACACACACCATTGAATTCAATGGGAAAGTGTGTCCAAACTTTTTACTGGCAGCGTATGTATACGTAGTGCACAAGGGGTTTTATATTTAACTATAGACTTAAAGGTCAGTTATATTAATGGATACATTCATAAATGTAATTTAAATGTTAAAAATTTGATTTTATTTATAAAATGAGATTTAAAATATTTTAAAAATAGATACATTTTAATTGCTATATTTAAAATGTTTTTTTATTCTAAACATTTTATTTCATGTGATTTTAATTTACAAGTTTAATTAATTTTTACTTACTGTATATTTTTTGCTAAACAAGATGAACTTTAATCGCAAAAGGAAATTTGACAGCAGCTGCTCAGTCACGCACACACCTGAAATAAAAATGTTAAAAATTGCAAAAATCTATAGAAATCCATCATCGTAAATGTCAAACACTTGAAAAGGAGGAGAATCATAATCTGTCCATCCAACATGATTAATAAACCAATACCTAAGATTTATTGAACTTGAAGCAGGTCAACATGTTCAGTTCCATAAGACTTGATATTTTACTCTTCATTATCTACACAATGTCAAGAAATTAAGCTTTTTTTTTTATTTTAAAACACAATTTAAAAAACATGGCAAGTGTTTTATACCAGACAACTTTAAAAGCAGAAGTTTGGCCGTTTCATGTCGGTATAGCGACGATGACACTGATCAGAGTGAACTCACCTGTCTGCAGGTAAACCGAGGCGTCCAGGCGGCTGGGAGACGGCGCAGAGACGAGTGGCTGTGGGAGACGGACCACACTGCAGCCCGACGCTCCCGAATCCCCACCGGATCCGACCGGATGGAGATGCAGGACGACCAGATACATAGCAACACCAGCAGGACTCTGTGTGGCCTGATGGAGCTGGAAGGCTGATCAGAACGTCAATCAATAAATTTCCACACGAAACAGAAATAAAAAAGGGAGTAAAAGCTTATTTTCAATCTGATAAAAAGGGGAGAAAAATTGCTTCCTTGTGATTCAGAAGCTTCTAGAAGCTCCTTCAGCCACAGGAAGTTAAAGTTCGGCTGGTTCCTGCAGCCTGGATGAAGTCTGGACCACGCCGAGACCCCGGTTCCTGCAGCCTGGATGAAGTCTGGACCACGCCAAGACCCGGTTCTCCTCCAGCCGGTCTGGTTCTGCATTTTGGTTTATTTTTTTCTTAGACAATCTTAAATGTGACTTTTTCTTGTGAGCTTTTGTCTATTTTAACCCTTTAAATCCTGAGAAGACAAAATGGAGAAAGTTCTAATCTTTTAATCTAAAGTCATTAAAAATGTAAAAATTGTGTCAATGATTGCCATGCACACGCTGCCCAGCAGGGGGCAGGAGACAGATCCCAGATCAAACATTCCTTCAGCATAAAAGGAGTAAAGTTGGATTGTTATTTCCAGTCAGTCCCAACATGACCAGCCTGAGGACAGACAGAGGATGTACCATCTCATGGAGACACGTGATCAAACATGTTTTCAGAACTTGCTGGTCAGACGGAAGAGCCCTGCAGGGAAACGCGCTCAAGTCATGCTGGTAAGAAGCTGCAAAAATAAAAAAATAAAAAAATAAAAAAAATCACTGAGGCGGAGAAAAGCAAGGAACAGCCACACCCGCTGAGAAGCAGCTGGTTGTTGTTTTTTTTACCTTTAATCACCAGCAAGTGCAGATTTCTGCCTTTTTCTCTCTTTGCCCCAAACGAAGTTTAGACTCCAGAAACCGTGGAACAGATTCAGCTGCGTAGGATTACTGTGGTTTACTAAACAGCAGCAGGAGATTGGTTTCTGTTCTGGGATTGTAAACTATGATCAGTATTCATTTAATTACCAATTATATGGCTGTGCTGGTCTGAGGAATGCGTGCTGGGAGTCCTGCCAGACTTCCTGCTTCATGACATGTTGGGAGAGAAAAGGAATCACTGTCTTGATTTAATAAAACAATTAAGTGTTTAAACGATAATTTGTAATCGTTTCCTCTGAAACCAGGAAAGTATTGATTTGACTTCCGATGGGCCACAGAAGACTGGTTAGAAAGGTGGAGAGGGTCCCACTTTAAGCTTTTGGACAAGAAAAAGTACAAGCTCTGCTTTTTCTAAGACTGGGTGGGAAACTTCTGCTCCGTGGAGCATCCCTTCCAGCAGCACAACCAGACCATCTCCACAAAACGCTGCAACACCACACTTCATGCCAACTCCACCCTCACATCATTCCCTGCATGACGACTCAAAACCTTGCTTTGTTGCAGTGAAGAGCAATCTTGTTGCCTGGCAACATGCAAAGTATTCTGTTTAACTTGGTTAAAGCTTCCAAGCGGCTCACCTCTAAGTTACTGTATTAAATACTTTTTCTAACTATATAAAATTTGTGAGCTTTTGGGCCCCAAAATAAAAAGATAGGTTGAAGTTAATCATGGAGATCAGGACATGGCAGTCTTTCGGCATAAAAACGGTCAAATAAGTGTCTGAATACATTCGGACCCCTGGCCAGCTGATGGGTGAGCCACCTCAGGGAGACTGCAGGGATAGTCTAATATTTGAGACATAAACCATAATACGCAACACCAAATACGCTTTATTCTTCCTAGAGTAATGACATTTTAAAGTCACGCCACTCGAGTACAATTTTAGGCGACTTAAGGACGGACAAAGACTAGAGAACTCCATTACGTCAAACTTTATTCATTGTTGACATATCCAGTAAAATATGAAATGAGTTGACACGAGAAGAAAAACACAAAAATATATATATAAACAAACAGAATACGGACAGACGCACAAGGACAGGACAGACGGGCGGACACAGAGACCAACCCCCACTGTTGGGCGTTTAAAAAGGACTAAAAAGATCCAGGTTGAGCTAGCAGCAGTACAGCAGTTTTACTCCTGATGACTTCAGCTTTAAATCCAGTTTTCATTCACAACCAAAGCAGAAAAAGCACGAAAAAAGGTCAAATGTTCGTTTTTGCCTTCCACTCGCCCCGAATGATGCACTTACTGCGAAGAAGCAGAGGTTAAAAATGATGCCGTAATGCTACAACAGCTGCTCAGTAGTCACTGGAAGGAGAGGGGATGGCTGAGGGGAATAACTGAGGCCTTAAAACAGCTGATCTACGAAACAGAAGGGTCCTAACTCGGTGCTCGGCTTCCTGTGGTGGCTGCATGCACGCCTGATACGTTGCTATACAATGTGAAGAGGTGCTGAGGTTTAAACATCACAAAGTGGGAAGTTAAATCTATCAGATGTGTAAAAAAAAAAAAAAATTAAAAAAAGAAAAAAAAAAAAGAAAAAAGTGCATTTTTGCTTTGAAACAAAAAGCAGGAGGCTCACTGCCGCTTCTGCTCTCTGGCTTTCCTTCTCCAAACTTCCTTCCGTCTTGCAGACTCCCCTCGTTCATCCAGACCTCCGTCTACTCGTTCTTCTTCTCCTTCTGCTTGAGCAGTTTGTTGATCTCCCTCTTGGCCATGCCGGCGTACTTTGAGATGACGCCGTGCTGGTTCAGGCCCGGCAGCAGCAGCAGGAAGCTCACTGCACAGAGAGAAAGCCGTCACTTCATCCAGCGAGGCGTCAAACTCACATTTCTGTTCAGTTAGGTAAAACATCTGTATGTCACATCAGCCGCCTGGGAAGTTACCAAACAAAACGTATCCCAGCTGAACTCTTCCTGTTGAGTCAACACACCTCGCCACACTGAACAGTTGGCTGGCAGACAGGTGCTGCGTCATGAGGTGTTCAGCAGTGAAATTCAGTCGAGTTCAGACACATTTCAGCTTTTCCTTCTGCCTGAAGGGAGACGTCAATCTGAAAGTGATGACGTTACTGTGACTGCGCTCTCAGCAATCTGGGTATTGATCTCATTACTGCTGCATTTCTGAGTCACAGTAACGAGAAGCTTCATGGCAGTTTGGCTGCTTCACAGACAAGCAAATACCTGCTGGAGTCTGTCTGAAGCAGCGTTTCTCCATCCAGCCCTGCATGTTTTAGAGGTGGGACAACTATGAAAGGCTTGTAAAGACCTGATTAGCAGGTTTGTTACTGTGAATCAGGCGGGTTGGAGTACGAACACAACATGCAGGGTAGTGGATCCTGAGGACCTGCACCCAGAAACTGCAGGTTCTACGACGCACAGCTACGCTGAGTAAAGCATTAACACCAGACACTTGTGGCTCAGAGAAAGTCCTGATGACAAATCTCACTCAACGTTTACATCCAGCTGAAGATACACACTGGAGTGTCGATCATGGAGTTTCATTGCTCTACAACACAGGTGTCAAACTCCAGTCCTCGAGGGTCGGTATCCTGCAGGTTTTCGTGGTCTCCATCCTCGAACACACCCGACCAAAATTCATATATAGGTTGATGAGAAGCTGCTGGATCCATTTGATTTGAATCAGCTGTGTTGGTAGAGAGAAACAAACCTGCCAGATACCAGCCCTCTAAGACTAGAGTGAGTCTTACACACAGGAAAGCAGAACTTCATGCAGTCCCAGGTCTGGTCTTATAGTAAAACATCAGGCAGCAGAACGGTCACAAACACACAGATAAACAGCTGCAGTAAGACCCATCGGGTCTGGAACTGGATGAAACAGGAGGAATAAATGGAGCTGGTTTGTGGGACACTGCATGTCAGACTGAAAACAGCTGCTTTGAGCATCAGGTCCAGGAACATGTGGGGATAGGATTAATGATTTCTAACTGCGCCCTGGCTGGTACCAGCGCCAACGTTTCCCTCAGCTTCAGGAGGAAGACGGACCCGGTCAGACCATACTCACCGATCAGGTAGGTGAGGAACAGGTTGTGCACCTGCTGTCCGATCCAGGCCACGGCCAGCAGGCTGCTGATCACCGAGGCAAAGTACTGCAGAGAGGTCACATGTTACATTACAGCCAAACTGAAAACTGATGAATTATTGAATGAATGTACCCCCCCACCCCCACAATGTAACAAAGCCAGAGATATTTAGCAGAAACAAGTCCAGACTGCACAGAGGTCTTACAGTGTGTTAACAGGCAAGCTGTGAAAAATCTGGTTATTACAGCCTGCAACCCAGTTTGAGCTGTAAGTGGAGCAGTGAAGCAGAGTCAGCTGATGTTTTTATCTGGAGCAGAGGAAAAGCTCCTCATTGTACCAGATTCATAAAGAATCCATCAGCTGCAGTTCTCAGGCTGGACTTTGTGCCGCAGCCCGTCAGCTGGCAGATTTAAAAAAAACAAAAACAAAACCAAGTACCATTTTGGGTTTCTCCTCTTTGAGGGCGCAGAGACGTTTCCACCAGCCGACGACCCGACGCTGAGTCTTCACCAGGTTTCCACAGATCTCATGGAAACGCTGCTGCTGCTCTGTGGTCCTGCACACAAGCAAACCCCAAAGTCAGAGGTTCTGCTGAGCGGAAAGGAAACAGGATGATCTGAAACTCATTGCTTCACCCTGACTGAGGCAGGAAGTTCTGTGGTTTGTCAGCATGGCTGGTTAGATTTAGGTCATTTTCAAACCAAACTTTATTTAGAAAGCTCTTTTCAAACAGTAAAGTGTTTCACATCATAAAAACTATTTCAGCAATAAAAACAAAACCTTCACACAGTTCTGAGACAAGTCTGAGCGACCCCGGCCGCCAGGGCCAGTAGCTCTATATTCTTGCTTCTAGTTGAGTTAAACGTGTCTTTTAAAGGATCTGATTGGTCTGAGAAGTGCAGCACCTGGAATAATATTCATGGAAAATTGTTGAAAGTTTAAGTATGTGGTCTTACTCTGGTTTGTTTTTGTCGTTTCCCTGCTCCAACACACCTGATTGACATCAAGTGGATCCAACAGTCATTCAAGTTGTGCAGAGACCAATAAACCTGGATCAGGTGTGTTGCAGTAGGGAAACATGCAAGACTCGCAGGACAGGGGCCATTGTCAGAGCTGGGGGGCACATGTCATCTTGTACAGTTTTAAGGATTAATATGATCGTGGCGTGTCTGACATGTGTAACGTGTCCCAACAATAGCTTGGAGAAATGAGCAAGATTGACTCATACTGTACACTGCAGGCAACTTTCACTCTTCCGATAAACATCTCGTTTGAGTCTTTCAGCCAATAGAAATGCTCAGTAATCCTCAACTTGATGAAAGTTTCCAACAAAAATACGTTGTCATGGTCCAGTTCTGCTTTGCTGGCAACTTTTTGTTTGGGACAGTGCACAGGATAGAAGACATGTATGTAAACATGTCAGATTGTACCCCCCCCCCCCCCCCCCCCCAAGACTAATAAAGTTCTTCCATAACCATTACACCCATTTCAGAGGCTGAGAAAACAGCCAACGTTTCCATCTTCATGTCAGAGAGGAGCAGAGAGGAGGCCAGACGGGAGGACAGAAGAGGGCAAGCTGCCTACAGTTTCTGCTTAGCTATCAGCATCTATTTCTAGGAGCCCAATGGGACGCGACCGGAGTCCGACAGCTCATTTCATTGAGCTCCAGCTGACTCTGCTGCAGTCTCACAGGGTACGTTGCAGCTAGAGCTTCCGCATCAGCCTGCAACTAAAAACCATGTGTCAAAAAGACGCTGCATGCAATTTCTTCCTGAACTTTGTTCTAATCTCAGGATCAGAACTTCTAACACGCTGCTGCTTCTTGCTGAACAGGTCAGACAGATCTGCCGCAGCGTGGAATGTGCAGCAGTGAAGGTCGCGTCCTGTTGAAGCTGGATGTATATGGACAAGCTGAAGATGGAAGACGCACGTTAAACATAGTGTGCCAAGTGCTGGCTGACACTCTATCCAGTCCTGGGTGTCTGGTTCTCATGAACACACTAAAAGTGGGGGGGTGTGACAGACAGATCAGTACACACGATGTAATGTCAAAGCTCCACGATGCTCTGGGACAGCCTGTAGGGCTGGTTTCAGGTGGCAGCATTTTTAAAATGGCAGAGAAGAGTGGTGGTGATGATGAGATAAGCCTCCTTTAATCTTCCAGTGATGATAAAACAACCATTAACCGTCCCGTCTTCCAAACTGGTGCAGTGATCCAGTCGGGTGTAAATATAAAAGACAGCTTCACAATGTAGAGGCAAAACATTTTCACAGGCACAAACATGTCCATTTGTTTCTCCATCAAGCTCTCACCACTTATTGGAACCAAACACTCGGGGTGCGAGGGTGGGCACAAGGTAGTCGGCCAGGCAGAGCAGCATGACGGTGCAGGACAGTCCGGTCAGCACTGACGGGTCCAAGTAGTAAATCAGCCTTAAAGAAGACAAAACAGGCAGTCATTACACATCTCTCACCCAGGAAACTGGGAACAATGTGGAACTTGTTCATGATTAGAGATATTTCTGGACTGAAGCTGCAGTAAGAACATAAAAACTATCTGCAAACATTTCTGAGCTTTTAAGGACTAAAAAACAGTAAACAGTCAGTCTGAGCCATTAATTGTCTCACAACAAAGTCTAAACTGTCAAAAAACACACAGCTTTTCCTCGTTGGGTTTTGTGATCCAACGATGTGGAAAAACTTTGCACAGCGTTTGAATCAACGTCTGATGATGTGCATGTAAAACAAACTGCTTTGAAACAAATACATGAACACTGATGTCAAAACCAAGAAACGGTTTACAAAGGAAAGACAGCAACCAACCAAATCCAAGCAGAAACACCTCATTTGTCCTTCAAGCATCTTTAGTCCACATGCATGAGATATATACACGTATGAAACATCTTACTGGCAAATCTTTAAAACCAAGTCAGAAACATTCTGAAGCTTCCTGCTGAGCAGAAAACCAGAACTAAGACTGAAGAAAAACAGGTTATCTTCATTAGAGCTGCAGAAACTAGCTTCATTTCTAATTTTGTAATTCATACTCAAACCGTTGAGTCACCGTTGCCAACTTAATTCATTTAAATAAAGTGAAACCAGTAATCTACCTAAATGTGACAGTGATTTGTTGTTGCTCTGCTGTGTAAGAATGAAAGCATTAAGCAAGTTGGTGTAAATTTAGGGGAGAATTTCTGTTCACACCATGCAGATGAGGAATAAAAACAGCAAACGTGAGGATAAAAACGACAAAGTTCCAGCTGGCAATTAATGTTTAATGCTTGACGACTAAAATGGGTGTGTTTTGTTTTCTTTTATAAAACAAACATTTTGTTCTGGTTTTATCCTTTTTCCTTTCAAAATTCTCCAATGTTTAACACCTCTCACGTAAAGAACTGAGTTATTGTGCATATAAACTAAAGGAGGAGAGAGGAGAAGACACATCAGCCCATCAACAGCAGAAAATTTAAGACAGAACTGAAAAAGTTTAAAATTACAAAAAACAGGAATTTTTTAAAGCAACAGAGTCAAATAAGACTCCTGTCTGTCACAACCGGCTGTAAGGGGAAGGAAACGCTGTCATGTCACAGTGACGGACTCACAGGAAGAGCACGGTAGTGGCACCCATCAGAGCTCCAGGGAACCAGGGTTTCTCCCAGCGCAGGACGCGGTCCCCGACCAGGATCACCTCCCCCCAGCCCTGGAGCTGTTCCTCCAGCTGGGCCGTTTCCTGAGCCTGAACACAAACATTTAAACACTAAACAAAACGGGAAGCATGTGTCTGCTCTTTAAACCCACCCAGGAACATTCCTCCATCATTAGGATTGAGCTACCAAGTTACAAATCAAAGTGGCTCATTTCCTCTATCGAATAAAACTTAAAGATGTCAATAGATTTTTTTTTTTTTTTAATGAACAAAAATAAAAATAAGCAAATAAAATACAAAAAGAGCTCAAATCGTTTGGGTTTGACCTCACTGCAACAATCATTAAAAACATCTTAAAATCCTATAAACTTTTGCTTCAATTTGTAGGTCTATCACAGCTGCAGATTATCTCGTGTTGGAACTACTTCAAAATTAGTCAGCAACTTAAAATGGCATTTTAGGGTGTGTGTTGATAACAGATAAAACCTAGTTAACATGACGCTGCAGAGTCCTAGTACCCTCTGCAATCTAAAATACATCCAAGAAAAAGATCACAAACTGATTTTAGTCTTTAACGCACATAAACACAAGCTGCTAAGATGCATTCCTGCAAGTTTGCACCGGTTTAAAGAGAATACCTGCAAAGAAGCTAAAGCTAGCAAGCTAACTGGCTAGCTGGTTAACATTAGCGACAGTCAATCACATCCCTGCAGTAACACAATAGCAGCTGTCTGTCACGACAAGTACAGCTAAATTCTTCATTTAATATCTCTGGTTATCTTAATAAATCTACAAAAACAACCGTGAGAGCGCTGTTAACTTAGCAGCTGCGGCTAAGGTTGCAAACACACCCAGCGCAGAGGACCATTTAAATGCGTCATTGAGATAAAAATTAAATTATTTTATACTCACCAGCACGTTTGCACTTCTGTTGTCGCCTTCGGCCATCGTTACTAAGGTGTTCGGTTAAACTTTAAAGTTAATTTCCGCGTATTTTTCAGACAAACGACCCTGAGAGGGACACAGATTACACCGCCCTCCACCTGCTGCTTCGACGTCTCTAACGGTCGGAGGACAGCTGCGTGCTTTTATCTCAAAATCTGCGTCAAATTTGGCGAAGTGCATTCTGGGAAATTGAGTTTTATCATTTGGTGAGGCGCATTCTTAGAAATTGAGTTTTATTCAACTTGCCTATGATGGTTTTTTGGGTTAAGTTAGCCATTTATTACCGTTCAAATCTTCAATTAAGTATCAGAGGAAATGATCAGAGAGCCAAAGTTGGTCAAAATACACGTCTGTTTTTTTGTTTTTTTGTTTTTTTTTTTTAAAGCAAAGATGATTAAACCATCGCCTTTAGTTTTCATTTATTTAGGTTTGACATGAGGCAGATCTTTAGATAATATGCAGTTTATTTATTCAGCTTGTTAGGTAAATACACACACATAATTGGTCAAATATGATCGTACAAATATAAGTTACCAAGTAAAATGTTCGAAACAAAACACTTTGGAGCAAATAAAGAATATTCCACTTTTCCGTTTGCACGTGAACGCACTACACTTTACGTACGCAGGGCGTCTGACGTCACACGATTTTCATCTCGCTCATCCTGTGGTTTGAGACTAGGTCAGTTAGCTGGAAGCTAACGCAAGCGAGACACAGTTCTTATGTTTTGGACTTTCAGAGAAGCATTTATAATAAAAATCCATTTTAGTGTGTGATTTTACCGGACGCAACCAAACGCCACATTCGTGTCTACACTGCCTGGTCTCTTCGGGGGAAGAAGTTGGTACGTAATAAATACGCTAACTTGATAGCTTAGCTGTGCGTAGTTACGCTTAAGTGTGTTCGGGCCCTCCTAATAAACCTAAATAAATGTAAAACGTTTAATCAGTTGATTATAATCTCAAATATCCATTTAATAATTTTAATCGTGTTTATTGTTTAGCTGTTGTGCCCTTGTTTTTTAAAGAATATTCATCAATGTTGTGCCATTCTTTGATCAGACGTAGCAACAGGCCTGATTTGGCGCACGTGCTAAACGCGATCAATTTTATGTTAAAGTAAAAAAAAAATAATAATTTTAACGCAATGGAATATGTTTAGATCCGTCAAACGAGCATCAGGTTTATTCTGTGTGGTAAACCTTTGATACAGAGTCCACACATCAAATCTGTGTCACCAAAATGCCGGCGCAGTTGTTATTGTTTTAAGTCCTGATTTTTACATAGATTCCAGACTTTGGTCGAGTTTTTCTGTCTGCCATCAGTTTCTTTCCTCAGATTCCTTCAGCTGATTATTTTCAACGCAGAAAGTACAACGATGCTGACACATTTTAAGTTTACATCTGCCATTTTATGATGCAAAGTCCTCCAGCGTTGCAGGAAAAAGTAATGAACTATTTTAAATCTCACGTTTAAAGCTTTTCTCTGCATTGCTTGTATCAGAAATCCTGAATCCCAGGTAGAATTTTTATAGCATTTTGGGGTTATTTTAATTTTAAAATCACCCATTGTTTAATGATGCACAATCAGTCTTTGAGCATTCTTTCACTTTCTGGCTTTTGGAAATTAAATTAAGTAAAACTTGATTCCTCTCTGAGTGCCAATTTAAGGAAAGATCATGCTTTTAAGCGTTGTGAGGAGGAGCAGTAATGGGGATAAGGTTTATAGAGGATACACAAAACGGGAGAACATGATTTTTAGTTTTGTTCGACAGGATAAGGTAACTAATGGTCGCTGTTGTAGTCTGTGAACCTGTTTTTACATGTAAGTTACATATTTGTAATTAGTCATTTTTGTATTAGTTAGACCACAAACAGTTTTAAAATGTATGAAGGGGACATCCACATGTTTTCTGTTGGGATGATCATTTCAGAAAATGTATGTGTCCACATAAAACCCCTAATAACTCTCAGTTCCAGGCCTGAAAGCTGCGCTGCTACAGAAATCCGAGAAGGTATGGAGCATGTGCACAAACTTGTGGCATCTAAACAAAAATATGAGGTAAAAGATGACAGAAAACTGAGCTAAAAGGTGCAACTTCTGCAGCATGAGAGCAACACTGTAATCCTCCATTCCTGTAGCAGATGGTGGGGTTTACGAGGTGCAGCTATGGCCTTGTCGGTTCAGGAAAGTCATGTATGAGGCGTAAACATGGAAACAATACGATGGCTGTTTCAGATTTTGGTAACTGGTTTTTTAAAACAATGTTTCTGGGCCCCCAAAACGGTGCCTCCATGTGGATGTCACATCCAGATTATAAAATATTGCAGTGTTTGCTCCTGAACTCACATCCAGTGGACACAGACTCCAAGCTAGATTGTAAAAAGTTCTAAAAATGGACAAAGACGGGCAAAAAAAAACACCATAGGAGGTGTGATAATTCCAGAGTGAGTGTGACCAGCACATGCGCCACATTTCTGTATCTTTTGGTAAAACAAGATAACAGTATAGTTAAGCTGAATTACCAGCAAAGCTGCTCTCATTCACATGTTTTATTTCTTTTGTCAGAAAGTTAAAACAGACAGATTTTCAGCCAAAATGTGTTTGAAAATCGGCTCATTAACTTTCAACTCAGACACAACATCATCATCATCCAGTTGTCTGAAAGACATGGCCTGAGCAGTGGGTTTACCTGCCGTGTTAAAGTCTGAAAGGCATGCATGTTTTCTCACCCAGTCCACACAGTTGGACAGTGTTTATGTGGTCCAGTTAATGTTCTGGCTGGAGATCAACTGCAGAAACAAGCTTTGTGTTACACTGCTGTGCATACATTGTAATAAACGTGATGTGATCGTTATTTGCAGCAAATAGACACAAAATACAGAAGTTTGTTTTTATATTTATTTTTTACCCCACTTTTTGTTGCTACTGTTGCAGGCTAACCTCTGGTGAATCACCTCCTGCGTGTCTCACTTCTGCAGAGCCATGTACAATGGGATTGGCTTGACGACTCCGCGAGGCAGCGGCACCAATGGCTACGTGCAGCGCAACCTGTCCAGCCTGCGGGTCAAGCGGCCGCGGGACGAGCGCGGTGGCGAGCGGGACGAGAAGGACCGGGAGAGGCTGGAGAGTCAGCTGAACAGGCAGCCCAACGCCGACATCCTGGAGCACCAACGCAAGAGGCAGCTGGAGGTGAAGTGTGCCGAGCTGCAGGACATGATGGAGGAGCAAGGGTAAAAACAAAAAGCATTTGGTTTTTGGATTTCTGAAATATTTCTAAGTAAAAAGGCCACATATTTAGTTCCTCACACAGCTTCTGTAACTTGCACGATGCTGCCCTGTGCTTGGATCTGCAGGTATTCTGCAGAGGAGATCGAGGAGAAGGTGAACAGTTTCCGCATGATGCTGCAGGAGAAGCAGGAGCCACCTCCCACCTCTTCTCAGAAATCTGCGTAAGTACATCACATCTGAACAGCGATCACATCTCACCAGACTGAAAACTGAGGCTTTGATGCCTTTAAGAAAAAATTCTGGAGCATTCAGCGTCTGAACACGGCTCCTCGTCCGCCACGCTGCTCTTCTGGCACTTTTTGATGGAGGATTTTTCTAGACGTCCCAGGTGTTGCATAGTTGCAAAGTTGCATAGTGTCGGTTTCTCAGCCTTGGGACAAAGCTGGGTAGCAGCGGCTCCAGAAATACACATGACCAATATCACTGTGTCATCAAAAAAGTTTGGAATGTGAAGTTTTAAGGTCAGAAAGTTACGGGCTGCGTGTTTAAGTTCTGTTGCCATCTTGTTGACAGTGAGCCTGCACTGATCTCACCTCTTTTTGTGAATGTTACCTGCAGGGTTTTTGTCTGTATTTGATTTATTCTTCTCATTTAACGCTTCCTTTTGTTGTGCCGAGTAAAATTTTTCGTTCTATTTTTTGCCATTGATAATAAACACACCTGTATGTCTGGTAGGCTTGAAATTGATGAGAACATGTTGAGTTCATGTGCTTCCTACATGGCAGGACCTGCAATGTGACTGTTGCACACGTGCATTACGATGGCGATGTCCAGAACGATATATTGTGCAGCTCTATATGGTGGTGCCAAAAATTACACCTAACCAGTGTTAACTTTATTAGCCTACGTTAGCATTAGCACCTTAACATTTCAAACTCACTATGTAAACTGTTCATTAGGGGTGGTAAAATCTAATAAAAAAAATCGAATATCTGAATTTTTGTGCTTCACAATTTTAAAATATATTTTTTCCTTTTTAATCAATTTTTTTTTTCAAACAAATAAAAATGATCCATTTAAAAAATTTTGTCATTTTTATTATTGTTTCTATTGATCTTTTAACTGGTCTTCTTCAGCAATATAGGGGCAGAATAATGGTCTGGCTACTGGGTTATTTTTCCTAATTAAAATCAAGAAAAATGACATGGCAACAAAAGCTTTGAACATTTTTTTGGTTTTGTCGACAACAATCAGCAATATAAAAGAATCATGAGAATCGCAATTTAAATCAAATCCGCACCCAAAAAAAAAATCGCAATCGAATCGGGATGAAAGCATATTGACACAGCCCTACTGTTCATCAATATCTTCATAGAAACGTTTGTTCAGCGTGTAAAATCTGGAGCAACTGATCAACAGCTACCTTTCCTCTCCACTCATAATAAAATTGTTGGATGATTTTGAAGTTTACCTTACCTGTCGGCTCCACAAAGGATAAAATAGGCTCCACCCCTCTCCCCATCCCTGCACTCTGCATGCTGCGTTCACGTGCAGATCAGATGTCGGACAGCAGACTATCCTACTGCTGCTACACCTCCAGAGGTGGCACTGCAGGTTCAGTTAGGAAATTTCATGTTGTCCATGTAACATGATTTTCGGCATGTTGAACGTTTGGCGCTAACAACAACCTGTCGGAGTGCGTGTTGGGAAAATTGCGGTCAGGAAGGAGGAGGTTTGTTGCAGCGTGTAACGTGTTTGTTTCCTGTCAGTGTGACAGAGACTCACGCCCTGGCTGCAGCCAACCAGCAGAAAAACGACCGTCTACGTGCTGCTTTCGGCATCTCCAGCGACTACGTGGACGGATCGTCCTTCCACGCCGACCGCAAGGAGAAGGAGAAGGAGAAACGGGAACAGGAACGCCTGGAGAGGGAACGACTGCAGCAGCAGAAATATACGTAAGCAGGACAACGATTTCCAGCCTTCGTACGCTAAACCTCCTCCACTTTTATTTATGTCTGTGTTGGTTTTCTCTGTAAGCTTGGTGGAAGACTCGGACTCTGACGCAGAGTCTCCTCCCAAGAAGCGAAGCCGGAAGAAGAAAAAGAAAAACAAGAACAGAGACAGGTGAGAGGAAGACGCTGGTAGCATCTAGGAGGAGTGAAATGACGAGAGGATGTCTTAACGTTTGTTTACTTTTACAGCAGCTCAGAGAGTGCGTCTTCATCTCCTCACAGAGAGAAAAAGAAATCCAGAAAGAAGAAAAAGAAGCGGTAAAACCAGATCATTTATTTATTATTCACAACTTTAGGCTAGTAATGACTAACAGAAATCTGTCTTTCCAGTGAGGTGTCGGAAGAAGAAGACGACAGGTAGGTGTGAAAACTTCGTACATAACATCATTTTTACGAGGCAAATCGACGAACAGGCTCGTGTAACTTTCACTCTCCTTTACTTTAAGTTCCTCAGACGAGAAACAGAAGAGTTCAAAGAAGAAAAGCAAAAAGAGCAAAAGTTTGAGTCCTCCCAAAACAAAGCCAGGTCGACCCAGGAGCGTCTCCTCCAGCTCGGATCACATGTAAGAAATGATCCTGTTTTATTCTCCGTGAGAGCTTCCTGTTATCTGGTGGTCCTGGTTTGGGAGTTCTTCTCGTGGCGCTCCACGTGGATTGGTCAGACATTGGAAGTGAGCCTGGTTAACGAGGAATGGTCACATTACATCTAATCCAACTTACGCATCATTAGTTGTGTTTCCATTACGTTGTTTCACGTAAAAGCAATATTTCTAAAAGTAGACTGGCGATTCAGAGATGTTTCCATTGAATGGTGTTTAGTGCATAAACCCGTCATTTACCAGAAATACGGCAGCAGTGCTGCCACATTGTTGCTTTATTACGCTACAGCAGTGGCTTTTTTCAGCTAAGGTACTTGATTTGTTAAATAGAAAAGATCATAAGGCTTATGGCAAACTGAAAATGAAACTGACGTAGCTGACATTAACAAAACAAAGATGTCAAAATGTTTTGAATAAAAACCAAAGAAACACAAAGAAAGAAATCATCTGTGGAATCTGGATGTTTGGGTGAACACAGAGCTGTTCTTTTTTAGACCAATGGCACCTGACATTCTCCCAGCACACCAGTGAGCCGCTGCCCAGTGGTGGAACAACTCTGCGCTCAGGTGCATAGTGCATTGTGGGTAATGTAGTGTGACATAGGTGTAGTGCCGAGAAAAAGTAGGCAGAAACTGTCGAAGGACCTCATTTAATCTAAATGATTTCATGTTCAAGTTCTTGACTTGCAAATAGTTTTTGAACTAATTTGTGCACAACACTATGCAACAGACGTGAACGCAGCCGCATGCAGAAACTCGCCCTGTTACAGATCAAGTTTCCTTTTAAATATGAAACAACTACGTCAGTTGTTCGTTAGAGGAAGTCCAGATTTGGTCGTGTCTCAGCCAGAGAAGCTGCTTTTTATCATCATCCTCCTTAAGCATCACAGACGGTTTTCATTCTTCACTTTCCATCAGCTAGGTGTGAAGGGTATGTTTGTGCTGCGTGTTGCCATGGTGTGCGTGCACCTGGTTACGGGACGGCACGGCTATGTTTGCTTGGTGCACGCACAACCAACATAAAGATGTGTTTAGGAAAGACATGCAGGCTGCTGTAACAATAAACTGCAGTACAATACTACAGTAAACATACCCGACCCAAACAGGTCATTGTGCAGAAGTTTATCAGCTGTTGAGTAAGGTGTGTTGGAGCAGGGACACACTGAAAACTGCATAACTGCAGGCCTTGTAGGACTGAATTAAGCCTCATTTCCGATCCCGTTGCGTACGTTAATGGTTACGTTGTGTCAAACCTTTAACTTGTACGTGTTAAATTCTGATCAACAGCAGCCCGTCTCCGCCTCCACTGAGATCACGCCAACAGGACCAAACGGCAAGACACGTGGATGAGGGGAGAAAGGGGAGATCGCCAGAGAGGAGGAGACATGGTCACGAGGAGCACAGCCCGCAACGTCAAGGAGGCGAAGGGGTAAAGCTGAGGCTTCTGAGAGCTCTGTTCAGGTCAGAGTCACAGTTTCTGAGTCTGAAACAAACCTGTCTGTCTTTCAGAGGAGGCCCAACCTGGAGAGGGAGCGGCAGAGGGAGGCGGAGAAAGCCAAGGGGAGGCATGACTCCTCGTCTCCTTCTCCCACTCCACAGACCACCAAAGCCACAGAGAGGGAAAAAGCTCGGAGATCTAGAAGCAAAGAGAGAGAGGCGGAGAAAGGGAGGCGCTCCAGGAGCAGAGAGGCGGAGAAGGGGAGGCGAGAGGCGGAGAAAGGAAGGCGCTCCAGGAGCAGAGAGGCGGAGAAGGGGAGGCGAGAGGCGGAGAAAGGAAGGCGCTCCAGGAGCAGAGAGGTGGAGAAGGGGAGGAAAGAGGTGGAGAAGGGGAGGCGCTCCAGGAGCATGGAAATGGGAAAAGGAAGGAGATCCAGGAGCAGAGAGATGGTGAAAGGAAGGAGATCCAGGAGCAGAGAGATGTTGAAAGGGAGGAGATCCAGGAGCAGAGAGATGGTGAAAGGAAGGAGATCCAGGAGCAGAGAGATGTTGAAAGGGAGGAGATCCAGGAGCAGAGAGATGGAGAAAGGGAGGAGATCCAGGAGCAGAGAGATGGAGAAAGGGAGGAGATCCAGGAGCAGAGAGATGGAGAAAGGGAGGAGATCCAGGAGCAGAGAGATGGAGAAAGGAAGGAGATCCAGGAGCAGAGAGATGGAGAAAGGGAGGAGATCCAGGAGCAGAGAGATGGAGAAAGGAAGGAGATCCAGGAGCAGAGAGATGGAGAAAGGGAGGAGATCCAGGAGCAGAGAGATGGAGAAAGGAAGGAGATCCAGGAGCAGAGAGATGGAGAAAGGAAGGAGATCCAGGAGCAGAGAGATGGAGAAAGGGAGGAGATCCAGGAGCAGAGAGATGGAGAAAGGAAGGAGATCCAGGAGCAGAGAGATGGAGAAAGGAAGGAGATCCAGGAGCAGAGAGATGGAGAAAGGAAGGAGATCCAGAAGTGTAGAAATGGAGAGAAAGGGGCGCTCAAGGAGTCAAGAAAAGAGAGAAATATTACAGGAGGTTCCTCCTCAGAGGGTCAGACATGTCTCCTCCTCCTCCTCCTCCTCCTCCTCCTCGTCTTCTTCCTCATCCCCCTCTCCTTCCCCTCCTCCTCCTCCTCCTCCTAAACAGGAAACTAGGAGAGAAAAGAGCAGAGAGACTGGGCGAGCAAATGACAGAAACAAGCAAGATAAAAAGATGAGACATGACTCCTCATCTCCTTCGCCTCCCCCTGAAAAGGAGAGAGCACAGAGAGAGAGGAGTGGAGAGAAGGAGCGGAGGACAGAGAGAGACTTAAGGGGACCAAGTGACCGCGACAGGAAGGAGAAGGAGGCAGAAACACCTTGCCAGCAGAGAAATGACAAGCGAAGAGACGCCCGTCCACTCCAGGACTCCTCTTCCCCCACCTCCCGTTCGCCCGTCCCCAATGGACGTCAACGGGAGAGCGAGAGGAGGCGAGAGGCGGACGTGGAGAGATCTAGAGACAAGGACCGGTATCTAAAAGAGAGGGAACAAGACAGTGGTAGAAAGAGAGACGAGGAGGTCCGAAGAGACGTTCCGAAACCTTCAGAGAGGCTCCGAAATGACCGACCAGAGACGAGCGAGAGAACGGAGAAGGCGAGAAGTCCAGGGAAGAAGCGGGAAGACCAGACGAAGCAGGCGGAGAAAAGAGGAGAGAGCAGCTCCAGTAACAGCAGCAGCAGCGACAGTGATAGCTCTTCGTCCTCTTCCTCGTCCTCATCCTCTTCTTCATCATCCTCCTCTGAAGACGAGGTTACTGCCAAGAAAGACGGGTTGGCGGGGAAGGGCAGGGGCGCTCCGTCCTCCATCGGAGCCGCTGTAGAGAGGTACATCGCCAACGGCAGGAAGGAGAGCTCCGTCTCTGCTTCCGAGGTGGAGGGAGGAAGACGATCCCAGAGGGACAGAGACGCTGCAGGAGACCACCATGAGCGGGAGAGACCGTCCCACAGACCTCCAGCTAAAGGTCAGGAGCGGTACAGTCCCACACAGATGGACAGTCCCAGCCCCCCTCCCTCCCCACCTGCCAGACCAGACTACAGAGGCGGCAGATACTCGCCTCCTCAGGCCAAAGCAGGGGACAGGGAGAGAGGCCGGGACAGGGACGGACCCAGGAGGACAACAAGGTCCAGTCCCCCTCCGATGAGGTCCCAGTCTCCCCCTCGGAGGATTTCCCCAGCCCGTCGCACACCTCCAAGACAGTATCAGGAACCGCCACCTCGGCCCAGGAGACCGTCTGCTCCAGCCTGGCCTGAGCGGGACAGAGAGAGACGAAGGGACAGGGACAAGGATAGAGAACAGGACAGGGCTATCAGGAGGAGCAGATCCAGGTCTCGGTCCAGGAGTCCAAGGAGGCGCAGCGGGTCTACATCTAGAATACCAAGGTGGCCAAGTCCTCCAGTCAGGTAAGAAAGGAACTGTAATGAATGTGATCTGGATCTCAGCAGGTCCTAAACTTCCCCACATCTTTGTCGGTCTTAAACTTCCCACGTCTCAGTTGTCTTAAACTTCCCCGCGTCTCAGTTGTCCTAAACTTCCCCGTGTCTCTGTTGTCCTAAACTTCCCCGCGTCTCTGTTGTCCTAAACTTCCCCGCGTCTCTGTTGTCCTAAATTTCCCCGCGTCTCTGTTGTTCTAAACTTCCCCGCGTCTCTGTTGTCCTAAACTTCCCTGCGTCTCTGTTGTCCTAAACTTCCCCGCGTCTCTGTTGTCCTAAACTTCCCCGCGTCTCTGTTGTCCTAAACTTCCCCGCGTCTCTGTTGTCCTAAACTTCCCCGCGTCTCTGTTGTCCTAAACTTTCCCATGTCTCGGCAGGTCCTAAACTTTCCCATGTCTCGGCAGGTCCTAAACTCTCCAGCTTCCCGTCCAGTATGATCCCATTTCAAATTTCTGAGCACTGAAATAAATCTTATTTGTTGTAAAATAATACTCATGTAGTGTATGTTCATATTCATAATTTAAATATAGTTCAATTTTAACATAAATTCTTGTATTTGGAGCGATTCCCAGACTGCAGGTATCTGAAGAAGATGAAATCCAGGCTACCTTATGCCAGCGGTACAACTGTAGAAGTTTTTCCTCTTTTATTTTCATAATCTTTAGTTTAAGTTGTTCAAATCATAGAAATGCTCCGAGACATTTTGTCACTGCACACAAAATTTACCATGTAGGGACAAGAAGACGTTTCTGTTGCAGTTTTAAAGGGTTAAAAGTAAACGTACAATCTTCATCAAAAAGCATCGTCTGTGCAGCTATTTACAAAAGCAAGTAATCTCTTCAAGATGCTACATAAACACATTGGCATCACAATGACCATAAAATCTGAATTTTTTCTACAATCATCGTACCAAGCAAGTCAGCAACCACGGCGTTCCTGGTTCCTTTAAGACTCTGACTTTCGGTCTTTGTTGTGACATCTTGGTGAGATTTATTTGGAAGCAAGTTCAGAAAAACCTTCCGACTGGATTCAGATTTTGAGCTTTATTTGGGGTTTTCTTTAGTGCTGCAGCTGAATGTCTCTGATGCCCGGATTTGTGGTTTTCCAGATCCCGCCGCTCTCCTTCTCCACAGCGTCGGAGGAGGACGAGCCGCTCGCTGTCCCGGGAGAGGAAGGAGCACGAGCGAGGCAGGCAAAGGGAGGCACAGCGCGAGAGAGAAAAACAGCCTGTTCCCCCAAAAGAAGTCCCCCAACCCCGTAGGTCCTCCTCTTCCTCTTCCACCTCCTCTTCCTCTGCTTCCTCCCCCTCACCGCCTCGGGAAAAGCATGTGAAAGCACCGGCAGAGAGAGACCGGAGGACGGATCAGGAAGCTGGCAGGTGTCAGGACAGGGAGACAAAGAGTCAGTCCTCGTCTTCACAGGGGCCTTCCAGAGATCCGTCCCACCCTGCTGCGTCGGGGAGAAGAGTCCCGCCATCTGACTCGCGGCGCCCTGATGTTGACGCCCAGAAGGCTCCCACCGGCGGCCATCAAGACCAGCAACCGTCGTCACGAGGTCCAGACAGGAAGCGGCCGTCTCCACCGGACTGCCAGCCACCGGACCAACCTGTCCAGAGAGATGGCGCCCTGAACGGTGACGAGGTCAACGCAAGCAAGAAAGCCAACAGGAGCAGCAGCTCAAGCTCCTCTTCATCCTCATCGTCCTCATCTTCGTCATCTTCCTCCTCTTCATCATCCTCCTCTTCTTCAGACAGCTCTGACTCTGAAGCAGAGCAGGGAAAAGGGTGAGTGGGAGACACAAAGACGGACAGGTGATTGGTGGAGAAACAACATGGCTGCCGATTGGTTGTTACAGCTTTGTTTACTTTGCAACAGGAACACAGAGAAAACCCAGAGCTCCTCTTCATCCTCTTCCTCATCCGATGATGAAGAAAAGGATCCAAAGAAAAAGAGGTACCTCTCCATTATGTAGCTGCTTTGTGCCTTCATTTATTTTTACTTTATTTTATTACTCAATTTGAACCAATTTTAATTTAGTCTTATTTTACTTAATTTTTGTTATTTCATCCCATTGTTTGAATTTTACTTTATATTGTTACTTAATTTTTATAATTTTTTCAATCCTATTTTAATTTACTTTTTTACTTCATTTTATATCATTTTACTTATTTTATTTTGTTTGTTTACTTTACTCCAGTTTTATGAATTTTACTTTATATATTAATGTTTTTAACTTTATTTCATCCTATTTCATTTAACCTAATTTTATTTTAATTTAACTTTATTTCATTCCATTATATTTATTTGTTTTACATCATTTTGTTTTACTCTGTTTAATCATATTCACTGTATTTAACTTCATGCATTAAATTTGCTTTGATTTGATTTGATCCTAAGTGCCGCTCTGGAGTGTGATATTTAGAAAACTGTTTTTCCAGCAGTCCTGCGAGGCCTCACCGGGTTCCGGAAGATTCGCTCAGAGATTCCCGCTCGCTCAGTTATTCTCCTCCCAGACATGTGAGAGCAGTGCCGTCCTCACCTCGCCGCAGGTTGGTATTCTCCCGAGAGACACTAACTCAGAAATTAAAAATGAGACCTGATAAATTGGTATTTTACATGAAAAAAACAAAAAAATGCAGAAATAGAGCGACATCACCAAACCTCCAGAAAAATGTGTTTCCTTTGAAATTACAACCTAGTCAGACTTGTGTTCATTACTGGAGTTCAGAGAATGGCCTGCAGGGGGCGAGACACTGGCACTTACTGGGTAGAGTGGAAGAGAAACTTTCCAGTCTAAGTTCTAACACCCCCCACCTGTCTTCATCTAAGAGGAAAACTATGCAACAAACGTGTGATGGAGCCGGCATCAGGACCACACATTAATATTTCAGACCTGATCATCACATAATGATGAAGCTGTTGTGAAAGGACCATCTGGTTCAGAAGGTGTTGAACTAACTCTTTCCCATCTTGATTTTTGGTGAAATTCCTTCTGATTTGGATTCTTTCCTCCACAGATAAACCTCCACAGGTACCCTGTTCTGGATCCTCCTCTATTTCACTCTAGATTTATCATCAAACCTTCGCTGTCTTTATCAGAATTGCATAAAATCTGTTTCTGTCCTGGCAGGAGTGGCAGCAGGCCTTCACCCACCCACCCGTCGAGCAGCAGACGAAGGAAATGAGCCAGCGTCTCCTCCTTCCTCTTCTGTGCTTGAACTGGATGACACCACAGACTTCTGAACCAACTGTTGGCAGATGTTGCGGCTACCAGGGGAGCTCCTCACACTGTAATCACAAATGTTTGTTTTTTAAGCCGTGTTGCTGCAGCGTAGGAAACCCTGTCAGACACAGTTAAACCTAACTAACATGCTCCTCTGTACCTGTACTGATCGTTGTGTTCTACCTGTAGATATGAGCCGTCTGTACTTTGGTTATTATCACGTAACGGATGTGGGATTTCCATGTAATGTGAGCGAAAACTGAAACATGGTTGATTTCTTTGTTGAAAATGATTCATTATGATTAAAGGTGATTGTACATTTTATTTGTGTGGGCTTTAATCAGGTTTACGGCTGATGTTACTGATGTAGGATGGGTCATTTCTACCAATGGCAGCTGGAAAAGGCCAAAACCAGCTTGTTAATATTTCTCTGGATTCAGTCCATCTGTTAAGCTCTTTTACCTGCAAATTTAGATATGTCTGCTCAATCTGAACATATGAAAACTAGTTTATAAATCAGAAATAAATCACAATGCAACCTTTAACTTCCTTCATAGATTTGTTTCAACATGCTTTTTTTTCAATGAGGTGTGGACACAAATGTTTCTCAATATCAACTGTGACTGGGTTTAAATAGGTGTTGTAATAGTGAAACTGGTGGAAACGTCAGCGCTTGTAGTTTCACTTCAACCTCAGTACAACAAAAACAAGTTGTGGAAGGAACCAATGATCCATAATAAATCATTTATTTGGTTGATTGTTAATTTTAGGTATCTTTTGCTGTACTTTTAGCTCAAACAGCTTGGATATTAAGCTTCTTCACGTTTCCTTTTAAAAAAAAAAAGCTAGAAATACGTTATTAAATCAGAATAAGTAAGACTAGCTTGTTTTAAATAGAAATTTATACTTACAGTGTTTAATAGAGTGGGGAAGGGACATTATATTTCTCCATTTACTATTAAATATAGATGAAAATTAATGTTTTCCTTACGGAAAAAATGTCGCATTCCTCGGTGAGAGATTTGGGTTTTCCCACGTGACGTGAACGCCGCATCAGATGATGAGAGTGGGTCATCAGCTGCAGTCAGTCAGGTGTGGTCGTGGCGGTGGGGAGACGTTCCGATCGGGGCTATTTACAAGTTTTTACCGCAGATCTGCAAACGCCACCCGCAGGCGGAGGACCGAGCAAACTTTAAAGATTGAGGTATGGATCATATCTATTTTACTGGAGGGGGCTTTAAAGTTTGTCCGCAGACAAGTTTTCTGACGTCTCCGCAGGCCAGGTTCAGGCCCGACAGCGTCACTCCAGACGGGATAACAAATATGGAAGTTCTTCTGGTTATCGACGGCAATAAATAGTCCACCAAACTCGGCGTAACAGCAGCTGTAACCGTTCAGCGCTGCAACAGTCGTTTATTTGAAATCGTTTAAAAGTTTAACGGCTCTCACGCGCTACAACCGCCCACCGGTTAAGTTTTCCAACTGGCGACATGTCGAGTCCAGTTTAACGCAGAAATATTTAGCGAGTTTAAAGGGGAAACTTGTAGCAAAGAGTTTATAACGCGTTTTCAAAAGCAGGAGGTTGTGTTTAGTTTCATGTTACCGTTTAGTTGTTAGATACACTAAAATCGTGAAGATTTAACGTTTGTTGAATCAGCGACATGTTCTCAAAGTTGATATTTTATCGGAATAAATGCATTTTGAGGAACTTTATGTAAACCGAATAAAGGTAATCCAGAACAGGGTTCGCAAAAGATGATATTTGTACAGTTATTTAAAATGGAATTACCTGTCATTTATAGATTTGGTAAATTAATCTTTTTCAGCGTTGTCTTCTGTCCCCCGGTCGGGGAGAGGGTGCTGGGGAGTTCACGTGCACGCGGTCCCGGTTAGTTTCCAGGCTTTCCCGTTTTTGTGGGAAAAGTGATACGACGTAATTCAGCTTAGTTTAACTGTTTTACATCGTATCTGGATGAACGGTTGCTCATTCAATAAACGGGTTTATTTTACACAGGTTAGAAAACAAACGAGTCATTTATCAGAGAAATGCAGGGGCGAGCCTAGACACGTTCTGATTGGGGGGGCCGAGGTCGTGTTTTCAACTTCTTCATAAAAAAAGAGTGGCTATTTAATTAGAAGTCTAAAAACATGTTACAGTACCAACTTTTTAAAAGTAAGTAAATGGACTTGTACTTCTATAGCGCTTTTCTAGTCATACAGACCACTCAAAGCACTTTACACTAGTTGTCACATTCACCCATTCACACACACACTCATCCAACACACTCATACCCCGATAGGCACATCGGGGGGCAGTTTGGGGTTCAGTGTCTTGCCCTAGGACACTTCGGCATTTCAGGGGAAGCCTGGAATCGATCTCCCTCAACTTACCAGTTGAAGGACAACTGCTCTTCCTCCTGAGCTACAGCCGCCCAAAAGGTTTTTGTTTAAACCTATTAGGAGATAGGGCTGGGGGATTTGACCAAAATCTTATATCCCGAGATAGCTCATTTTATATCCCCATAACGATATACATAAGGGTATAAAATAGTTTGTGTAATGTTGTGTAAGTCATCAGTTATATGTCAGATGTGCTTGGCAATGGCAGCAGTGATCTCCTTCCATCTGGGGGAACTATCGCCATATGACGTTTCACATGTAAAAGCCTTTTTTTTTTTTTTTTGTAATTATCCTGCTCTGAAACACGTCTGCTACAGTCTTCCTCCATGTTTGTTTATGTATTGCAGCCTGTATGCCGTAAAGTGCATCTTTACGTAAAATACTGCTGTAAAAGCAGCCTATCATAAACGATAGAGCCTCATATGAAACGATAGACATTTTTTATCGTCCAAACGAGAGATATATAATCACCAAATCTCCCAGCCCTATTAGGAGACAATAAGCCAGGAAGGGATCAGCCGGTAGCTTTGCTTGTTTGATTTCCAGTCTAGTCATGGAGCAGAGGTAATCATCTCCTGCTGTTACTGCATCTGGAAGGTGGGACTGCTCCCGCATGAAGACCAAGCTTTTTCTGAGTGCTTTTAGATGCAGGAGGGAAATGCGCAGCAACGCTGCTTATTGAAGTTAAATAAAAGATACTTGCTTTCACAACTTTCTCCGTTCCAATAACAACAGAATCGTCGCAAGATTTGTTGCAAGTTGCTTTGTGGAAGAAAAGGTCATTAGAGAGGTCTGAATCTCGCTAAATGTAGCAACAACGTTGCTAATTTGACAACACTGTACCATGGGCCTCTTATCTGTTCTTCAGATGTTAAAATTGTATTCTGGTTCCTGCTTTCATGTGCAGTACATAATATCACCAACATTTCTGAAAGGAGTTTTATATTAAAGTAAAGAAACTCTGTCAGATCCATATTTTGATTTGACTGATTAAGCTTCAGCTGGTGAGACAGTAATATAGAGATGTGTTTTATTAGCATAATCATGAGCAAATATTTGGTTTCTTGCTGTGATCTGTGCTCGTAGATGCATGTGGACGTTAAATATTAGTGGGCCCAACATGGAGCATTGGGAACTCCATGTTGTTTCTTAGAACAGATCTATCGGTCATTACCAACTAATATAACATAATAGCGTTGATATAAAACATGTGCAAGTACATTATATGCTGCATTCACTTACCTTTTGGTTAATGAAATGAACTAAATATCAGGTGAATGGTCCAAAGAAAAACATTGTGTGTGTGAACTGGAGTAAAACAGCGATAGGGAGCTAATGTCTGCAGTAAAGTAGCTTTCCTGGCTAGCTTATTGGACGTGAGGCTAAAGCAGCAGGATGGGGAAGTTATATTTAGTTACTCAGCTGTTGTTTGAGGAGCAGCCATAGAGGATGGGAGGGGGCCTCGTCTGCACACAGCAATGAAAAACATGAGCAATAATCATATTAATATGACCTTCACTCTCCTCCTTGTCTTTCTTTAGCTCCTCTGCATCCCGAGCAGAAGAAGTGAGAGGCCTCTTCGTGCCAAGAAACCAGGAAGGGGAGACTTTCCACCCAGCCACCTGAGGAAGTGAAGAGAAATAAAGGTGTTGGTTAAAGGAACCTCCTCTGAGCTGCAGTGGAAAAGAGGAACGGTTCTGTTTCTGGCTGTCTTTGAGAACAGGGATGGGATGGAGTTCTGGTAAATAACTGGATTTCTGAGCGGCGGTACAACTGTAAAACCCCTCTGTCATGGAGGTGTGAAGACGCTGCACAGAAAGGAGAGCCGATGCTGCCCTGCCGGAGCTGGAAATTCCCTGCAGGAGTCACTGGGTGGAACTGGAACTAAGGTGGAAGTGCTCAGCCCGTCCTGGCTGTCAAGTATGAATCATCAACACAGAGCTCTGGAGGATTGCCACATAGTCAAGCTGCTGCTTCATTTCACCCTGAAACCAAAGAGCATGATGTGAACATGTGAAGTGAAACTGGCGTGAGGTGAATGTAAGAGTGCAGTGGTTCAACTGGAAATGGCCTTGTCCTGCAGAGGTTCTCTGGGCCAGTAACCTTCAGAGGTGGAGAAAAAGTAGAACTGCATGTGCACTTGGAAGGGAAGCAAGAACACCTCCTATGAGACTGGTTTTACTGGGAAATTTAATAAGGAGCCATTCAAATGGCAGGGAAAGACTACAATCATCTCTTTAAGCTGCTCATCATTGGAGACTCCAGTTAGTACATTTTGACTCATTTAAAACTCATCTGCAGTCAAAGTTTGTTTCAGTAAATCTGCTTTCCTTTAAACGTTTAACATGATTCTTGCAGAAACCAGGTTTTTATGCTCCTGGTTCATTTTGTCCTCTACAGTGGGGATGGGGGTGTAACGTTAGGCTGGCTTCATCCCAGACACCCAATGCAAACATTAACCTGTTAAATTCATTTTTAGTTCATTCTGGTTTGTTTATGTTAAAGTCTTGGAGGAAGAATGTTGGCATGGAAACCATTTACATATTTATACTTCATTTCTGCCTTCACACTGCACTTCTCAAACTAATCGGACCTTTTCAGGAACGTTTCACTCGCTACCAGAGGCAAGAAAATGTGATGCTGCATCCGGTCCTGGTGGTCTGGGTGGATAAGGTCCTGCTTGTCTGGGTGGATAAGGTCCTGCTTGTCTGGGTGGATCAGGTCCTAGTGGTCTGGGTGGTTCAGGTTTAGTGGTCTGGGTAGATCAGGTCCTAGTGGTCTGGAGTGGATTAGGTCCTTGTGGTCTGGTTGGATCAGGTCCTGGTGGTCTGGTTGGATCAGCGAACTGAGTCCACTTCTGTGATTTGGATCGGAAGACCTTTGTACTCCAAACCAAGTGGACTTTCTGAGCAAATGTACCAGGGTTAGAAATAAAATGGCTGCCAATCAGAACCCTTAAGCTTTGATTGGTTAAAAATGTGACAGGAAGTGTTCGATCATCATTTCCTGGTTATAATAGAGGGTTCTTAGCAACGTGTAATCAAAAATGGTGTTATGAATCACTTGTAGATTTACCTTCTAAAGCAGAGATCAATAACTGCGGACCTCTTAGACCAAAGTCCTGACGGCTTTTGATGTTTCCCTGCTGCAACGCACCTGACTCAAATAAATGGATCTTCAACAAGACTGGTGCAGAACTGGACAACAAATTGTTGGTGAAATGTTTCATTTGAATGGAGTGTGGATCAGGAAAACATCTAAAACCTGCAGGACTCTGGTCCAAGAGGTCTGGAGGACTCTGAACAGACATGGCATTTTGTGTCCGGGACAGGATAGAAATGCCTCCGTAGATCAGGTCAGAGTCTGACATCCTGGACAGTTCACCCAACAGGTGATGAAACTAGCCGTAGCACTCGGGGCGCCAGTTCTAGCAGAGTTTTCAGGGGTATCTAGTATTTCCTGTCAACAACGTGCACACCATCTCTTCAGCGTTTCCACGGCGATAGCCCACAGATGGATCGCAGCTGTTCAGGGGTGTGGACATCTGTTGAGGTTGGTCCTGACCCTGGCTCAGTGGAGACTGGATTTTTTTCCTGCGTTCTGTGAATGCCTCAGCCCAGCAACAGGCTGCAGGTGTGTTTGGTTTCTCCACCGCGCTGCTGAAGGCCTCAGATAACAGAGGAATGAGGAAGACGGCGCCACGGTGGCAGCAGAGTCTGCCTAAAGTCGCGTTAGTGCTGCTTCTGCTGAAGTCTTGTTTCCGGTTTGCCTCCTTCTCAGAGTCTGTCTGAAGGTTAATGGTTGTGCAACACTCTTATCTTCTGGAGTTTGTGTGTATTCGGATACTTTCAGCTCATTAAAGCCTTTCGGTTGCTTTACTCTGGTGTGACTCTGACTTTACACTGCATCTCGGTTGTGGTCTACCCCCCCCAGCTTGGCGTTCCCACTCCCTGCAGCAGACCGTTAAAACCCCATTTTAGCGGTCAGTCCAGCATGAGGGGATGTTTTTTGACTGCATTCACCTGAGTGCTGGACTTCCTGTTTATAAAGCGTGCAGGTAGAGCAACGTGTCGGTCTGCCTCACATGTTCTGGTTGGAAAGAATTGGTCTTCTGGTGTTTTTATCCAGCATCAGTAACTGGTCTGACATGGCCTGCAGTGAAGTTCTGTACTGGCATCCTCTCTTCTCCTTATAACTTCTTAATCATTGGATCAACATCAGTTCTGGAGGAACAAACGGAGAACTCTGAATGAGGAATCTGGTTCTGAACCTTCTGGTTTTCCCATGCTGACCTGAAAAAAGACAAACTACCTCCCAGTTAGGGACAACACTCTGCTTTACACATCCCCACATCCCAAAATACCAAGTCTTACTTGGACGTGAAATGGAAGGCAGGCCAATCCTTCCAGCTGTGACCCGGATGGGTTTGTTTCAGTACCAGCAGGGACGGAGCGTTTTCAGGAGGGTTTGCTGAATTAAACCAACTACGCCAGCTAGTTTGGACACATTTCCAGGTCCCAGACATGGAAAATCTAACCTGACGTATTTCAGCTTTGGAAAAACAAAACCATTGCTGAAACATCAGATCCTGTTTAATCATTAGAAAAGTTTTACTCTGCATGCTGGACGGACGGATCGCAGCTTAGTTTGACGCAAACTTTCCAGTTTTTGCACTGGGACCAGTTAGTTACCTGACAGTAAACGGACCTTTCTCCCAGTTTGAGTGAATCCAGATGGAAACAGTCTGTGATGATTCTGCTGGTAATCCTTCAGACTTGTGAATCTGCTGCAGAGATAAATCCAGTAGAACAAGTTAGTCTTAAAAATGCTTTCACACTTGTCCGCCAGTCATCTGCTTCCTCGCAGGTTGGACATCATCCGGACAGACGAACGCTGGGATCAGACAGGATGCAGAGATTTTAAAAATCCAGGTTCATGGCGCAAAGATGGGGACATGAGTTGTGAAACATGTATTTCCAGCTTTTGTTTGTGACTCTCTAGAGGTGAAACAAGTTCAGATTAATTCAGCAAATCTGAAGATGCGAGTAAACATAACGTCTGACCGTGCATGTGAATCTACACATCCAGGACAGCTATGTCCCTGTCCCAGCTCCACACATCTCCGCTGAAAGCTGTTGTTGGGATGTGCTCTCAGGGTGCTGCGGGACCTGCTGCAGATCCTGCTGCGGGACCGGCTGCGGATCCTGCTGCAGGACCTGCTGCGGGACCGGCTGCGGATCCTGCTGCGGGACCGGCTGCGGATCCTGCTGCAGGACCTGCTGTGGGACCTGCTGCAGATCCTGCTGCGGATCCTGCTGCGGGACCGGCTGTGGATCCTGCTGCGGGACCGGCTGCAGATCCTGCTGCAGATCCTGCTGCGGGACCGGCTGCAGATCCTGCTGCAGGACCGGCTGCGGATCCTGCTGCGGGACCGGCTGCGGGACCGGCTGCGGATCCTGCTGCGGGACCGGCTGCAGATCCTGCTGCGGGACCGGCTGCGGATCCTGCTGCGGGACCTGCTGCGGATCCTGCTGCGGGACCGGCTGCGGATCCTGCTGCGGGACCGGCTGTGGATCCTGCTGCGGGACCGGCTGCGGATCCTGCTGCGGGACCGGCTGCGGATCCTGCTGCGGGACCGGCTGCGGGACCGGCTGCGGGACCGGCTGCGGATCCTGCTGCGGGACCGGCTGCGGATCCGGCTGCGGGACCGGCTGCGGATCCGGCTGCGGGACCGGCTGCGGATCCTGCTGCGGGACCGGCTGCGGATCCTGCTGCGGGACCGGCTGCGGGACCTGCTGCGGATCCTGCTGCGGGACCTGCTGCGGATCCTGCTGCGGGACCGGCTGCGGATCCTGCTGCGGGACCGGCTGCGGGATCTGCTGCGGATCCTGCTGCGGGACCGGCTGCGGATCCTGCTGCGGGACCGGCTGCGGGACCTGCTGCGGATCCTGCTGCGGGACCTGCTGCGGATCCTGCTGCGGGACCGGCTGCGGATCCTGCTGCGGGACCGGCTGCGGGACCGGCTGCGGGACCTGCTGCGGATCCTGCTGCGGATCCTGCTGCGGGACCGGCTGCGGGACCTGCTGCGGATCCTGCTGCGGGACCTGCTGCGGATCCTGCTGCGGGACCGGCTGCGGATCCTGCTGCGGATCCTGCTGCGGGACCTGCTGCGGATCCGGCTGCGGGACCGGCTGCGGATCCTGCTGCGGGATCTGCTGAGTCACTGCAGGTGACCTTCCTCCCTGCAGGAGCCTGTTTTTCTCCCCTGGTTGGGTTTCATGGCGTCCTGACGATCCGCTGTGCAGAAACAGTCTTCAGGAAGCTCCTGCAGTTTTTATGCTTCTTATAAACCTGGAAACAGTTTGACTGCATTTCATGGTCGAGTGTTTCCTGGTTGACTTTTTCATGCCGCTGCCCTCAGGTTGGCAGTGATTTGCTGCTTTGGTCCTGCTTTGTTTCACCTTTCTCCTGCTGCGGAGCTTTTCTGTGAGGTTTGAGACCGAACATGTTCTTCTGACTCACTAATCTCCACTCTCTGATCTCTGTCCCTCCCTCAGATGTCGGGAAAAGCAGCCTCCTGCTTCGCTTTGCAGACAACTCCTTCTCTGGTGAGTTGCCATGACGATTTCTGCTTGTTCGCCAAGAAGCGAAGGCATTTTATCACGTTGAGGCATCTCATCTTGAGAGTTCGCAGCTTGTCCTGACATGTCCAGGGTTAGAAAAGGGTCTGCCTAGAGGACAAAAGAATGAAAACCACCATAAATATCCAGACTAGATAAAGTTTGAGACTTTTCCCTCTGAATGGTTCGGAGCAGATCAAACTGGCAGCTACATAAAAACTCCCCCTTTGTTTTTATTTACCATATAAATATGCACTAGTTAAAAACAAAAAGCTGCACAGACGGACCGAACCCAGTTTACTCTGCTCTCTGAATAGGACATGTGGAATATTCTGGTTTTCGTATGGTTATGTAGACCGACTGACGCTGTTCTGCAGGCAGCTACATCACCACCATCGGCGTGGACTTTAAGATCCGAACGGTGGACATGGACGGGGAGCGGGTGAAGCTGCAGATCTGGGACACGGCGGGCCAGGAGAGGTTCAGAACCATCACCTCAACGTAATGAGAAAGCTTTCCTCGGCTTCACCGCATGGCGGAACGTGAAGTCGTGGCGTCACCATGTCTGTTTTTCTGCCTGTCGTCTGCTCAGGTACTACAGGAACACCCACGGAGTCATCATTGTTTACGATGTGACCAATCCAGAGTCCTTTGTGAATGTGAAGAGGTGGCTGAATGAAATCTCCCAGAACTGTGACACCGTCTGCAAGATCCTGGGTGGGTGGGCCATTTCCTGACCTTCAGGACGAAAAGCATCACGTGAGGCGCAGGCTGCAGACAACCTGAGAAAGCTGAAAAAGCTTCTGAAAGGAGGAGCAGGGCACAAAGTTATGGTCAGAATGTTTCTGTATCATACAAACCATCCATACGGACTATTATTAATCAGCAATAAGCTAAATTCAGTGGAGAACTAAACAAACTGGGGATGCTTTGATAAGATACTATGTGTATGTACTCGTACTTTGTATTTATAAAAGTAGTCCGAATGAACAGAACCGGATAATGCGTGAAACTCAGGCTGTCCGACTTGATGCAGGAATGAATGTGTGTGTTGTTGATGCGAGAATACGTGAAAGAGCAAAGCCACGATTCGTACCAAAATAATCTGAATTTTGTCAGCAAGAAAAGCTCATTTATGGCACGACTATTTATCCACCAAAAACACTTTTTCTGACAGTTTTCCAGTCTTGTAATTAGAATAGTCCAGAATTAGTCTAATTCCTGCAGGTTTTAGATGTTTTCCTGCTGCAACGCAGCTGATTCACATGAAACAGATGTATGATGCGGGTCTGCTGTTGGGCCTTTAAGCTGAGTCAGGTGTGTTGCATCAGGGAAAGTCTGCAGTGGACCGATAGGGCCAGGGTGTGGGATCCCTGATGTTGGGGTCGAGTGATATGACCACAAATCAATAGGATGATTAATTGAACAGGTTATGATGATAAGTTTACGTTTAGCATTCATATAAATATTTTTATCACGGAAGAGCAGATCCTGATGTGCGAAAAGGAACAGTTGACTTATATACAATCATTCTTTTTTAATTTATATTTAGGAGAAATTTACATTTTCAAACAATAAAAAAAACTGATTTCAGAGAATCACTCATTCTTTATCAGCAAGTTACCTAAATATAGTACTTGTACTTGGTTGGTGGAATGAAGAATAAATTATGCGTTTTGATCTTCAACATAAGAGTTGATCATACTGGAAGTGCATTACATGCTGCATTCACTGGCACTGGGACATCTGAGCTTTATTTGGGTAAAAGTTAATGTAGTTTATTTGTGGTTTGGGGGTCAGCGGGGTGGTATTTAGATTTTATTTGGTGGACTGTGATTATTTTAGTGCTTACATCTGCACAGATGAACGTGTGTGTGAGACTACATGCAGACTGATGAACTCATAACGTCCTGATCTGAGCTGTTTAAAGCGGTTTTCCTCTGTCTCGGTCCTACCATGTCACTGCCGCGTTGCATCAGGTGTGTTGCAGCAGGGAAACCTCTAAACCGTCCTGGACAGCGGCCCTCAAGGATAATGGCTGAGGGTCCCTGGTGTTCGATGCAGCAGGAAGAGATTCAAGTTTTTCATGCTTTTTAAATAATTTTCTTCCTTCCTCAGTGGGAAACAAAAACGATGATCCGTCCAGGAAAAAGGTGGACACGCAGGACGCCGTGCAGTTTGGGGAGTCGGTGGGTGTTCGCGTCTTCGAGACGAGTGCCAAAGAGAACATAAACGTAGAAGAGGTGAGACATCCCGCCTCCATTTGGCCAAATCCACGGCGTCAGTCTTTTCCTCGTCCAGATGTCGCCCTCGTCAGCGCACAGTTTAGCACAGTTCAGAGTTTACCCGAGATACAAACTCCCCCAACAATCTGAGGCCTCCATGGGATCGTTGCAATCAGATGTTGGGATAAAAAAAATAGAATCCAAACCAGATGAATAAAAATCAGATGAGCTCACAGGAACACTTCCTCCACCGAGCCATTTATCATCTTGTCATCTAAAAATACTTGTCCCAGAAAGTCAGGAAAGCTGTGTTTGGTAGATTTACACACACACCCCCAGCTGGTGTTGTGATCAACGTGGATAGGAAACCTGACTAGTCACCTTTACAAGCAGGTAGAACTTGTGAAAAAAATTTAAATATTGGGGTGTTGTATCCCCAAAAATGTTCCAAAATGTCCTGGTGTGTTCCCGCCAGCGCCTGTTATTCTGGGGGGGTTGTGACATCTGGACATCTGAACTACCCATTAACCGCGAAGCTTCAGACCAGGGGCCTCATTAATAAAGCTGTCGCACGCACAAAACCCGGCGTACACCAGTGACCCTCAACTTTTTCTAAAAACAGGACTTTGCGGTAAACGTCCCGACCTCCACGCCCACTCTGACCTGCCGTACTCTCAACATCTGGAGAAACGCCAACACCAACGGCAGAAAATAAATCCAAAGAAACTTGAGACATTTGTGCAAAATCAAAAACTTTCACACAAAATATAACATTATTTGTAAATATGAAAAAAAATGCATGCTTGACATTGATCCTCAACAACAGAAATGTTCATCTGAACGTCGACCACTAACATATGTTCCAGTTCAAGGTCTAAATGAAATAACTGCGACTAAAAATGAGGTGGTTGCCATGACAACTGCCCATCATTAGACTGACCAGGTCTTTGTGCTGATTTGCTGCTGTATTCAGATGTTCATGGCCTTCACGCGCATGGTGCTCCAGGCCAAGAAGCAGAGCCAGAACCGAGCCGAGAGGGAACGGGAGCGGGAGAAGGACACGGTCAACATCAACGCTCAGAGAGACCGCGACCGCAGGAAGAGAGGGAAGAAATGCTGCTGAGTCGCCCGGTCATCACTCACTGTCCGGAGAAAACAAGGGAATTCTGGTCTGCCAGCACTGACTGCATGGAGCAGCCTGGAGAAGTTACAGGATCATTCTCCCTAAAAGTCCGCTCCATCAATACCCCGATGGTCTCCTGCCGACCGACTGGATACTGTTGAACCCTGAAGTTTAGTTTTGGTTCATTTAGCAGGAAACTGCTGAAGACCAGTTTGACCTGATGCCGTCTCAGATTATCTGCAGCATGGAGATGTCTCCTTGTCCTGATAGTTCAGAGAACAAAACTAAACTTTGACAAAACCAGAATGTTCCTTTAACTTCACTCCAGAACCTGTTCCATGTTTTTTTTAATGCAGAAGTATTTAACCACTGAAAGGGAACTGTTTGATACTAAATTATAACCCATGTGTGTGTCTGCCTTATTTCAGTCTGAATGGGGCCAGTAATCAGATTACAGGGAACTCTTAATGTGTCTTTTAATGCAGTTCTGTTGTAAATGTGTCCAAAAACAAATAAAGCAATAAATCCAGCAACTCGGTCCGAATGACTTTAAACTCACCGTCTGCCCTCCAGAACCGGGTCAGACCCGGTGTGGTGGAGACATTTCACAGACTTTCTCCATGTTCACATGAAGCATCACACAGTTCCACCTCATCACCATGAGAATCTCCCATTCCACCTCATCACCATGAGAATCTCCCGTTCCACCTCATCATGATGAGAATCTCCCGTTCCACCTCATCACCATGAGAATCTCCCGTTCCACCTCATGACCATGAGAATCTCCCTTTCCACCTCATGACCGTGAGAATCTCCCATTCCACCTCATCACCATGAGAATCTCCCGTTCCACCTCATCATGATGAGAATCTCCCGTTCCACCTCATCACCATGAGAATCTCCCGTTCCACCTCATGACCATGAGAATCTCCCTTTCCACCTCATGACCGTGAGAATCTCCCGTTCCACCTCATCACCATGAGAATATCCCGTTCCACCTCATCACCATGAGAATCTCCCGTTCCACCTCATGACCGTGAGAATCTCCCGTTCCACCTCATCACCCTGAGAATATCCCGTTCCACCTCATCATGATGAGAATCTCCCGTTCTGTTGGGGGAAAATTGTTATGAGTTTGGTTTGTATTAAGTATTAGACATATATGCATTGATTTGCTGTGATCCTGCTGTGTTTTGTGTCTATGCACAAAGCTTTCTTTAAGTTATATGATCCTTGTCTGGAATGTGCATACAAAGTCTGAGACAGGAAGAGTTTCATGCAGGGCATCTGTTTTTGTCAACTGCTTGGTTGACCAGTTGTCTAAAGGTTAGAGGTTAAAGGTAATAAAGTAATATAGTGAGTGATTGATGCTTAGTGAGTTCAGTTTAGTCTTAAATAAGAGATAATGATTGTTTCATATGGTCTGCCCAGCAACTAGGAGGAGTTAAGCATGGTTTATAATTGGGTGTTACTTCAGCATCTGCAGAGAGAGTTCTCTCTCCAAGCTCCAGCGTGTGCTTGTATTAGTTTATAATAAAATGTTCATTGTAAGAAGACAGTTGACTCTTAGATGTATTACAACTTCTCAAGACCAGAGTATTTTCCACCACAGTTCCACCTCATCACCATGAGAATCTCCCGTTCCACCACATCACCATGAGAATCTCCCGTTCCACCTCATCACCATTAGAATATCCCGTTCCACCTCATCACCATGAGAATCTCCCGTTCCACCTCATCACCATGAGAATCTCCCGTTCCACCTCATGATGATGAGAATCTCCCGTTCCACCTCATCACCATGAGAATCTCCCATTCCACCTCATCATGATGAGAATCTCCCGTTCCACCTCATCACCATGAGAATCTCCCGTTCCACCTCATCATGATGAGAATCTCCCGTTCCACCTCATCACCATGAGAATCTCCCGTTCCACCTCATCACCATGAGAATCTCCCGTTCCACCTCATCACCATGAGAATCTCCCGTTCCACCACATCACCATGAGAATCTCCCGTTCCACCTCATCACCATTAGAATATCCCGTTCCACCTCATCATGATGAGAATCTCCCATTCCACCTCATCATGAGAATCTCCCGTTCCACCTCATCACCATTAGAATATCCCGTTCCACCTCATCACCATGAGAATCTCCCGTTCCACCTCATCACCATGAGAATCTCCCGTTCCACCTCATGATGATGAGAATCTCCCGTTCCACCTCATCACCATGAGAATCTCCCGTTCCACCTCATCACCATGAGAATCTCCCGTTCCACCACATCACCATGAGAATCTCCCGTTCCACCTCATCACCATTAGAATATCCCGTTCCACCTCATCATGATGAGAATCTCCCATTCCACCTCATCATGAGAATCTCCCGTTCCACCTCATCACCATTAGAATATCCCGTTCCACCTCATCACCATGAGAATCTCCCGTTCCACCTCATCACCATGAGAATCTCCCGTTCCACCTCATCATGATGAGAATCTCCCATTCCACCTCATCACCCTGAGAATCTCCCGTTCCACCTCATCACCCTGAGAATCTCCCGTTCCACCTCATCATGATGAGAATCTCCCATTCCACCTCATCACCCTGAGAATCTCCCGTTCCACCTCATCACCCTGAGAATCTCCCGTTCCACCTCATCATGATGAGAATCTCCCGTTCCACCTCATCACCATGAGAATATCCCGTTCCACCACATCATGATGAGAATCTCCCGTTCCACCACATCATGAGAATCTCCCGTTCCACCTCATCACCATGAGAATCTCCCGTTCCACCTCATCATGATGAGAATCTCCCGTTCCACCTCATCACCCTGAGAATCTCCCGTTCCACCTCATCACCATGAGAATCTCCCGTTCCACCTCATCACCATGAGAATCTCCCGTTCCACCTCATCATGATGAGAATCTCCCGTTCCACCACATCATGATGAGAATCTCCCGTTCCACCTCATCACCATGAGAATCTCCCGTTCCACCTCATCACCATGAGAATCTCCCGTTCCACCACATCATGATGAGAATCTCCCGTTCCACCTCATCACCATGAGAATCTCCCGTTCCACCTCATCACCATGAGAATCTCCCGTTCCACCTCATCACCATGAGAATCTCCTGTTCCATCACATCCCAAAGCTGCTCTGTTGGATGTAGATCTGGTGACTGGAGGTTGATGATATTTTCTATTCAGAGCATCTCTATAAACCAGGTGATGGTTGTGTGTGAAAATCCCAATTAATCCCAGTTAACAAACCATCAACATGAAATTTCCGTTCATCTTCACGTCCGGATGCTTCTATTTGCATAAAACAGGTGAACCAATCAGATTTCAGTACTTTGGCGTAAAATGCTTCACTGTTAATTTTATTGAATCATTTGCAGATTTACATGCAGTTGAGACGTATTTCCTGTGAAACTGGAATGAAAAAAAAACTGAGGTTTATGAATCCTGAATTTCTAACAATGTTACAAGTTGCATATTTATGTCCAGCTGCATTCATCTCTCTCTCTCTCTCTCTCTCTCTCTCTCTCTCTCTCTCTCTCACACACACACACACACACACACACACACACACACACACACACACACACACACACACACACACACACAAAAGCTTGGATTATTTTCCCCGTCGGACTCGCTGATGACGTCTCCCTCCTCGTCAGTTAGATTTGGGGAGTCTGTAGACGCCGGCTGACATGATCAGCTGGTGTTCCCTGACCTTCTTCTGCAGGAAGGCCTCCAGCTCGTTGACGTCCATCTCCGTGACGACGGGTCCCGTGGCGACAAACATCCGCAGCATGGAGTGGATGCGGTCCAGCGTCATGCAGTCCAAGTTGGTGAGCATGGCCTGGATGTAGGCCCAGAACAGCTGCAGAGACAGAGTGGTCAGAGGGTGCAGACTCAGGCCGCGACGGACAGGTGAGGGGAGGGGAGGCGTTATTCTGGACTCACCTGCAGCTTCTCCTCCCTCTGCTCAGACTGGGTGGTGGTGTTGGAGTCCCTCTCCTCGTCGCTGTCGATCAGCATCACCCCCCTCTCCAGCTTCTCCT
Source organism: Telmatherina bonti (assembly GCF_933228915.1). Classification (NCBI taxonomy): domain Eukaryota; kingdom Metazoa; phylum Chordata; class Actinopteri; order Atheriniformes; family Telmatherinidae; genus Telmatherina; species Telmatherina bonti. The sequence goes on along the minus strand of NC_136612.1, from coordinate 36,334,812 downwards.
TGGACGAGCCCGTCTCCACCACGTAGAAGCGGCCGCCTGCCTCCTCCCTCAGCACGCCGTGCTGCTGCCACAGAGCCAGCTTCCTGTGCACCAGCTCCTTCGGGGCGCCCAGCTTCACGCTCAGCTCCTCCAGCGTCCACGAACCTGATGGATGACAGGGAGAAGCCGTCTCCAGGGGGTCTTTGTTTACTTGTACTTGCAGATGCGTAAATGTCTTCTGAAAGGAAACATCTTCTGGAAATCTGAGGATCGATCAGAGGACTTTACTTTTCTCCTGGAACTGCAGGATGATGGCGGCGTGGATGGGGGACACGGAGAGGTGGCTGAGCGTTCGGTCCTCCAGCTCCACGTCCAGGGTGACGGAGCCCAGATGAGGCTTCCAGCTCAGCGTCCTCATGGCCTGAAGGCGGAAACACAGCAGACGTAAAGCTGAAGCCGAACCAGAGGAGCAACGGCTCGCCGACCGCTCCGCATCGCCGACCCTACCTTCAGCTTCTCGTAGCGGTGCGTGTACGCCTCCATCGCCTGGCACACGACAGGCGGGAGCTCCAGCTTCTCCTCCTTCAGCGTCGGCCAGAACTCGGACGACAGGATGATGGCGGACAGGGACAGCAGCGGCTGCTCCTCCTCGCTCAGCCTCGACTCCTCCTCGCGGATGTTGCTGTTGATCCTGCGAGAGTCCGCCATGTCCTGCACACATGACGCCAATGCTGACCAACAGCTCGCACCTCTAAAGCGTGATGTGGTCGCCGACCAGCAACACCTGTCCACATACCTTCAGCATGACCTCGCAGTAATGCATGTGAGACTCTCCGAAGCGCAGCTTCAGCAGCTCCACGTTGCGGATCTCCCTGGAAACACACGGCAGCTGAGACCAGACGCACGTTAACACGCGGCGGGATGCGCGCTTCAGTCCTACCTGGCGGTGTTGTAGTTGAGCTGGAGCAGCAGCCTGTCCGCCAGCACCGCCCTGTACTCGTCGATGAAGATGTCCTTGCTGCCGTAGATGCTGACCAGCAGGCTGATGATGTCAGACGACCGCCGCTTTGAGCCCATTTTATCTGACGAGACGAGGGACTTTCAGTTCAGTGGTCTGCAGCAAGGTGCTGCTGGAACGGTGCTTTCACTGACCGGGTACGGCGTCGGTCGGGTCTGGAGTCCAGTTCTCTGGGTCGTTGCCGTCGTCGTCGCTGTCCTGCATCTCCAGGGTGACGGGGTCTCCTCTGGACAGCTCGGAGGCCAGGTCGGTGCAGCCTTCAGCGTCTCCGGTCAGACCGGCGACGATCTGCCTCACCGTGTCCTCCCGGGTCCTGAAACAACAAAACGCTGCTGCATTCGTGCTTCACATCCTCTCACGTCTCATCTGGTCGCTCCTCCAGCGTCCTGCAGGTAGCCAAGGTTTCCCTGCTTCTGCACACCTGACTATTGGGATTCCCATGAATCCCATGGCAGGCGTGTTGGAGCAGGGAAACACTGGGAACCTGCAGGATTGTGGACCTTGAGGATCGAGTTCTGAGACGTCTCTCCAATAATGACACAAGTCTCTGCGCCAACCCGTCCAGCTCCACTTCTGCAGGTTTTACATGTTTCTCTGCTCCAACGCACCTGATGTTGCTTCTCAACAGCTCAGAAACATCCCAAGCCTGAAGGACAGCGGTCCTCGGTGACCGACCCCCCCGCAGACAGACTCACCGCAGGTACTTGCGGATGGGCTGGCAGGCGACCTGCAGGATGACCATGGACGGGTCGAGCTCTCTGAGAGCTTTGATGGCTGAGATGTAAACGGTGAGGATGTCCGACGTGTGAACACCTGCAGGAGGGACAGTTCAGAGACAACCTGAGCGGAGGCGGCGTTACCGCGCTGTCCCGCTGCAGGAGAGCAAACTAAACAACATGCCTCCCGCATGCGGCAGAGGAACTGACCCGGGTGCAGCAGACGGCTTTCAAAGGCAGATTTGAGGGAGGTGAGGAGCTGCTGTCGCTGGTTGGTCCTCTCCAGACAAAACTTCAGATCCTCAATAGCAGCTTTGGATTCTGGGAAATCTGGGAGAGATGGAGGAAAGGAGACGGAAAGCTAAAGCGGATTTATAAGAGAAAAGCCGGACGTGTTCGGACAGTCGCCTGAAGTTCATGTCACATGAAACGCCACGACCAATCATCATGGAGACCCATCGTTCCACAGAGGATCAGGAGGTCAGACACTGCAGACGACGTTATTCCCCCCAAACCGGCAGATGAAACCAGTTTGCAGTTATTTATTATTTAGTTCCACTTTTCCAGGATTATTTTAGTCAAACAGCAGCTGGAAGCCAGACAGATGTTCCTGCTGCTTTCTGAAGAAAGCTTCATTTTTATCCTGCTGGGTCCCTCACCTGGACCCCCACCTGGACCCTCACCTGGACCCTCACCTGAACCCCCACCTGGACCCCCACCTGGACCCCCACCTGGACCCTCACCTGAACCCCCACCTGGACCTCCACCTGGACCCCCACCTGGACCCTCACCTGGACCCCCACCTGGACCCCCACCTGGACCCTCACCTGGACCCCCACCTGGACCCCCACCTGGACCCCCACCTGGACCCTCACCTGAACCCCCACCTGGACCCCCACCTGAACCCCCACCTGGACCCTCACCTGGACCCCCACCTGGACCCTCACCTGGACCCTCACCTGGACCCCCACCTGGACCCTCACCTGGACCCCCACCTGGACCCTCACCTGGACCCTCACCTGGACCCCCACCTGCTGACTGTGGTCAGCAGGTGGCGCTGACGGCGGCGCTGCGTGTGCGTGGTTGTAGTGAACAGCTGAGTGGTCTCACCTCTGATGATGCTGAAAAGCTCCTCGATCCTCATGTTGACGTAGATCCTGCAGAAGAACTGATGCATGTGGCATCTCCACTGCTTCATGATGGAGCTGCCGGACTGCGCGGCGGCGCCGCCTGGACCGTCCACGCCCGCCTCGCTGGCAAACACCTTGCTCAGCCAGCCCAGCACCAGCTCCAGCCACTGCTCACACACAGACAGGAAGGTTCAGAGCGAGCGAGTGGACGGGGGGGGGGGCTGACGGAGGACGGTCGCTTCACCTCCTGAAACTCCAGCAGGAAGGAGCGCTCGTACTCGCCGCGGCAGTGCTGCTCCATGCGCTGCTCGATGAGCTTGTGGAGGATGGAGGTGACGGCCTCGGAGCTGACCCACTCCAGCAGCTGCAGCTTGGACCTGCGACCACACGGCGACAGCGGATCAGCGGCGGACCGAGCAGCAACATGACCTCCTGAGGAACCACTTACAGGATGTGGCTGAGCTCCTGCAGCTGTTCCAAGGCGCCGTGACACCAGCACTGCGGTGTCAGGACGCCACAGCCCGGGCAGGCCCCTCCTTCAGGGCCGTCTGGAGCCTCGGCACCGTCTTTGCCCCCCCCCTCCCGGTTCATGTAGACGGAGAAGGTCCTGCTGTAAAACTCCAGCACTCGCTCCTGGAGGACGGGGGACGGAGAGAAGAGCAAGAGGGCCCTGATGGTGGTGAAAGCCTGCTCCTGGAGGCCCCTGGGCCCCGGCCCACACAGTCCACCGTGGCCCTCCTCCTGCCAAGCCCCCAGCCGCTCCAGACCACCTACAAGGAGGAAGAGATGTGTGAAAGTATCTGACTTTAACAGACGTGATCACATCAACTCCTCATCTCTTCTACTTGCTCAGGAAAGGTTCCAGGCGGTCCAGCAGAGTCCTGAAGGCCGTGAGGAGAACCAAGGCCCGGTCCCGCTCCTCCAGCTCGTTCTCCGGCTGTTTCAGTCCGGACCAGAACTCAGGAACCACTGAGGATGACAGACGCATCTGCATCCCCTCCAGCAGCCAGATGCCAAGCAGCTGACCCAGACCCTGCCGGCAGAGCAGGTCCAGGCAGTCCAGGAGGGTCTGATCCGGCACCGAGCGGCCAGGAGACACCTAACCATGGAGCCAAACGGGATGTCAGTAAGCAGGCTGCATCTCAGGACTCCTCTGATCAGAAATATGGCTTTGGAGGATCAATAAAATACAAACATCTCATAAAAAAAATCTGCAGATGTGTCTGTTTATCACACAGTTTCCTGTGTGTTTATTAAACACTGTCTTTTATTTCGTCACTCTGACGAGGCCGAAAGTATCCGAGTACTTCTACAGGTGAGTAAAACCTCTGATCACCAGTCTTATTGATCCGCTCTTATTGATCATAAAGCATCGCAACATCTTAAAGCCTTAAATCTTCAGATATCTCAGTGGGATTCGGCTGCTTTCCTCCTGTGGATCAGCTCGCTTTCCACGTGCACTCACCAGGGCTGCCGTGACAGTTTCCCACGCATCCGCGAGTCCGTGACGAGGTTCTGGTCCAGACATTTCCACAGACTCCGGCTCCATCGCAGTTTCCTCCATTTTCTTCACAAAAAACGAGTCAACTTGTTCAACATGAACACCTCGACTGAGTTTGCGACGTTTTACCAGCGTCTCCGTTTAGTTCTTATCTTAGTTCTTATTTATGAAAGATTTATGTCTGAAATTAGGAACATTATGTTTTAGTTTCAGCATCCATGTTGCATGGCGGGTTTACTTCTTCTACGTTCTCTTTTTCTTCTTCTATGGTTTTAATGCAGGGTGGTGTGCTGTATAGACATACACATACATAGAACCGCATCGTCTTACGCTGTCTATGCTCGTTGACGTCTCATCGCTCCGCCATCTTGGATGGGTCTCCACTGTATTTATTTGTAAGGTGTAGACCCAACCTCAAAAATAGTTTAACGAATTTTTACCTGATTTTTCTTAAAGTTTGGTTTGTTACAAAGGGCAGAGATATTGTTATGATACAGATCACTGTAAAACATTAAAAACTACGTGTTTTTGTAATAAAATATTTTTATAATGCTATTTAACAAAGTCATAAAGTAGCTATAATATAAATAAATGTATAAATAAACTTTATACTAACATGTTTGATTGTTTTTTAATGCATTTGGATTTATCAATCTATTTTTATCTGGTCAAATAAATGATTATTCAACCTTGTGAAATCTAAATCCACACAATCTGCTTTCAATATTCCGCCGGTTATTGCAACCTTATGCTGAACAAAATACAGGAATAGTTGCTGCTTTCTCTTGACTACGGTCCACTCTTACTTTTTTACATTTATTAATTTATCAATTTTGAGATACAGTTGTACAAAGTCTGAAAATAAAGTATTGTATCAAAATTGTGCAATTAGAAAGTTACCTAGAAAACCACTCAGATATGGGGTTCCGTTTGTGTAAAAAAAAAAAAAAAAAAAAAAAAAAAAAGTTTCAGAGAGCGGGGGGTGGGGGGGGGGGCGGGGGGGGGATACGTCATGGTTGAAATACGTCCCTCCTCCCGCTGAAAATGTTCACTTTATTTCACAGTTTAAAAGAAAAAAACTTTTTAATTCAGAGTTGTGTGAATCTGGCCTCCATCCATCACGTGTTCTTCTACTGGATGTTAATCAGACGGATAAACATTTCCATCTCAGTGTTTCTTACTGTTAGCAACTTAAGTTTATTGAGATTATAAACATGAAGAAGACCTTTTCTTGGAGAATGTACGCTGAACAGAGATATGTACCCAACACTTTTGCGTTTGCTGCCATTTTTCGTGAGCTGCACTCAAAGATCTGAAACCTTTTCTACAAACACAAAAGAACATTTATATTATTCAGGAATCTGTCTGTGTGTGTTTGTATTTCTGCTTTGCTGAGGTAATCCATCCCACCACATGGTGTGGCGTATCAAGATGCCACATGATTATTGTAGGTGTGCCTCAGACTGGAAGCGATAAAAGGTCGACTCACACAGCTCAATGCATCTTTTTCCTGCTTCCAGCTTGGGCTTTTGCTTCCTTCCCCTGGCACTTTTTTATTTTATTAGTTTCCATTTTAGGTAAAATACATTGTAACAAACAACAATGGAGCAGCTTTGATGCCCGTCTCGTCCTCTCACAGAAGCTGTCCAGTTGTCTCTGTTCTGTTAAAGGCAGGATGAATTTATTCATGAAGCATGATAAAAGACAGCAACGATAAAATGCACACAGCGAGTTATGATGGATATTAACAGGAACGACAAGCTTTCAGCACTGGGGATGGTTTTCCCAGTGCAGAAACAGGAGCTGAAGCGTCCCAGGGCTTTAAAGTTCAGATTTAAATCCATCATTTCATACTAAATCTTTTTTCATACAAAGTTTGTAAAAGTGGGACAAGAAAAGCGCACAGCAGATGGCCTTTCATTTAAAGGGGGATTTTCTCCACCACCTTTGACAGGGCCGGATTAAAAGTGCACAGGGCGCTGGGCCCAGAGTGTTCCAGGACTCCCCATCCCCACAGCAACATTGTGAAAATTGTGAATGATACACTTTGAAACAATATTTCTAACGTCTCTCAGTCAATGGTACCAGTAGCAACACACTAGACACTGTGGTGTAACTATGCTTTCATAGCTTGACCTTTGATCACAAACAGTGAATTTTGTCGGTTCTCCTTCAGCAACATTTAGCAGAAAACAAGACAAGAAAAGGAGGCTCTTTCAGCTTTCCAGTCTTTCTTACATGTCAGTTGCTAATGGCTGCATAGAAACTCATCTCCCTGCAACATGCTTGCAGCACGACAGATGATTCCTGACATCATAAAACATTTTAAAACAGTAATGATCTCCTATAAAAACGCAAATACAAACCTCACAGGATCAAATGCTGCAGCTGCGGTCACTTTGCATTCCCACCTCCATCCTCAGGTGTCAACTCTGTCTCTGAGACCTCAATGCATCCAGTTTAGTTCCCACAACTGGAACTGGTTCTCTTATCTGGCGAGATGTTATTGAGGACTTCTTCATCAGGCAGATGTGAGAATCTAAAATGTCTTTTATACCTTTTGTTTTCTCAAAGAAATCCATGTAAAGCTCATTATGATCATTTTAATAGTCCTCCATTTACAATGCCTGGTAAAAAGGGGAAAACAGGTCAAACATGAATATTTAATTTATTTTATCTTTGATTACTGTTGCTTTGTTAAGATAAATTTCTGCAACATGTCATTTATTTGAATTAATTTAATTTCAATGTTGCAGTCATTTTTCAAATCCAAACAGCATTAACCTTTTTTCTTTTATAACTGCGTTAATCATTGACAAATGATTAGATGGAAACTTTTTGCAGTGGTTGCAAACAATGTGTGACAACAAAAGCTTAAAAGCTAATCAATGCACCCATTGGAAATATTAGAAATACACAAAACTTTATAAAAACCTAAAGTTATATCATAAATACAGTACAGTTACATATATTTAGGATTATTTTTGCAAATGGCTTAAAAAAAAAAAAAAAACACAAAAAAAACACAAAAAAACCCCCACATTGCTTTGCTGCCATCTGGTGGCTACATATTGTAACTACATGTAGACGTAAAGTTAACCATAATAAGTATAGCACTTTATCCGGTCAAGCTTTTCAAAATAAGTTTTAAAGTGCATTGGAATTGTTAATTAAAGTGCAGTCAGCCCTTTCATGGGCGTTATCTCGTCTATTTTATGTAAAGTAAAATGGAGGGTTAATATCTAAATCTTAACACAGTAAATGGTGAATGTTAACATATTCGTATATTATAAACAAAAATATCCAAACACGTTTACAAATACGACTAATATTAAAACTGCCAATAAAGTTTATTTTGAATGTAAATTATTAAAACTAAACATAATTCAAAATCAAGTCAAATGTCATCCAATGAAAAAAAAGGTATTTAGTATAAATGTATATTCAGATTTAGACCCTCTTATATCAGCAAAGTCACGTTTAATCTTCAGGATTTATTTTTAATTTCACGTCTGCAGGCTATTACTTTGAAGTTCTGTGGCTACTTCCGCTTAGCTCCAGTCAGCTACCAGCAGAAACATCATGATGGCAGCGGAATGCGAGTGAGTTTGTTGACAACAACACGTCTGATTTCCGTCCACAAACCCTCATGACAATATTTATATGTACTACCCACCAAGCCGCCGACCCCAGGCCGCTGTTTTCCGGGTTAAATCAAATAAAAATGTCGCAGGTTTCGGTGGTTAGCTGCCGGAAGCTAACGCGCTAGGCAGGTGTTTGTAACGGGTTATAAAATGGCAAACTGAGGCAGACTCTCAGGTAAAAACGGCTCTCATTTGTCCGCAGTGTGCAGTCTGAGATCGAGGTGCTGCAGTCCATCTACCTGGACGAACTGCAGGTGAACAGGACGGAGGAGGGGTGAGAACAGCTGATCGCCTCATTACTGCAGCAGAAATGATGATGATGATGATGTTTTACTGGATCTCTGCTCAGTTTAGAGGTCAAACAGCAAACTTTCTAACGAACTGTGCATTTATACAGGACAAAATGATTTATTGATCACATCCAGGTAAATCAAAGCTTTACAGTGAAGTGTTATGAATCATTTCAGTGTTATTTTCCCCCAATTTAAAGCCTGAAACCACCAGAAGGACTAGCAGCAGGTTTGTAGATCCTCCTCATGATTAATCACAGCTTCTAAAATCTACTGATTTTATGTCAATGACAAGTTTATTGCTGTTGCACAATAACACACAAACAGGGTGATCGAAGTACCAAGTTAACAGTAAATAAAATTAAACTGAAAGGTATTAAAAAAAACCAAAGAACTGTGAACTTGACTAAAAAGAAGTGAAAACAGAGACACAGCCGTTTGAGCTCCTGATGGGACTCAAGCTGAACACACGAGTTAAACGTGAAATAAAGAATTAGGACACCTTTCTCATCAGAGATGTTTGTTGTTTATAAAATGGCAGAAAAAAACACTTTAATAAACATCAGCTCTTTCTGTTGGACGGTGAACACCAACGCACAGCCTTACGACCTGCTGAAGGCCAGGAGATCTGCTCCTGGTCTGTTGCGGGCTGCGTTGGTGTTCAGCGTCTGGCGGATGAAGACGACCGCTGATGACAGTTTTCTGTAGTTTGGTGATCGTCCTGCTGTTTGTTCCAGGAACTGGGAGGTGAGTCTGGTCCTGTACCCGTCCACAGCCGAGGACTCTGTGTCTCAGTTCGTCCGTCTCACCCTGACGCTGACCCTGGATCAGCAGGTACAGCCTCCGTTGTGTCCGATCTGCTGAGGTTTTTATCCAACGGGTGATGAACGTAAAGGTTTTGACTGTGTTTGCCGCCGTGTGTTCAGTATCCCTCGTCCTCTCCAGCCGTCTCCATCCACAACCCCCGCGGGCTTTCTGATGATAAACTCGGCAGGTAACAAACTTGTCTCCGCTTCAGCTGCTCAGAAATGGACGTTAAACTCGTCTAATGGTCTGATCTGTTTGGTCAGCGTGCAGAAGTGTCTCCACATGGAGGCTCAGTCCTGTCTGGGGTCGCCCATGCTCTACCAGCTCATCGAGGTCAGTATGTTGTTGGATGGATATTTAGTCTGATGTGCAGCGGCGTTCTTTAAGTCCACGTTTCTCCTGCAGAAAGCGAAAGAAATCCTGACGGAAAGCAACATTCCTCACGGGAACTGCGTCATCTGCCTGTACGGGTTTAAGGTGAGCTGCTCTGCAGGAGCGCTGAGTCGCTCCAGGATGGTTGCTGACGTGTTGCTGTGTCTGCTTGTCAGGAGGGAGAGGCGTTCACCAAGACCAGCTGCTACCACTACTTCCACTCCCACTGCCTCGGGCGCTACGTCAGCCACTCGGAGAGCGAGCTGCGGCAGCTGGAGAAGGAGCTGGAGGAGGACAAAACCCGAGACGGGACGAAGCATCAGGTCAGAAATCACAAAGTCTGCGTCTCGGCGGAGGTGGTCCTGAGTGCTGACTGTGGCTGGTGTGACAGGAGCTGACGGTGGTGTGTCCGGTGTGCAGAGAGACGCTGATGTACGACGTGGAGCAGCTGCTGTCGTGTCCGGCGCCTCAGCTGCCTGAGGTAAACCCGAGCCACGCCCACCGCCGCCGCCAGGGGAAACACTGACAGCTTTGTTCTCCCGTCAGGTCGACCAGGCGGCGACACGCTCTGCCTTCCAGTTGAAGTGGGCGGAGCTCCAGAAGCTTCTAGAAAAACAGAGATCTAAAGGAGGAATCATCGACCCCGAGGTGGAATCGAACCGCTTCCTCATCCATATCAACCAGGTAGGAAGTCGTGTCTCCTCCTCCTCCTCCTCCTCTTCTTGCTCCTCCTCCTCCTCCTCCTTTTCCTTATTCTTCTCCTTCCACTCCGTCTTCTTCTTCTTGCATTTATTGCTGTAATAAACATATAGATCTGATGATGTCATTACTTCTATTATCGATCAGTGAATATTTGTTTTATCAGTTATTTGTCGTCTTTATGTTCCAGTCAAACTTTAATTAGACAGAAATGATAAAACTTTTATGAGGTTTTTGTAAAAATGTGTAAAGTTACACACCTGACATTGTGATTTCTGCGTTTTTATTGTTGTGAGTGTCGTCGTTTCTCTGCAGGATCCGTAACGCTGGTTGACGTGCGCCGCGTGTTTAAAGTCAGGCTGTCTGTTAGTAAAAACCTGCTACTTCCTGCTCAGAGCGGAGAAAAAGCCACACGTTTGGTTTTTATCAGCAGAAACGTAAAAATGTTTGAATTTAAGGGAGAAACAGAGTTTTTAACGTGATGGCGGGGGGGGGGAGGGGGGGGGGGTAAAATCTGCTGAACTGGACCGTTAACTGTGCTGCATGTCGCCTCCATCAGGCTCCACCTGCTGCTGAAGACGGACACCTGGACGTCCACGTGGCTCCTGAACCCCCGTCCTGTCATGAAGCTGGTGTCAGAGTGGACCAGTTTGCTGCCGGACAGTCCCACTGTAGAGGCCAGCGGCGTCCACAGCAGGCTCGGGGGCCGAGACGAGCGGGCCGGTCCAGACATCAGCACGCCAGAGCCCCTCCCATCACAGACTGCCTGGACAAACTGTCTCTGACCTCTGACGGCGCCGAGGCATCCATCACAGCCAAAGCTCAGAGCGATCATGGCGGGGGCGTGAAAGGGGACCCGGGGGTCTGTCAGTCCCGGACCAGGAGGGAAGTCTCTGCAGACCAGCAGGACATGCAGGTCTCTGCAGACCAGCAGGCTACGTTGCAGGAAGCTGAAAGCCCCAAAGATGCTGCAGGCGCTCGCGGCCATCGTGGGAGAAGGAGGGATCCTCACCGACATGTCCTGCACGCCGGGGCCTCCGGACCTCCACGGCACCACTGGGACTCACGACCCTCGAGGAGCAGAGGAGGAGCTAATCTTTGCAGCAGCGGCGGCGGACCCCGGCGTGGTCATCATGACCGGGGCTTCCAGCAGAAGGCGGCGGAGAGAGGAAGGGAGGAGGTGCTATGACAAAGGGCAACAGGAGGGTCAACGAACAAGCGTGTGTGTGCCTCCATCATCCGTCTGCCCTGCAGCAGACGCCTCCCAAGGCCCCGTTTTCCGCCGCGTCCCCCATGCACTTTCACCCACAACGGATGCCGATGGTTGTCGCTTTTTGTTGTGATGCTAAACTACTTAAGAGAAATACAAATTAAATTTTCTCTGGATGTCAGAGTCAGTCTGTGATTTGGCATCAGAAAATTCTCCACAGATCTAAACATACCGCAGATATTCATGATTTAAACACCGTACATCGTTGAGCGGGACGTTTCTACCGGAGCCAAACCTAAAGTTTTACAAGTTTTAATAAAAGGTAAACGGTTTTTCTTTCCTTTATTAGACAACCAGAGTTACTTAGAACCGTTTCAAAAGATGTTGTACTTGTTTGTATGAAGTATTAGATTTAACATAATTTATTTGTAACTTGTTAATTCAGAAAAAATATTTAAAATGTAAAATGTATTTTTGGTAAGTAAGAAAGCACATTTTACTGTTAAAATAATCTACAATGTAAAATTTAAATAAATTTGATTAAAAAATTTTTTGTTTATTCTAAAAAAAAATTGATAAAAATTATAGAGACAGTGACATTTTCTGTAATTTGGTAATTCAGAAAAAAAATCTTTTTCTCCCCCCCACCCCCAAAAGAAACACAACATGCTTCTGCAATAAAATAAGTGAAAGTGAAAAAAGTATAATGTAGCACTAAATTAAATTTTAATTTTTTCTAATGGAAATAGCAAAATTATCTCCTAAAAGCAGCCATATATTTCCTAATTTGTTAACATGAAAAGGCAACTGGACGTGAATACACTAATTAAAAAAGAAATAATTTTTTTTTATAAAATAAAACCAATCTATGAATAAAACACGCGTAGCGCTAAGCATCATGGGAGATGACGTTTTTAACGTGTGAAATGGGCGGGGCGTAAGTCCCGGTGACGCCATCCTGTAGTGAAGCTGCGCAGAGCCGAGGCGTGCAGTTGTTTAGAAACCTTCCAGGTATGACTGGCGGGAACAGCTTCCACAAAAACTACAGCAACAACAAGAACTCCGAGTCCACAATGGATGTGGATCTGGATTCTAGCCGCCCTGAAAGTGAGCGGGGAGACCTGGACGGGAGTATCCCGGCTCCGGGCTCCTCCAACGGCAGCGGCGGGGAGGAGGACGAAGCGGAGGCCTTGGGGCGGTCGCGAGAAGCCAGCGGCTCGAGTAACCAGCTCACCCCGGAGGGAGGCGGGGTGCTCGGCGGCAGGGAGCAGGAGGTGTCGGTGGAAATCGGAGAGACGTATTTGTGTCAAAGAGCTGATAAAACATGGCGTGGGTGAAATTCTCCTTTATTATTCTCTTTTAAATATAATAATTGAGCTAAATGACACCAAATTCCATTGAATTATTCTTGTAAATAGTCGTTACTAGGAATATAAATATAATTTTATATATATATATATATATATATATATATATATATATATATATATATATATATATATTTGGCTCATTTAAATGAGGCTTTCTGGAAAATTCGGCTGAGATTATACAACCAAAATGCTGTTTGCATGATCTGAAGACTTTCCTGCCACAATCTGACAGATTTTCTTGATGTTTCAGACACAGCAGAGGTGATTCAGTCCCGCCTGAATGAGCAGGAGGGCAGAGAGGAGTTTTATGTCCACTATGTGGGATGTAAGTTCCCTTCCACACCTCCTCTGTTCCCCTCTTCTCTCTCCATCCTGTCAACTGATTCACCCCAAACTGGTTCCTTTTGGTTTTTAGTCAACAGACGGCTGGACGAATGGGTGGGTAAGTCCCGGCTGGCGCTCACCAAGACGGTGAAGGATGCGGTGAGGAAGAGCACGGAGATCGGAGGTGTTGGAGATCTGGGTGACCAGCCCGAGAGGAAGATCACACGCAACCAGAAGCGCAAGCATGACGAGATCAACCATGTGCAGAAGGTGATGATGTCATTTATATGAAATAAGTTTCCACAGACGTGCTACATATGTCTGACAGAAGCTTCCTTTGCAGACGTACGCAGAGATGGACCCGACCACAGCTGCGCTGGAGAAGGAGCACGAGGCGGTGGGTCGCGCCCCCCTTTGCTTTGCAGCTCTTGGCGTGGAGCGTTTGGTTAATAAGTTCATCCCTCTCCCTCAGATCACCAAGGTGAAATACGTGGATAAGATCCAGATCGGGAACTTTGAGATCGACGCCTGGTACTTCTCTCCGTTTCCTGAGGACTACGGCAAGCAGCCCAAGCTGTGGATCTGCGAGTACTGCCTCAAATATATGAAATACGAGAAGACGTTCAGACATCACCTGGTCAGTCACGTGGCAGCTCTGTGTGTGTGCACGTGTGATTGTGCAAGAGAGGAGTGTGTTGTTTACTTTGTTGTTTGCATCGTGTAAAGCGCTTTATACATAAAGTTTGGTATTTTGGATACAAAGCGGCGCCATTATCTCCTGAACAGCTTCATTACACGTGCAGCTTATCTGCACGTCCGGTGGAACGAGAAGAAAGCGGCTGTTTCCCAGTTGGGATCATGTAGAGCGAAGCCGCCAGTCATAGTGGGAACACTGGCCTGGTTCCACTGGGTGGAAAAGGGATTTCAGGCCAGAAGAAGTGGACCAGATCCGCCAGAATCCTGCTCTCTAGATAATCACTAAGACGACGACCTGGCTGCAGGTCCGGGGTGTGGAATGATGTAACCACATAGCAGGAAGGTGACGGAGCGTTAGGACAGGCCTCCTCCTGGACCTGAAGCTGGATCCTGGAAACTGGGACCAGTTATCACCCACGTTTGATCTTTCATTTAGTAGGGAGCCAAACAAACGGCCGTTTACCGTCAGTACCAGCTCGTCTCAACTCGCCTCGACTCAGTTTGTAGGGATTTCCACTCGGCTTTTGGACCCGTTTACCGGTACTTTTTCTGTAACTCCTCAGCCCAGGTTCTAAGCGAGCCGAGTCGGGTTGTGTGTGATGTCGCCAGACTGCATGCCACTATTGGTCAGGGGAGCATCCAGTCAGAGGCCAGGGAGTGACATCACTGGAAGAGCGACTCCAACTCGCAAGTTGTTCACGTTACAACAAGCAATGTCGCAACAAAACTCTGTTCCGTGGTCCTGCTCTGAGGTGGAGACATTTCTCTGGTTGGTTGCTGAGGAAAGGATACAGAGGGAACCAGATGGAGCGACACAAAATGAAAAAAATCTATCAAGAGCTTTCTGATGGAATGTCTACGGCTAGCAGCAGAGTTTCCAGCAGCGTCGGGAGAAGCTGAAAAAGCTCCAACGTGACTATCTGCAGGTCAAGGACCACGATGGTCGGAGTGGATCAGACAGACGAGACTGGAAGTGGTTCCAACAGATGGAAACGATTTATGGTCAGCGACCGGCGAGCCACAGACCAAGTAGCGGATTTCCTCTAGGTCCTGTGTTGTTATAGAGCTCGTCGTGCACAACACTGACATCACAGCGATTTCACACAAACCCCGCCTCTTTTAGACCTGGTACTAAAGTGTAATGGAAAAGAAACAGGAACGAGCTTAGACGAGTTGATACTGATGGGTGGCTGTAGCTCAGGAGGAGGAGCAGTTGTGCAACTGGAAAGTTGGGAGTTCGATTCCAGGCTTCTCCTGATTATGTGCCGAAGTGTCCTTGTGCAAGACACTGAACCCTAAGTTGCCCCCAATGTGCCTATCGGGCTATGTAAGTGGCTTTGGATTAAAAGCGTCTGCTAAATGACTGGAGAATAGAATAATGGAAAAGAAACGGAACCAAGCTGAGACGAGCGGATACTGATGGAAAAGAGGCAACAGTTTGATCTGAGCTCCTTTCAGACAGAAACATCATGACAGGTTTCACTGCTTCATGAACACTTTGGGTCTCATGCCGTATGTTCTGGTCCTCAGTCACACTGTCAGTGGAGACAGCCTCCAGGCAAGGAGATCTACAGGAGGAGTAACATATCGGTGTACGAGGTGGACGGGCGAGACCACAAGGTGAGCGCGCCTGAGCCGCTGCAGCATCCCGCTCTGCAGGACTGTTCACTCATGTTGTTGGTCTCTGTTTGCAGATCTACTGTCAGAACCTGTGTCTACTAGCAAAACTCTTTCTGGACCATAAGACGCTGTATTTTGACGTGGAGCCCTTCATCTTCTACATCCTCACCGAGGTCAACAAACAGGGGGCGCACATCGTGGGATATTTCTCCAAAGTGAGTCTCGCTGAGTGCGAACATCTGGTAGATCTGTCTGTTAGTAAGACGGTCGCTGGTTCGAGCCTTGGCTGACGGGAGTCTGCATGAAGAGTTCTCTCTAGGAGTGAGTGTGTCTCTGTGTTGGACTGGTTACCTGTCCAGGTGTACCTGTCTCTCGCCTGCTAGCTGCTGAGAGACTCCAGCTTCCCTGAATGTTGCTAATCGGTAAAGAAAATGAATGAATGAAGCTTCTGTCTGCAACAAGCAACATGGATTCCTGTCAGAGGGAACAGGTGGAAGGTGACAGGACCCCCACCTGGACTCTGGAGGCTTCTTTCTGGACTTTCCCAGTAGGATTAAAAGTAGGATAAACATCTGGATAGCTTTTACTTCCAGCTGCTGTTTAACACGTTTTATTTTAGTTAGAACCAGAGACTGTATTGATCCTCACTGTTAATTCAACAAGACAAGAGGAGAGCCACTTTTCCCAAAATAAATAGATAAACCCTCGCTACGTATCCTGCTACGTTGCCAAATCAGTAACATTCAGCTTTTTAGCAAGGAATGGTTATCCTAAATATTGCATGGAGTAATGGCGTTCTTATGCAACAGTATGTGGTGAAAATACAACAATGCCTCCAGAATGTGGGTGTTTCTTTTTCAATATATATACGGAGCTACCGACGGAGCAGCTCTTTGGTGGAGTTCGCTGCAGCTGAAATCAGCCAAACCTGGCAACTCTGACAGGGTCAGTTAGGGCCGTTAGGACAGCAGAGTTTCTGCAAGCAGCCTGCAGCTCTTGTTTATGGAGAGAACTGCAGCGTTGAGGATCATTATGACTTGTTTAGATGCATTTTCAGAAAGCCGGCGGCTGCTTCACGAGCTGAAAGGCAAGAGTCAGAGAGCCGCATGCGATGAGGAACGCTGGTCTAAGGGGTGGGTTAGAGGGGGGCTGTGAGTTAGAGGCCTGAGCTAACTGAGCTAACAGAAGCTAAACCAGCAACACGTGGATGTTGTTTACCTTCGTTTTCCTTCTTGATCTGATGATCTGGTTCCAACTTGGAAACTATTGATTTTCAGGGACCTTTAGGATTAATGAAGTCCTGCATTTAATGCTGTGATTTATTGTGAAATGAACTAAAACACCTCCAATGTCATGATTTCATCTCCTAAAGTTGTGAAATCCGTTTGTTTTGCTTTTGTTTCCACTCTACAATGGAGATGTTCTCGGTTTGACATGTGAAGCTTTACATTTTCTATCATATCACAGATAAACTGAAACGTTCTGAACATGTTTCCAGGTTTATTCTGTTCATTTGTTTCACGTTTCCGTGCTGCTAGTGTTAGGTTAGCTCCCATCAACAGCAGCTGCGGTTTTAATTGTTCTGTTTGGTTTGTGGTTTCCAGGAGAAAGAGTCTCCAGACGGGAACAACGTGGCGTGCATTCTCACGCTGCCGCCGTACCAACGCAGAGGCTACGGGAAGTTCCTTATAGCCTTCAGTCAGTAAAACTTTTTCATGGAAATAAAAACATAAATGTTTTCTTTGTTCTCCTTCTCACACCACGCTGACCTCAGCAGAAGTGTCTTTATGCCGGGATAAATAAAGCTGGACGTGTCGGCTCTAATCCTGTAATTTACTGATGGAACGGTGGCTGAACTGTTCTGTGTGCAGGTTATGAGCTGTCCAAGCTGGAGAACACGGTGGGCTCTCCAGAGAAGCCTCTGTCTGACCTGGGGAAGCTGAGCTACAGAAGCTACTGGTCCTGGGTGCTGCTGGAGATCCTCAGGGACTTCAGAGGAACGCTGTCCATCAAAGACCTCAGGTAGACCAGAGAAACGTCCGCTTTGTTTACCTGCTCCTGCGTTTAGACGGTGAGATGTTTCCTGCTTTGCAGCCAGATGACCAGCATCACGCAGAGCGACATCATCAGCACCCTGCAGTCACTCAACATGGTGAAATACTGGAAGGGTCAGCACGTCATCTGTGTGACGCCCAAGCTGGTGGAGGAGCACCTGAAGAGCGCCCAGTACAAGAAGCCGCCCATCACAGGTAGGCCCGCCAGCATCCGGGAGGGGACGCGGCTCCTCCTTCAGCTTTGGAAAGCTCAGATCCTGAGATGGGAATGATGCCGTCGCAGCTGTAGATTCACTCAATCCATTTTCCAGACCAGTCGCATATTCAAATTACCGTTTGAAATATGTTTTTTATCCATAAAAACCAGTTTCAGGAGAGAATTGAAGGGTTTTAAAAGGTTAAAGTGGGAATTTGGAGGAACACAGATGGATTTCTTCCTGGTTCTCTGATGTCTTGCTGCATGTAGACCCATATTTTTCATTTGTTTGGTTTCTTTTTACATCTGCAAAACGCTGTCACTTCCAAGTCCCACAACAGAAGTCCAGCTTGTCGTTCAGCAGCAGAAAGTGCAACATTTTGCAGTCTTTTAGCCGCTAATGCTAGCAGCTAACGCTAACGCTAACACAACAGACCAGCTGTTTTTCAGATAGCAGGAAGTGATGTCGCTACGTGGACAGGAACATGTAGACCAGGGGTTTGGAAAAGCAGGTTTCAGAAGTGCACATTGGCTCATCAGGTGAGATTATTACAGGAAAATGATTATTGGATTTAGATTAGGCGTGGGAAAATCAAATCGAAAAATCAAATGTTTCTTTGCTTCACAACTTTAAAATAGATTTTTTTTTGTTAAAAAATCAATTTTTCTTTTCAAATCGATAAATAATTTTTAAAAAAGTTTTAACGTTTTTATTAATCTTTTTACTTGTCTTTTTGGGAATTATAGCAGCAGAATGATGGTCTGGCTACTGGGTTGTTTTTTTCCTAATTGAATACTAGAAAAATGGCGAGCAATAAAAATTGTACACATTTTTTTTGTTTTTAATCTACAAAAATCTGCAATGTGGAAGAATTGTGAGAATTTAAATCGAATTGGCACCGAAAAAAATCTGAATCGAATTGAGAGGCAAACAGATTGTCACAGTCCTAATTTAGATGGTGGGATTTCTCCCTGTAACGCTGATATTTTCCTGCATAAAGACCCTTAAATGTGATTTATCTCCTCACATCAGCACATGTTAAAGCAATAAGGTGAAGCGACGCATCGGTTCTGTTGCCATGGCGTTGTAACATGTACACAAACAGACTGTTTCAGCCTCTACGAGCTCGTACAAAACAGCCGCCACTCGCTTCATGGCGTATGTTTGCCGTTGTTTTGTCCTCGTGGTGTTTAAACAAAGAGCAGCCGGTTAGCTTCCAGGTTAGCACAACCAAAGGACATACGACACTCTGAAGCAGAGAACAACGTTGATCATGGATTTTATCACATTTCTGCAGAGCATGTAAACGCTGCTGGTCTGATGACTGAGATGATCTGACACAACGCAGAGTTCTATGTAACAGGTTAATAAAAGGCCAATGACATCCTAGTGAGAGAGGTTTTATTGTAGCGGCTTATCTAAGGCTGAAGTCTGAGGCCGGTACAGTGAAATGGAATGAGCTGCTTCTGCTCCTAAAACTCCTAATTGCTCCTCAAGATCCGCAAACCAACATCTGCAGCCATTTTCTAATTTACTTGATTGGTTGAGAGGTGATGCTGTCACACTCGCTGATCTATAACCGGAACATAACCTGGTCCGGAGCGGGTTATGGTCAGTAACCAGAACATTAATCTGGTCCGGAGCGGGTTATGATCAGTAACCGGAACATTAATCTGGTCCGGAGCGGGTTATGGTCTGTAACCGGAACATTAACCTGGTCTGGAGCGGGTTATCGTCTGTAACCAGAACATTAACCTGGTCTGGAGCGGGTTATCGTCTGTAACCGGAACATTAACATGGTCCGGAGCGGGTTATGGTCTGTAACCAGAACATTAACCTGGTCTGGAGCGGGTTATGGTCTGTAACCAGAACATTAACCTGGTCCGGAGCGGGTTATGGTCTGTAACCGGGACATTAACATGGTCCGGAGCGGGTTATGGTCTGTAACCAGAACATTAACCTGGTCTGGAGCGGGTTATGGTCTGTAACCGGGACATTAACCTGGTCCGGAGCGGGTTATGGTCTGTAACCGGGACATTAACCTGGTCCGGAGCGGGTTATGGTCTGTAACCAGAACATTAACCTGGTCTGGAGCGGGTTATGGTCTGTAACCAGAACATTAACCTGGTCTGGAGCGGGTTATCGTCTGTAACCGGAACATTAACCTGGTCCGGAGCGGGTTATGATCAGTAACCGGGACCATAACCTGGTCTGGAGCGGGTTATGATCAGTAACCAGAACATTAACCTGGTCTGGAGCGGGTTATGATCAGTAACCAGAACATTAACCTGGTCTGGAGCGGGTTATGGTCTGTAACCAGAACATTAACCTGGTCTGGAGCGGGTTATGGTCTGTAACCGGAACATTAACCTGGTCCGGAGCGGGTTATAGTCTGTAACCAGAACATTAACATGGTCCGGAGCGGGTTATGGTCTGTAACCAGAACATTAACCTGGTCCGGAGCGGGTTATGGTCTGTAACCAAAACATTAACCTGGTCTGGAGCGGGTTATCGTCTGTAACCGGAACATTAACCTGGTCCGGAGCGGGTTATGGTCTGTAACCAGTACATTAACCTGGTCCGGAGCGGGTTATGATCAGTAACCAGGACATTAACCTGGTCTGGAGCGGGTTATGATCAGTAACCGGAACATTAACCTGGTCTGGAGCGGGTTATGATCAGTAACCAGGACATTAACCTGGTCTGGAGCGGGTTATGATCAGTAACCGGAACATTAACCTGGTCCGGAGCGGGTTATGATCAGTAACCAGGACATTAACCTGGTCTGGAGCGGGTTATGATCAGTAACCAGGACATTAACCTGGTCTGGAGCGGGTTATGATCAGTAACCGGAACATTAACCTGGTCCGGAGCGGGTTATGGTCTGTAACCAGAACATTAACCTGGTCCGGAGCGGGTTATGATCAGTAACCAGGACATTAACCTGGTCCGGAGCGGGTTATGGTCTGTAACCAGAACATTAACCTGGTCCGGAGCGGGTTATGGTCTGTAACCAGAACATTAACCTGGTCCGGAGCGGGTTATGATCTGTAACCGGAACATTAACCTGGTCCGGAGCGGGTTATGATCTGTAACCGGAACATTAACCTGGTCCGGAGCGGGTTATGATCAGTAACCGGAACATTAACCTGGTCTGGAGCGGGTTATGATCTGTAACCGGAACATTAACCTGGTCCGGAGCGGGTTATGGTCTGTAACCAGAACATTAACCTGGTCTGGAGCGGGTTATGATCAGTAACCGGAACATTGACCTGGTCTGGAGCGGGTTATGATCTGTAACCAGAACATTAACCTGGTCTGGAGCGGGTTATGATCAGTAACCGGAACATTAACCTGGTCTGGAGCGGGTTATGATCTGTAACCGGAACATTAACCTGGTCCGGAGCGGGTTATGGTCTGTAACCAGAACATTAACCTGGTCTGGAGCGGGTTATGATCAGTAACCGGAACATTGACCTGGTCTGGAGCGGGTTATGATCTGTAACCAGAACATTAACCTGGTCTGGAGCGGGTTACCGTGGTGATTTACCTTTAAAGAAGTAAACTGGCAATGGAGCAGAGAAAACCCAGCTTGAGGTTCCTGGATGAGAGAAGATTCATCTTCGTCATTCAGGCTTCTGGAGTCGTCATCCTTTCCATTTCTTCCTGAGCATGTTTACCCAAAACGTCTCTGCAGGAAAGATCCTGATTAAACCTGTTCATATAAGACTGAGCTGAACTTAAACGTTTTCATTTCCACGATCATCGCCGCCTGTACGGACTCTTATTCCTCTGATATTTGTTTTGTTTGTCCAACATCATAAACAAGCTGTTTTTGTTCCATCTTCATTCTTCTGACCTGCTGCACTGATGCGTTGATGCTTGTTTCTATTTACTGGGTGAAAATAAAAAAGAGAAAGACAGGGCATTAAAGGTCTAGCAGCAGCACTGCGTGTGCACGTTTCTGTTTAAATATTTGTTTAGTTATAATTGTATCCCTGCAACTCCATCTTATGTTTATTGTAATGAAAACTAGTCTTCCTCTGGCCTCCTGGTAGCCCCGCCTCTTACTCGCAGAGTGTCCAGCGTTTCCTCTGTGCTCTAACTCCGTCTGTTCTCGCCAACAGTGGACACCATCTGCTTGAAGTGGGCGCCTCCCAAAAATAAACAAGCCAAGATGTCGAAGAAGTGAGACGCCACATCGGCACATCAGTGGACGTGTTCCCTTCCCTGTTTCTCTGTGTAAATATGTTATTAGCAGCATCTGTTTGTAGTTTCTTTATTTTCTTATAATAAATGTGTAAATATGATCAAACCATGACTCTGAGTCCGTCCCTCCGCTGGAAGGTCGATCTGAAGCTGCAGAGAAGTGAAGTTTAATAATATTAAACTTCACTTTCTAACAGCCATATTATGGCTGTTAGAAATGTGACCAGCAGAGGGCGCTGTGGGTTTACCTGCTGCTGTTGGCATTTTTCTGCCACCTTACCTGTGGATTTAAAGGATGCAGGTTGTAAAAGTTATAAAAAACCAGTTGTTTTAGTGGGGAAATGTCAGATTGACCCCCCATTTCACATTTAAACAGATCAGATGACGGTTTGTGTTACAGCGCTAAGAAGTGGTTTCGGTTATTTTCTGCCACAATCGGCTGGTTAACGATGAAGGAAACACAATCTGAGCCAGATCACTGCTTTGTCTTCTATGAACTTGTTGCTTTGGAGAGTAGAAAGGCTTGAATTAGGAAGATTGTAGGTTACTGCCCAGGCTGAATAAACCAGTTTATTTCTCACATGCCTGGCCCAAAAGGCTACAATATTTAGTTTTATGATATAACCCTTTGGCTTTCCAATGGGAGGGAGGTTTTCAGCGTTACTGCAGGATTGCAGGAGCATCAGGGGTTAAACTCACTTTTGTTTTCAGAGTTGCATGAATTCTTCAAAGCTCTTTAGATGAGCGAGTCGAACTCGAGCTGATCATGAAGAATGTCGAGCCTTTTTCTTACATCTCTGCAACAAGGTGGAACAATGATCTTCAAGCCAGGATGTCGAACATTTTTCTAAATATCAGTGTGTTTGTGGTGAAGAAATGAAAGTGGCAGAAATGAAGGCTTGCTTAAATAAAAACTAAACAAAAAGAGTGAATGTGAGAATGACTTCAGGATGACACACTTGTAGCTCTAAAGGGAAAGTTGTATCGATACTCTGGCTGATATCAAAGTATCGACTCAGTCAGAATATTGGAATCGATACTTTCTTGGACGTGTAGATACCACTCTACAGATACAAACATGCTATTTTTTGTCACTTCTGAGAGTTTTAGACAATAAAATTGCCTCAGAAATACCTCAGAAAGTGTTTTCCTTATGTGTCATGTGATCCTGGCAGCCTATCAGAAGAATGATGATGCTGCTACTCTTACTGATGATGAGATTTTCATATTTTACTTATTTAATGCAGGTTATTGCTTTTTCTGTTTTATTTATTTTACATTTTCTTTTTACTTTCTATTTAGGATATGTCAATGGTTCATGAATGATGTTTATTTTTCTTAAATAAAATAATTCATATATTTTTAAAAGCATTTATTTTCGTGCATTTCATTTATTTGCCATGAAATAAAGAGATGAACTTACACGTACAGTCAGGATTTTCCTTTGAGGGGCAAAAAGTATCTGTCGATGGAAAACGTATCAAACTTGTAGTATCATATGCATGAAATCTGTCAGGATTATCACATTGCAGCTGAATATAAAAATATAAAAAGATTAGCTTCGCGCTGGCTAAGCTAATGCTACATCAGGTTTCATTTAAAAAGGAAGCTAGTGAGGATGCTAGCTGGTAGCTGCAGCATGAAAATGTGCATAAATATATTCTGTAACCAGTCTGATTCTGCAGATTTAAGATATAAAGATGAAGAAAAGAGAAATATGGATCAGACTTTGACGATCTCAGACCCAGTGTTGGACACAACAATCCAGTTTAGCAGTAAACCAGAATTGGTCCCTCCAAAACAACCACCTTCCCTTTCTGTGGAGCGTTTTCAGCCAGTTGCAGATGTTTCCACTTGCTGACCCAGATGTCAATGTAAAGGAGAAGATTTAGAAACGTTAGGTAGAATCTGCAGATGAGGTTTGTCTTCATCTCAGCCGTTTCGTGACACTTTAATCGTTTTCATCAGGTATTGTTGGATTGTGTCTGAGCTGGTTTTCATTGGAAATGTCGTGCAACACATCTGTGCATGTGAGGTTTGTCCTGATGCTGCTGAATCTGTGGAGGAGCTCAGACATCTGGATCTCCCCACAGCAGCTGGAACAGCTGTTTGTTGGTTTTCTGCTGCTGAGAACATAAAAGTGAAATGTTACAGCATTACATGTCAGAAATGTTGGAAACATGATATGGAGTTGTATTGTTCGTGGCACAGGTACAGCCGGTTCTCTGAAGTGTTTTTAAGTTACCAGCAGCCACTCCTCTTCATCTCAGATTCTCCCTAATGAGACGTTTCAGGTTCCTCCATACCTTCAGACGTTCTGGGAAGACGAATGTGGTGGAATTATGCGTATAGTGTAGTTTTAATATGTTACTCATCCTCTGCTTCTAACAGTTCTTTCTAAATTTCTTAAAATTTGCTAAACTCTGCAATAATACATATTTGTCTTTCATTTAATCTCTAACCTCCTCTTCACTAAACTTAAGGGAAGATAATATTCTCTCTTTTCTTTCCTGGTCCATCCAGGCACGTTCTGTCATATCTAACAGAGTCTGCCTGAACCAGGCTTTACTGTCATCTTTTGGAGAAATGCCCGTGATCTGATTATCAATCTTACACACACACACACACAGTGGCGACCCAGACAGATGACCATGCTACTTGGTATATATATATATATATATATATATATATATATATATATATACATACACATATTCTTGTTCTTAGACATTGACTTGACAAAATTTGCTGAATCATTAGTTAGTGTGGACAACAATTTGTGTATATAATTTTGATGCTAGGTACATCAGATATGTGGATCCTCCAACCACTTTACCATTTGCAGATCTTTCACGGGACTTGCCACCATATGAGCAAACTTACACACACACTGATTTCTGTGTGAATGGCCGCTATGGCCCTGTGATGTCAACCAAGCCAGCCAATCATACGGTTTTATTTCACCCATGAAAAGAGTCACCAAAAGTAACAAAAAATCTTCTACAATATTTCCACACAACTCTCCAGAGAATAGCAGGTCAGACCTCTATTTTTAATTCCTCTTATGGAGAGTGAACCAGCCCACACTTTAATGTTTTTTTGCTTTTTCTCTTTTTTTTAATTCTGTTCCAACTTTTTCATCTGATACATGCTCATAAAGCTTCCTTTTGGAAACCCACATTCTTCACAGCAGAACGTTAAATAGTTTACTTACATCTTCACCATATTGCTGCTTTAAAAACACCTTCATAGAATTTGGTTTAGGTTGCTCCTCCTTTCCCCCTATAGTCCCCATCGTCACCTGGTCTTATATTTCTGTTATGTCAGTCCTAAAAGTCTACTCACAGGGCTTCGTTTAGTAACCTGATCTCGTACTCACAGGGCTTCGTTTTGGAACCTGATCTCGTATTTCTACTCACAGGGCTTCGTTTAGTAACCTGGTCTCGCACTCACAGGGCTTCGTTTTGGAACCTGATGTCGTATTTCTACTCACAGGGCTTCTTTTTGGAACCTGATCTCGTATTTCTACTCACAGGGCTTCGTTTTGGAACCTGATCTTATAGTACTACTCACAGGGCTTCATTTTGGAACCTGATATCGTAGAGTCTATGTCTCTGTTTTTGTTTTATTTTTGCTTTATTTTTATTTGTCAAAGTCAGTCCTGGGGAAAAGGAGCACAACCACCATTATTATGAAAACAGTCGATAATTTTATAAACAAAACTGTTTCAGTTCGATTAGTATTAAGAATCACTCAGTCTATAATATTATATCAAAAACCACTTTCAATCAAATTATAATTTGGAAAAATATAATTCTCACCAGATAAATCCACGGGTGGGTTGAGATCCCGTCGTGCTCGACCGAAACCGGTGACTGTGGCCCTCGTCACTCTTAAGGCCTATTCGAGGTTTGAAGACGAATCTGTTTGGATTCCGGCGGCCTGCCCCTCAGTCCCGGCAGAAACACATGGGATCCCACTTCTGACACCAAATTGTCGTGGAATTTATCCGATGAGAAATAAATCTATAAATCAACTGTTTTCTGTTCAATTTATTGGCCATGTACAGATGTTGCGGGCGAGAGGTCTCGAGAGCTCTGCCCCTGCTCAGAGTGCTACAGTGTTCTTTAAGCATACACAAACAACCCTTGCCTGGCAGCACTAGTCAAAACAACTGCTAGCTTGGAGATAACAACAGTCAAAGCTGAAACAGGCCTTGAACAGAATACTTAGTTTTATGCATGAATCTACTAAAGCAAGTTTACTTAACTACTCTAACTATGCAGAATATATATCTTAATATAACTTAATAAATGAGTAACATATTAAAACTACACTATACGCATAATTCCACCACATTCCCCCCTTTTGATCCTTTCAGGATCAACACAATCAACACAAAAACATCCGTCATAAAACATCCTGAAAGTAAAAACACTCACGTGTCAGAGTCAGAATCAGAAAAGCCATCACCATCAAAAAAGAAGGAAATTGGATCAAAGAGAGGGAGAAGCAGGAAGAGAGCAATAAACTAGCCGAGGAATGCGACATCCTAAGGCAGAGTCAATCAGCCTAACCAACAAGGCTCTGATACACGGGACGACACAGCAAACACAGAACAAAAAGGGCAGCAAATACTGCAATGGAACCCCAACAGTGTTGATGTAGGCAGAAGCAGCTGAGTCATCAGGATGAACAGAGTGCCCGGACCAAGTGACCGGATAAGGGGGCAGAAGGGAAACCCAGGAAGACAGCTGTAGGCAAGAGAAGGTGACAGGGGCACATATACTAGTCCACTTTGATGGCAGCACGCCCCTAACAACCAGACCACCGTACCACCACAAAAGGCCAGCGCAGGCCACAGAAAATTAACAGCATACACACTGTCACACCAAGCACGGTCCAAAACCTCAACAAAACCAGAATCCGGAAAGGAGCACATGAAGCAAGTAACTATCCACTTCCATTTCACCATTACGCACAACCAACACCTTACTCAGTTCAGACTTGGGACCCGGGAAAAGACCTACAACGTGGAAATCAGCATAGGACTCAGCCAAGCTATGAGGCAACGACACGACATCACTGCAAAGAGAAAATCTTCTAACAGGTCCCGGCGAGGGCCCGGAACATACACAAATAACCTCACATGACAACAGGAGTTAGTAAAAGTGTCACCCCGATATCGACTTGGAGCAGGATGCGACAAAAGGGGTTCAGAGGTAGTGTTAGACGTGAACACCAAAGTAGCCTTAGTCAGGTCTAATTTCAACACACGAGACCACCTGCGACAATTCTCATTGTAGGAAAAAACGGTCCCCCAAGTAGACGCAGAAGTGGAATCAGAAAAACACCACTGGTAACCGGTCCACCGATCACCATGCCATCCAAAGAACCGGAGCACACACATGGCGCAGGTATCATAATGACAGAGTAGACCGCACAGGGGCTCCTCAGAGTGCTAGCAGGGAAAGACAAGATGGCGCGTCTACCTGTTAGAACCACAGACTGCATAAAGAGATGGACGGAGTCTCTGTGACGTCACCCACAGGTTTCTGAAGAGCTGAATTGAAGCTCGGTGGGCGGTTCCTACCGTCACCATGTTGGCAGCGTCATGCGCGTCGTCTCGCCCGGAAAACACAAATATGGGCAAAGAGGTGGAGCTGAGAGGGGGGCTGTGAGCGTCATGGCGGAT
Organism: Telmatherina bonti; assembly: GCF_933228915.1. Classification (NCBI taxonomy): domain Eukaryota; kingdom Metazoa; phylum Chordata; class Actinopteri; order Atheriniformes; family Telmatherinidae; genus Telmatherina; species Telmatherina bonti. Next base: position 36,307,281 of record NC_136612.1, on the reverse strand, counting down.
GATGGACATCGAGTGAACTCTGAGCTTTCTGTAGCTAAAAGCTAACCGAGCTAACCCCGAGATAACGGGAGCTACCCAGCTAACGGAGGTAAGCGGGCTAAAGCTAAATCACATTGTTAACCGGCTAAAAACCGTGGTTGTTCTACGTTCTTCGTCCTTGAAGCCAGAGACTGGTACCTGTCAACGAAAAGGACCCACCCCTAAATATAACAAACTTCGAGATGAAATTACTTTAAAACGGACGAGTCAGAAAAAAATTCACTCCCCCCACAGTTTTCATGAAGGGAAAACTGACCTATAAACCGAAAATGGAGTTTTGAACCAGGCTGTAAACATGTTTATTTCTGCTGTAAACATGTTTATTTCTGCCAGGAAGGTGGCCTTTTTAACAGGGGGAGTCTATGGAGATTTGCTCTGTTTTGCAGCCAGCCCCCAGCGGATGAAGGGGTAACTGCAGCCGAATGCACTTTAGCATAGGCTTCACCTTCAACCGCCGGAGGTTGCCCCCAGAACCCCTCTGGGCACTCAGCGACCGCAGGGCAGAGAAGGAGCTGTAGTGAGTGGCAGAGCGGTTAATAGGGGGGTGAAGCAGATTGATTAAAGAAGACAATAGGAAACACAATGATGATAGCTAAAATAACCAAACAACACATTGAGCTCTTTAATGATCAGACATGAACCCTAAATGGATGCCAGGGGGATCCCTCTCCATGATGCCGGGTGGGCGGAGCTTGCGTTGGAGCTTGGCACGCAACTGTTGCAGGTGGACGCTAATTTCACTCCACACTGAGATTGCTTGAGAACGGTGGCTGGTCTTCAGGTGTGAGAGTAGACTGACTCACTACCCACGCTACCACAGGGATTGTTCTGCCCTCCGTCGGGTGGTGCGTTATTATGCTGCCTCAGGAGCAGCAGCAAACCGGGGAGCCAGGGTCGGTGCAGGAACCTCCCTGCAGCAATGATATGGTAGTTGGATACTACGGGCAGCCAAGTAGCATGGTCATCTGTCTGGGTCGCCAGAAGAATGTGAAATAGGTGGTCCCAGCACTGACGTTTGAAGCTTCTCATCAGTACAAAGTCTCCAGGCTGAAGTAAACGGAGCTGCTTAGACGCTGGTTCAGGAAGGTCTGCAGCAACCTGAGAGCAAATGCCTGAAAAGGTTCACATGAGATCAGCACAGTTTGTTAAAACATTACTATCACACAGGGTCGTGCCAGGAGGGGGAGCCTTGGAGGGGCCCATGCCCATTCGGGTGGACCTGCAAAAAGAATCTACGGGGGGACCTCTTTGGTCCTCCCCTTTTACGCATGCGCATGGACAACAGCACGAGAGGAAGTGCTTTGGTCCAAGAGGCCTGAAAAGGCCTGAGAGAGACCAAGGAGGAAAGAGGAAGTGAGAGGCTGTAAAAGGAGGGTGGGCCAGAGACGCAGCCTTCATATGCAGGAGAGTCACCTGTAGAGACAGGGTCAGAAGAGTTAGTGCACATGTGCATACAGCAACCTGTCAAGGGAGCAAAGAAGGGAGTCAATAAGGCGACAGTGACAAACTGGGTCACCATCAGATGTCAGGAAACCACGGTGTTTCCACAGTGCTCCAAAACCCACACCTGGGTCTGGGTTCTGAGAGCGGAGCCATCAAGTCAGGGTCAACTAGAGGTCGGTCAGAGAGGTCAGGTCTGGGGGTGCAGAGGATGGCCAGTCCAACCACACAGTCATGGAGCGTGACATCGACAGGAGCGGGGAGTAGAGAGGCTGGATGTAGGACTGTGCGTCGATTGACAGTCAAATCGGGAATAAAACATCCAACACTGATGTTAAAGATGATTTCATCCACTACAACAAGACTCACACACACACACACACACACATGTGCACGTGCACACTCACACCCACACACACAGCAACACCTCCTTCTTGAGAATGTTTTTCAATGTTACACACACTTCTCCACTGGACTTAACACAAACGTGTGTATCAGAAAAGGCCAAGGCTAATGGTCTAGCATAACCAGCTTAACCTTGGAAAGATCAATATTATCCCAGATGATCGACCTCATGTTTATGGTATTTTGAAGACCTACAGGGTACAAATATCTGTTTGTTGAGCATGTTGACCCAGAGACCGGGCTGTCTACTGGCAGCCTTCACAAGAGTTGCTTCCCCTCGTCGCTTCCCTTCGTCTAATAGATGGGTTTGGGTGAAATTAATAATAACAGAGTTCAGATCAGGACTAAAACACTGGGCTGTCTTTAAGCCAGGGATTGTGGGTTGATAATCAGATCACGGGCATTTCTCCAAAAGATGACAGTAAAGCCTGGTTCAGGCAGACTCTGTTAGATATGGCAGAACGTGCCTGGATGGACCAGGAAAGAAAAGAGAGAATATTATCTTCCCTTAACAGTTCAGTGAAGAGGAGGTTAGAGATTAAATGAAAGACAAATATGTATTATTGCAGAGTTTAGCTAATTTTAAGAAATTTTGAAAGAACTGTTAGAAGCAGAGGATGAGTAACATATTAAAACTACACTATACGCATAATTCCACCACAACGACGTGAGGCTGGAAAACTTTTAATATCAGAGTCGGACCTCACGACAGATCATTTAAACACCAAGTTTGCCAGTAATAAAGCCGCCACATAGATCAGATTATAATTTTCATTTTTATACAATCACTAACTGTTTATGTAATATACAGCATCATACAGTAATATACAGTATTGTGATGTAATATTCTTTATACACCTTGTCATTGTTGTAACTCAACTTTATTTATAAAAGATTTTGACACAAAATAGTCTAAAAGCGCTGAACACAAAATAAATTAAAATTCAATACAATAAAGATATAATAAAATCATTAAAAGGTTAGTTTATTGTATTATAAAAAGATTATATAGTTTATTGCAATTCTATATATGTAATACATGGTACACTGTCTCTGTGTATTGCTATGCTTTTATTTAAGTTTACACCTTTAAGCCGTATTTTATAGGTTCCTCCGAGTGAGTGCTATAATGTTCTGATTGCACAGCTGTTGTGTTTTCTAACCTGTTTCTTGCTTTTGTCTTTGTTATTTCCAACGCACCATGAAATGTGAGAACTACTTTGTGTTCCGTTCATCTTAATGAGGTGATTTCAAAGCTGAAGCTAAGCTGGAAGGGCTGCATGTCTCAAGCTTTTCTGGTTTTCTGTCCTGTCAACAGCTTTTGTAAGAGAACAGACAGTGAAGTAGAAAATAAAACAGATAGAACAAACCTGTTGGAATAAGTAAAGGTCGCCAGACTGCATTGTCCAATGGGCATTATGAGCATGGGCCCAGGGGCCAACACCCCCTTGGGGCCCTCGTAGAGTATAACTCAGCAGTTCGGACATGAAACAGACTGTAAATAAAAGCCAGACAGTTACACCACAGTGTCTAGTGTATTGCTATTGGTACCATTGGCTGAGAGACTTTAGAAATGTTGTTTCACAGTGTATCATTCATAATTTTCCCACTTTTGTAGTGGCAAAGGGGGCCCCTGGAACACTCTGTGCCCAGAGGCCTCTGCACTTTTAATCTGGCCCTGCCTCTTTAAGAATGACTTCAAAATCTACAGTACAAGTAAAGGTGCATAGTGTCGGACCGATACCTGCTTATTTATTTATTCATTTATTCATTATCCATACGACTTAGTCAGATTAAGGGTCATAGGGAAGCTGGAGCCTATCCCAGCAGTCTGTGGGCGAGAGGCGAGGTACACCTTGGACAGATTGCCAGTCCATCGCCAATATCTGCTCATACACCTGGTAATCAATCCATCTCCATGCAAGCGGAGGGTTAGCAACAAAACCTGGCAAAGTTTGCTGGCCCGGCATCCACGCTGCTTCGTTTCCTGTTCCACTGTTGTTTTTGCAGACATGACAGAGGAACCATTGTGTAAACAGGCCAGAACCAACAACGTCATGCATGCAGGCAGTGAGGGCTGTAATAAGCCCTGCATCGGAGGAACCATCCAGTCAGCAGCTGCACGGTTCAGCACAGGAGAGCCGACTCCAGTCCGGGATTCAGCTGGTTTCCTACATCTCAAGTCCTGTTCCCATCAGTGGTTCTGGAACGGTACGAGACTGGATGGGACACATTTTCTTTTGTGATTCCTGAAAACTGGAGCTTGGGACCTTTCTGTTGGGGTACCAGGATGGTTTGGGTGTGGTGTTTCCACAGCCAACTGTGCCCTTACCTGGTGGGCGTCAGCTGTGTCTGCTAAGTAACAATAAGATGTCACGGCGATGTGACGCCTTCCTTCAGTTCAAACAAAGAACATGAGACAGAAACAAAGCAGTTCCTGCAGTTTGTTTCCTTTCCTCATGTGTCTTTATAATAAATCCTTTCACTAGCTTAGCCCCACCGACAGGGTGAGGGTCCGGTTGCTGTGGAAGCACAACAGAAATCTGCGCCCCGTCTTGTGCTGGACCTCCTGGTGGAAACAGGGCTTTAATGATAAGAAAGACACACTTTCAGGACCAAAACGGTGAAATCTCAGGCAGGGAAGACCAGCGGCTTGAGCGCAGAGTGAAAGACATCATTTATGTCAAAGTAAAGGAAGCTTCATTTAATGGAGGAGGAGAGAAACAACCCCTGTTTCCCACCTCCAACGGCATCTTATAAGCTCCAGATTAATGACACGTAGTCACAAGTGAAGCTATGGCAGCCCCGAGGGGGGCACGGTGGTTCTCTGAGCGCCGGTCCCAAGCCCGGATAAATGCAGAGCGTTGCATCAGAACAGGGATCCAGCGTAAAACATGTGCCAATTCACCTGAGCAAGGATTCGCTGTGGCGACCCCTTCAGAGGGACAAGCCGAAGGGGAAAGGACGGTCACAAGGGAAACTAGGAGCAACATGACTCTGGCGAGACCTCAGACGAGTTGTTTCGTTGGTTTGACGGCTTCATCCAATCTCCCATAAAACTAAGAAAACCAGTCCAGTTGACTGGAATCAACCACTTCTTCTGGTTTTAGTTATTCACTGTTTTATGTTTGCATCTCAACACATCTTCAGTGTTTTATTTACACACTTTCAACACTTTAAAGATCTTTGGTTGTGCAGGAAATAAAGGGATGGATCATATTTCTTCTTGGTGCCGTGCCAAAATGATTCAGCACTTCTAACCCACATGAAGCCTCGCCTGTTTTACTCTTATAGTTCCTTGTTGAAGTCTAACTGGGTGATCAACATTGCTTAAAGACTTGGATTGGGACCAATGGTAGCTCCAACTTGGCATGTGTTAGCTTAGCTGTCATGTTTTAGCTGCAGGCCTTAAACCCACCTGGAGGTTAAACTGTGCAAAGTCACCTCGCTTGATGCCAAATATGAAACAACTTGTGTCTCAAAGTTGGTTTTAACCCAGCTTTTCTGTCCACAGCATCTTTCTGAACAAATATATTGTATTTCAGGTTGCTGTGTCAGCTGATGCCAGGATGGTTTCTTCTTATTTTCCCTTCCTGGCTGAATGGTTGCTTCCTGGTGTGTGAGACAGGTGCAGCTTCAGCTTATCATCCAAACTCCCCATTACCACCAAGGGCATGTTCCTGAAGGAAGGTTTAACGAACTCAGAGCCTCGATACCTGCAGTCACCATGGCAACCACTGACAAAAGCAAGGTTTTATTCAAGCATGTGGAAGACACAAAGAGATATTTTGTAAGGAAGGAGACATTGGTGCTGATGATGAGGAGAAAACCTCTAGCTGAGTCAGTGTGAAAGTTCGACTGATCCGCTGACTGAATATTTACCTTAATAAAACTGCAGCGTGTGGTTTAACACTATAAAAACCAGAGTTTTTTTACTCCTGGTACCATGCCCAGAGGACCGCTGAAAGGCTGGAATGAACAACTCAGTGTCGTACAACTCTCCGGCTTTCATTTGTATATGCAGAAGTTTCCTGCAAGATTAGCGTCTCACCGGTGCAACTCTTCATCCAGTGCTTCACTGAGTCAGATCTGGGAAAGAGGCATGCTTGAAAAGAGCCTGGAAGCTTTATATGTCTACTGAGAACTTTTCTCCTGAGAACGGGCTTTCAGAATGCACCGTGTTCTTTCGGTCATCACAAATGGCCTGTAAGCCTGTGAGTTTATGTGAAATGGTTCACGTTCAATCATCAAGCGTAATATTGTACAGACAGCCTGCTTTCACATGAGAGAAAATCACCTTCTTTGTGACTTTTCTGGGAACAGAAAAGCATTTTCAAACCTATTTTTTGTGCAATACCACATTGTGTGATTGTTGAAAACAGCAAAGGCAAGTTGACTATTTTTCATAAAGTAATGGTAAACAGTCAACAGGCATATGCTGTCTTTTCCACACAGTCTGCAGGTTAGACTGCTTACTGTACAGGGCATCGGTCCAACAGAATATGTGACGCGACACCACACATAGCCTGATCTACTGGCTGTGCATAACCTCGCCATGGAAACGCTTCTCCCTCTGACATCACACTTCAACACGCCCTCTCCTTCCCGTAAAGTAAATACACAACACTTTCTGAAGATTTCATTCATATCTATCCACATAGTTGTGTTTCTTTCTTTCTGTCTTAAGGACGTTTATTTCTAACATGTCTTTCTAATAAATAAGCCAATAATTACACCCTCGTAATAAGCTCAACTGCAGTGGAAAAGCTGTCAATACTTTGTTCTGAAATCGGTATAAATAACACAAAATGCTTGTCATGTGAGACTCATGAACCAGAGGATACTGTTAAACGTGACGTGACGTACTTACATCTACCAGAAATAAACTGCGCAGAACGATCAAATTAACTTCACAGGAATTAATCACCTAGGATTTAAAATGGTAATAGACCAGCCATTTAATTAAGTTTAATTCAGAATAAGGTGTTTACATGGTCACTTTTCCTCACTTTATTTGGAATTAAAGAGAGATTAAATGTCTCATGTAAACATGGCCAGTATTGTATAGTAGTTCTAAACTTCTACCTCTCTGGTTACATTACAACACACTGATTCATTCAGGTAAAGGCAAAGCAACGTCCTTTCCCTTTTGCATGAATAATAATAAACACCTGAGTTGGGATATTAGGTCAACACTAATCCAGCCACTCACTTGGCTGTCCGGTGGGGATGGAAGTTAGAAAAGCCAGACATCTGCGCTGCGGTGCTTCTAGTGTTAAACACCAAATGATGCAGGAAACAGAAGACAAAAATTAGAAAACAGGACAACTGGCAGACAAGCACGGCCAGAAACAAAAGGAAAAACTAAACCATGAAACCCAGAAACCATGATATGAGACCACCATGACCACCTCCGCAACACAGCCCTGTTGCAAAACGGTTCCGATCAAAACTTCTTTATTTGCATTTTTTTAAAAAAAGAAAAGCATTTATACACCCGTGGAAAGGCAACTAGCTCTGCAGGGAAACACAAATAATACGTTGTGCACATGCCAGGCCTCTAGTGGGCAGTAAAACTAACAGCACACCGGGATGTGCAGCACATCCTCCTAAACACAACACAACAGAAGCGTTGCATGCTAACTGCTAGTTATCCTGCGTGTGTAACTTCTCGGCTAACGGCGTAAATGTTCTACCAGACTGGCTTTAGCAGACCGAATGCATTAAAAACACGCAGCAGCACAAACATGACACTCAGGTCCGCCATTGTTGTTGTGCTTTTCACAGGGTAAACCCAGTCTGTGACAGATGTCGCTGTCTCTGAGAGATTCAGATTCCAGGTTTCACGTCGGACAGGACTCGCCTCACGTTGAGGGAAAATTTCATCCTGCAGGCCGTTGCCAGATCTTCTACCCAACCAAACTGTAACCAGATTGCATCTAAACTTTTCTGTCTCTGTGTAAACAGGACCTAAATGCAACACAGCTACTCATGCTTTTTATGAGTTTTTAACCTGAACTGGGAAGCAAATTCAGAAAAATGGTTCAGTATTTTTCATATGCAGAGTGATGTAGCTGTGTGATGTACTGAACTAGTATTTGAAAGTAAAAGTAGACACATATGAGTACATAATTTACAAGCTTCATCACTTCTGTTTTGTTTTTAATGAAACACAGAGGTAAAAAAAACAAAACAAAACTAAATACCAAACATCTTCCACTGCAGTTTAGCTTATAACTGTGGCGGTCTTGCTTTCGACTTCATTCGACTTACTACATCAGAAAGAATGGACAGCACTCTGCGGCACGACGAACTGCAGCTGCAGAGCGGTAGAGGCAAACTAGTGTTAAACAGAGTAAACAGTATAAAATTGAGGTTTAGTGTGTTTTACTGTGTTTATTTAAACAATCCATGATATATTTTTTTGTAAAAAAACCCCCCAACACATTTTGACATTGCAAGCACACTTGAAGGGGGGTCCTGGCGGTGTGGAGGCCCCAGGCGGCCACTAAGTTTGGACCGGCTCTGGTCCTGCTGAGGTAACACGTACACTTTGGTGTTAATGAGTGAAAAAAACAGTTTTATCAGTGTTTATTCACCATTATTAGACATTTAGCTTCACACTGTCGTCATCTCTAGTGGTTTTACAGACTTTTACATCCTCTTTGTGACATAAAAATAGTTTGGACAAACAGCTATTACCACATTTAGGGGTGAGATGAAGCTGCATTATGTTCTGGTCTGGTTGATGGAGAAGAGCACATTCACTTGCCAGATGTTAATGAATCTTTTGTGAACATACTGCTTGGTGTTAATATGAACATAGTAAGGAGGACTTAATGGTCACCAAAACAAACTTTGCACTGCTGTAACTTTTCTAAAACAACATGGAGGTGTAGTTTTCTCAGGACCACAGTTAAATCTTATCGGTGATGGCGTGTTATCCTTCATCCATCGGCTGTGCAAAGAATGTAGGCAAACAGTGTGCTGCACATAGATCTTTGGCAAACCTTTAGGGGAACTCCATAACTGAGAGACTGCAACGTGGAGACAGTGCCCAGTAGACGCTGTTGCACTTTGCAGACCAAATTTGTACACAATTATGGTTTTATAATTAAATTTCTATTGTTTTTATGATCAATTTCAATGTGAAAGACCTGAAGGGTCTCAACAACACACAAGTGACACATATTCATGTCACTCAGCTTGGAGGATTCAGCAGAATTATTTAACACACATTTCTCTGGACTGTATACAGGCGGCTGAAATGAGTTTCCTCCACAGGGTGGCCGGGGTCTCCCTTAGAGATAGGGTGAGGAGCTCGGTCATCCAGGAGGAGATCAGAGTAGAGCCGCTGCTCCTCCGCATCGAGAGGAACCAGTTGAGGGTTCATCTGGTCAGGATGCCTCCTGGACCTCCCTGGTGAGGTGTTCCAGGCACGTCCCTCTGGGAGGAGACCCCGGGGAAGACCCAGGACACGCTGGAGGGATTATATGTCTCGGCTGGCCTGGGAACGCCTCAGGATCCCCCCCCGCAGAGTTGGCAAATGTGGCTGGGGAGAGGGAAGTCTGGGCTTCCCTGCTTAGGCTGCTGCCCCCGCGAGCCGACCCCGGATAAGCAGCAGAAGATGGATGCATGGACATTTCGCTGGAAAATCATCTTGTGGTATTTGAATAGAGATGTTTTGTAGAAAAGAAAACATATTTTGACTTTTTAAGAGAACAAAGAGACTCTTGTTGTCCACTTACATGCTTATCAAAGACATTTTACATGTCTTCTTATCTTATCTCAAAGCTAACCAGCAGATTGAGTTCTCAGCGTGAGTTACCATGGCGATACTTACAGATAAGGAAACCATCTCGCCAGACTGAGCGGCAGGTGTGTTAACAGTAAAACAGTCGTGTATTTCCTGCTACTAAGAGCCAAATGTGTCATCTGACGGAAAGTTTTATCAGGAAAAATCTACACCGCGAAAACAAAGATTGTCTGATGTTCCATAAACACACCATGCAGCAGTTCAGCTCGGTTAGCCTGGTGTCTATGGGTGGAGGGGGGAAGCATCGCTGTTACTCCCAGCATCACCGCTGATGATGCCTCCAGAACAGCTCCTTCTACTGAGAAGCTCCTGGTCTCACCAGAGTTTAGAAAGGGGATCAGCTGAGCCGTGGAAAACATCTGATGATGGCTGCAAACTGTGATGAAATCAGTTGGAAACGATACGTTACCTGATACACCAGAGTCCAGATCAGAGTCCAGACCAGAGTCCACAACAGAGACCAGACCAGAGTCCACACCAGAGTCCAGATCAGAGTCCAGACCAGAGTCCACAACAGAGACCAGACCAGAGTCCACAACAGAGACCACACCAGAGTCCAGATCAGAGTCCAGACCAGAGTCCAGACCAGAGTCCACAACAGAGACCAGACCAGAGTCCACACCAGAGTCCAGATCAGAGTCCAGACCAGAGTCCACAACAGAGACCAGACCAGAGTCCACACCAGAGTCCAGATCAGAGTCCAGACCAGAGTCCAGACCAGAGTCCACAACAGAGACCAGACCAGAGTCCACACCAGAGTCCAGATCAGAGACCAGACCAGAGTCCAGACCAGAGTCCAGACCAGAGACCAGACCAGACCAGAGTCCAGACCAGAGTCCAGATCAGAGTCCAGACCAGAGACCAGACCAGAGACCAGACCAGACCAGAGTCCAGACCAGAGTCCAGAACAGAGACCAGATCAGAGTCCAGACCAGAGTCCACAACAGAGACCAGACCAGAGTCCACACCAGAGTCCAGATCAGAGTCCAGACCAGAGTCCACAACAGAGACCAGACCAGAGTCCACACCAGAGTCCAGATCAGAGTCCAGACCAGAGTCCAGACCAGAGTCCACAACAGAGACCAGACCAGAGTCCACACCAGAGTCCAGATCAGAGACCAGACCAGAGTCCAGACCAGAGTCCAGACCAGAGACCAGACCAGACCAGAGTCCAGACCAGAGTCCAGATCAGAGTCCAGACCAGAGACCAGACCAGAGACCAGACCAGACCAGAGTCCAGACCAGAGTCCAGAACAGAGACCAGATCAGAGTCCAGACCAGAGTCCAGACCAGAGACCAGACCAGACCAGAGTCCAGACCAGAGTCCAGACCAGAGACCAGACCAGAGTCCAGATCAGAGACCAGACCAGAGTCCAGACCAGAGACCAGACCAGAGACCAGACCAGACCAGAGTCCAGACCAGAGTCCAGATCAGAGTCCAGAACAGAGACCAGATCAGAGTCCAGACCAGAGTCCAGACCAGAGACCAGACCAGAGACCGGACCAGACCAGAGTCCAGACCAGAGTCCAGACCAGAGACCAGACCAGAGTCCAGACCAGAGACCAGACCAGAGACCAGACCAGACCAGAGTCCAGACCAGAGTCCAGATCAGAGTCCAGACCAGAGTCCAGACCAGACCAGAGTCCAGACCAGAGACCAGACCAGAGTCCAGATCAGAGACCAGACCAGAGTCCAGACCAGAGACCAGACCAGAGACCAGACCAGACCAGAGTCCAGATCAGAGTCCAGAACAGAGACCAGATCAGAGTCCAGACCAGAGTCCAGACCAGAGACCAGAACAGAGACCGGACCAGACCAGAGTCCAGACCAGAGTCCAGACCAGAGACCAGACCAGAGTCCAGACCAGAGTCCAGACCAGAGACCAGACCAGACCAGAGTCCAGACCAGAGTCCAGATCAGAGTCCAGAACAGAGTCCAGACCAGAGTCCAGACCAGAGACCAGACCAGAGACCAGATCAGAGTCCAGACCAGAGTCCAGATCAGAGTCCAGACCAGAGACCAGATCAGAGTCCAGACCAGAGTCCAGATCAGAGACCAGACCAGAGTCCAGACCAGAGACCAGACCAGAGTCCAGACCAGAGTCCAGACCAGAGACCAGACCAGAGTCCAGACCAGAGACCAGACCAGAGACCAGAGTCCAGACCAGAGTCCAGATCAGAGTCCAGAACAGAGACCAGATCAGAGTCCAGACCAGAGTCCAGACCAGAGACCGGACCAGACCAGAGTCCAGACCAGAGTCCACAACAGAGACCAGATCAGAGTCCAGACCAGAGTCCAGATCAGAGACCAGACCAGAGTCCAGACCAGAGACCAGACCAGAGACCAGATCAGAGTCCAGACCAGAGTCCAGATCAGAGTCCAGACCAGAGTCCAGACCAGAGACCAGACCAGAGACCAGACCAGACCAGAGTCCAGACCAGAGTCTGTACAAATAAACTGGCCTTTGCCTAATAAAAGCAACAATGCAGCTGGACGTCATTTATTAAAAGAAACTTCTTGTGGTTTGACTGGTTTGTTCTGTTTCTGTAACCCCTCGCTGTCCGTCTGGCTGTCAGCGTTGAAGAAAGGATGTTGACGGATGAACTGGCCTCAGTAAGCTACGTAACAGACTTATGACCTTCCTGCATGAATCACACGGAAAAAATGCTTCTTTGTTCATGAAAACTTTCCCCGCGAAGGAACAGCTGATGTCAGTGTTTAGCGATGCTTTCAAAACATTAGAAAGCTCTTTTTCAGAGACATATCCTTCTAATTTAGATATACAGTATCAGAAAATATTCCATGTGAAGCAAATGCTGCAGGTGTCTGATGAGAGGTTAGACAGAGCTTATTGTTTTACGGGACGGAGTGACTGATTATAAACTACAGGAATGTTCCCGGGTTACATTTCCTTGTTGTCGGCTTGTCTGGGTTGAGATGTTATCACCTGATGTGACAAATGTGAAAAGATTTATAAAAATGAAGAAATAAATCATTGTAAATCAAAACCAATAAATGAAATCAAAATAGATCAAGTAAGTATTTGCTTTGTCAAGCATCAGTGTTCACAGGAACAGAAAAGTTTACTCCCGTTTTCTTTGGGACAAAGTCAACAATAATTCATGTTTAGTGACAGGAGGCTGTAATAAGAGGTGCGAATACAATAAAAAAAAATAGCTTAATGGTCTCAACTTGAAACATAAACGGGATGATAAGAACATTCCCGAACCCAGAGGTAGAGAGGATTCAGGCTGCTTTACTTCCTACATTTTAGTAAGGTGAATTATAGTCAGATAAAATGTTGCTGTTCAGCTGCTTCGACATGTTTAAGTAGGCGTGAGCAGGAGGAGGTGACACGTGGGCGTGTTGTTGGACAGGTAACAGAAATGACAGATACATAGAAATGAAGAGACATTATTTCATTCAGGTAAGTACTTTTTGCTTTAATGTTTAATATAAAATTAAAATAATAAAATAAAATAATTTCTTTTCAGGCCCACCTAAAACTGGGCTTGACCACTTTTTTCTTCCAGGCTGCTGCTGACTGGATATTTTCTCTTCTTCAGACCTTCTCTGGAGATGTGTAAAAATCTCAGTAAATACTCAGACCAACAACCTAAATCCCCTTTCTTCTTCATTCTGATGCTCAGTTTGAACTTCAGCGTGTTTGCGTGACTAAATGCTGCTGGGATGCAGCCAATCACACGGCAGAAACAAAAAGTTCAAAATAATCTGTGCATTTCTGCCCTCGCCATGGATAAAATACTGTAGTTCTGGTCCTCGTGGGAAGCAGTCCTACAGGTTTAAGATGTTTCCTGCGTCATCATGTCCGATTGAAATGAATGGGTCATTCTTCCGCAGAGCTTGACAACTTGGAGCTGGAAACATCTCAAACCTGCAGGACAGTTAGAGGGTTTTGCTGCAGGTTTTGGAGATAACACATACCAGCATTCAACTGGTCTCTGCTTTTCACTGAAAAACTTGCTATTTTCAGCAACACACACTACATCCTGCAAATGCAAAGTACAGTATCAGAAAATATTCCATGTGAAGCAAATGCTGCAGGTGTCTGATGAGAGGTTAGACAGAGCTTATTGTTTTACGGGACGGAGTGACTGATTATAAACTACAGGAATGTTCCCGGGTTACATTTCCTTGTTGTCGGCTTGTCTGGGTTGAGATGTTATCACCTGATGTGACAAATGTGAAAAGATTTATAAAAATGAAGAAATAAATCATTGTAAATCAAAACCAATAAATGAAATCAAAATAGATCAAGTAAGTATTTGCTTTGTCAAGCATCAGTGTTCACAGGAACAGAAAAGTTTACTCCCGTTTTCTTTGGGACAAAGTCAACAATAATTCATGTTTAGTGACAGGAGGCTGTAATAAGAGGTGCGAATACAATAAAAAAAATAGCTTAATGGTCTCAACTTGAAACATAAACGGGATGATAAGAACATTCCCGAACCCAGAGGTAGAGAGGATTCAGGCTGCTTTACTTCCTACATTTTAGTAAGGTGAATTATAGTCAGATAAAATGTTGCTGTTCAGCTGCTTCGACATGTTTAAGTAGGCGTGAGCAGGAGGAGGTGACACGTGGGCGTGTTGTTGGACAGGTAACATAGAAATGACAGATACATAGAAATGAAGAGACAAGGAGGAAAGGCGACTTATTTAAACTAAAGCAGGCTTGCTCACAGTAATGGCTTGGTACAGGTTGATTGTCGTGGCAACTGTTTTGACTCTGCAGATACCAGGTAAGACTTAATGGTGCACACCTGGACCAGTCCCGCTGGAAAGGTTTTGTTTTATTAATAAAAATAATAAAATACAGCAGAAATGGTGAGGAAATGATTCAGCCTGAGTAAGATCCTGTAACACGACGACTCTGAAGTCAGAATTAGGATGTTTAGCTAATTCAGGTTTATCCTGAAGACTGAAAAATCTTTCAGATGTGGTTTATGTTCAAAGCAGAGAAGTGTGTTGACTAACGGGATGCTATGACATGCTTGAAAAAAGAAATTAAGGTTTCATATATATATATATATATATATATATATATATATATATATATATATATATATATATATATATATATATGAATATGTGGTTCTATACATATCACGTATATGTGGTTCTCCAAATGTTCTCCATATGTTGTGGTTCTCCAGCAGAAATGAACACAGAATGGCTCTTTTACATGTTTAGCTGTAAAGATCTGAAAGTTGCTTTTCTGGATAAGTCTAAGGTCATTTTTAACTACTGTTGAAGTTTATTAAGTAACGACTTAACACGTATTGCGTCTCAAAGAGCAGCTGCCCTCAATAAAGACAGTTTCTGTAAAGTCTGGCTGCGTTTAAATAATGTGTGCACAGGAGCTGTGTTGTCACGGGACTGTGACAACACAGCTCCTGACGCAGCACCGGCACTCTTTAAGTTTATCCCTGAGCATGCATGGACTTTTTTTTTTTTTTTTTTAACAGCGTATGGTACACACCGGGACTTTTACCGGCTTTCTTCAGTAATCAGTATACCCTCCTACGACTTCACCACATATATTTGTTGATTTTTATTTTTATCTTCAACAAAAAAAAGTTGTCTAAATAAAAGAATTGTTAAGACCGGATTAGACACAATGCTTGCTGTAGCCCACAACGTCACGCCGCACGTCACATTGTTCACTCGCTTCTGTGTTTACATTGAAGTGGACGTGCTTTGGATGAGAGGAAAGGTGGAGAAAGAAAACTATGTAAAGTTATAAACTGGAGCAGAGCTGAGTGATGACAGTAGTACTACTAACAGTCATTTACTACAGTAGTACTACTAACAGTCATTTACTACAGTAGTACTACTAACAGTCATTTACTACAGTAGTACTACTAACAGTCATTTACTACAGTAGTACTACTTAGCAGTCATTTACTACAATAGTACTACTTAACAGTCATTTACTACAGTAGTACTACTAACAGTCATTTACTACAGTAGTACTACTAACAGTCATTTACTACAGTAGTACTACTAACAGTCATTTACTACAGTAGTACTACTTAGTAGTCATTTACTACAATAGTACTACTAACAGTCATTTACTACAGTAGTACTACTAACAGTCATTTACTACAGTAGTACTACTAACAGTCATTTACTACAGTAGTACTACTAACAGTCATTTACTACAGTAGTACCACTAACAGTCATTTACTACAGTAGTACTACTTCACAGTCATTTACTACAGTAGTACTACTTCACAGTCATTTACTAGAGTAGTACTACTAACAGTCATTTACTACAGTAGTACTACTAACAGTCATTTACTACAGTAGTACTACTTAATAGTCATATACTACAGTTGTACTACCAACAGTCATTTACTACAGTAGTACTACTAACAGTCATTTACCACAGTAGTACTACTTAATAGTCATATACTACAGTTGTACTACCAACAGTCATTTACTACAGTAGTACTACTTAACAGTCATTAACTACAGCAGTACTACTAACAGTCATTTACTACAGTAGTACTACTTAACAGTCATTTACTACAGCAGTACTACTTAACAGTTGTTTACTACAGTAGTACTACTAACAGTCATTTACTACAGTAGTACTACTTAACAGTCATTTACTACAGTAGTACTACTAACAGTCATTTACTACAGTAGTACTACTAACAGTCATTTACTACAGTAGTACCACTAACAGTCATTTACTACAGTAGTACTACTAACAGTCATTTACTACAGTAGTACTACTTAACAGTCATTTACTACAGTAGTATTACTTCACAGTCATTTACTACAGTAGTACTACTAACAGTCATTTACTATAGTAGTACTACTAACAGTCATTTACTACAGCAGTACTACTAACAGTCATTTACTACAGTAGTACTACTTAAAAGTCATTTACTCCAGTAGTACTACTTAACAGTCATTTACTCCAGTAGTACAACTTAACAGTCATTTACTACAGTAGTACTACTTAACAGTCATTTACTACAGTAGTAGTACTAACAATCATTTACTACAGTAGTACTACTTAACAGTCATTTACTACAGTAGTACTACTTAACAGTCATTTACTACAGCAGTACTACTTAACAGTCGTTTACTACAGTAGTACTACTAACAGTCATTTACTACAGTAGTACTACTTAACAGTCATTTAGTACAGTAGTACTACTAACAGTCATTTACTACAGTAGTACTACTTAACAGTCATTTACTACAGTAGTACAACTTAACAGTCATTTACTACAGTAGTACTACTTAACAGTCATTTACTAACGTAGTACTACTTAACAGTCATTTACTACAGTAGTACTACTTAACAGTCATTTAGTACAGTAGAACTACTAACAGTCATGTACTACAGTAGTACGACTTAAAAGTCATTTACTCCAGTAGTACTACTTAACAGTCATTTACTCCAGTAGTACAACTTAACAGTCATTTACTACAGTAGTACTACTTAACAGTCATTTACTACAGCAGTACTACTTAACAGTCGTTTACTACAGTAGTACTACTAACAGTCAATTACTACAGTAGTACTACTTAACAGTCATTTAGTACAGTAGTACTACTAACAGTCATTTACTACAGTAGTACTACTTAACAGTCATTTACTACAGTAGTACAACTTAACAGTCATTTACTACAGTAGTACTACTTAACAGTCATTTACTAACGTAGTACTACTTAACAGTCATTTACTACAGTAGTACTACTTAACAGTCATTTAGTACAGTAGAACTACTAACAGTCATGTACTACAGTAGTACGACTTAAAAGTCATTTACTCCAGTAGTACTACTTAACAGTCATTTACTCCAGTAGTACAACTTAACAGTCATTTACTACAGTAGTACTACTTAACAGTCATTTACTACAGTAGTAGTACTAACAGTCATTTACTACAGTAGTAGTACTAACAGTCATTTACTACAGTAGTACTACTAACAGTCATTAAGTACAGTAGTACTACTTAAAAGTCATTTACTACAGCAGTACTACTTAACAGTCGTTTACTACAGTAGTACTACTTAACAGTCATTTAGTACAGTAGAACTACTAACAGTCATGTACTACAGTAGTACTACTTAATAGTCATTTACTACAGTAGTACAACTTAACAGTCATTTACTACAGTAGTACTACTTAACGGTCATTTACTAACGTAGTACTACTTAACAGTCATTTACTACAGTAGTACTACTTAAGTTATTTACTACAGTAGTACAACTTAACAGTCATTTACTACAGTAGTACTACTTCACAGTCATTTACTACAGTAGTACTACTTCAGTCATTTACTCCAGTAGTACTACTTAACAGTCATTTACTCCAGTAGTACAACTTAACAGTCATTTACTACAGTAGTACTACTTAACAGTCATTTACTACAGTAGTACTACTAACAGTCATTTACTACAGTAGTACTACTTAACAGTCATTTACTACAGTAGTACTACTAACAGTCATTTACTACAGTAGTACTACTTAACAGTCATTTACTACAGTTGTACTACCAACAGTCATTTACTACAGTAGTACTACTTAACAGTCATTTACTAGAGTAGTACTACTAACAGTCATTTACTACAGTAGTACTACTTAACAGTCATTTACTACAGTAGTACTACTAACAGTCATTTACTACAGTAGTACTACTTAACAGTCATTTACTACAGTAGTACTACTTAACAGTCATTTACTACAGTAGTACTACTAACAGTCATTTACTACAGTAGTACTACTTAACAGTCATTTAGTACAGTAGTACTACTAACAGTCATGTACTACAGTAGTACTACTTAACAGTCATTTACTACAGTAGTACAACTTAACAGTCATTTACTACAGTAGTACTACTTAACAGTCATTTACTAACGTAGTACTACTTAACAGTCATTTACTACAGTAGTACTACTTAACAGTCATTTAGTACAGTAGAACTACTAACAGTCATGTACTACAGTAGTACGACTTAAAAGTCATTTACTCCAGTAGTACTACTTAACAGTCATTTACTCCAGTAGTACAACTTAACAGTCATTTACTACAGTAGTACTACTTAACAGTCATTTACTACAGTAGCAGTACTAACAGTCATTTACTACAGTAGTAGTACTAACAGTCATTTACTACAGTAGTACTACTAACAGTCATTTAGTACAGTAGTACTACTTAACAGTCATTTACTACAGTAGTACTACTTAAAAGTCATTTACTACAGCAGTACTACTTAACAGTCGTTTACTACAGTAGTACTACTTAACAGTCATTTAGTACAGTAGAACTACTAACAGTCATGTACTACAGTAGTACTACTTAACAGTCATTTACTACAGTAGTACTACTTAACAGTCATTTACTAACGTAGTACTACTTAACAGTCATTTACTACAGTAGTACTACTTAAGTTATTTACTACAGTAGTACAACTTAAGTCATTTACTACAGTAGTACTACTTCACAGTCATTTACTCCAGTAGTACTACTTCAGTCATTTACTCCAGTAGTACTACTTAACAGTCATTTACTCCAGTAGTACAACTTAACAGTCATTTACTACAGTAGTACTACTTAACAGTCATTTACTACAGTAGTACTACTAACAGTCATTTACTACAGTAGTACTACTTAACAGTCATTTACTACAGTAGTACTACTAACAGTCATTTACTACAGTAGTACTACTTAACAGTCATTTACTACAGTTGTACTACCAACAGTCATTTACTACAGTAGTACTACTTAACAGTCATTTACTACAGTAGTACTACTTAACAGTCATTTACTACAGTAGTACAACTTAACAGTCATTTACTACAGTAGTACTACTTAACAGTCATTTACTAACGTAGTACTACTTAACAGTCATTTACTACAGTAGTACTACTTAACAGTCATTTAGTACAGTAGAACTACTAACAGTCATGTACTACAGTAGTACGACTTAAAAGTCATTTACTCCAGTAGTACTACTTAACAGTCATTTACTCCAGTAGTACAACTTAACAGTCATTTACTACAGTAGTACTACTTAACAGTCATTTACTACAGTAGTAGTACTAACAGTCATTTACTACAGTAGTAGTACTAACAGTCATTTACTACAGTAGTACTACTAACAGTCATTAAGTACAGTAGTACTACTTAAAAGTCATTTACTACAGCAGTACTACTTAACAGTCGTTTACTACAGTAGTACTACTTAACAGTCATTTAGTACAGTAGAACTACTAACAGTCATGTACTACAGTAGTACTACTTAATAGTCATTTACTACAGTAGTACAACTTAACAGTCATTTACTACAGTAGTACTACTTAACGGTCATTTACTAACGTAGTACTACTTAACAGTCATTTACTACAGTAGTACTACTTAAGTTATTTACTACAGTAGTACAACTTAACAGTCATTTACTACAGTAGTACTACTTCACAGTCATTTACTACAGTAGTACTACTTCAGTCATTTACTCCAGTAGTACTACTTAACAGTCATTTACTCCAGTAGTACAACTTAACAGTCATTTACTACAGTAGTACTACTTAACAGTCATTTACTACAGTAGTACTACTAACAGTCATTTACTACAGTAGTACTACTTAACAGTCATTTAGTACAGTAGTACTACTAACAGTCATTTACTACAGTAGTACTACTTAACAGTCATTTACTACAGTTGTACTACCAACAGTCATTTACTACAGTAGTACTACTTAACAGTCATTTACTAGAGTAGTACTACTAACAGTCATTTACTACAGTAGTACTACTTAACAGTCATTTACTACAGTAGTACTACTAACAGTCATTTACTACAGTAGTACTACTTAACAGTCATTTACTACAGTAGTACTACTTAACAGTCATTTACTACAGTAGTACTACTAACAGTCATTTACTACAGTAGTACTACTTAACAGTCATTTAGTACAGTAGTACTACTAACAGTCATGTACTACAGTAGTACTACTTAACAGTCATTTACTACAGTAGTACAACTTAACAGTCATTTACTACAGTAGTACTACTTAACAGTCATTTACTAACGTAGTACTACTTAACAGTCATTTACTACAGTAGTACTACTTAACAGTCATTTAGTACAGTAGAACTACTAACAGTCATGTACTACAGTAGTACGACTTAAAAGTCATTTACTCCAGTAGTACTACTTAACAGTCATTTACTCCAGTAGTACAACTTAACAGTCATTTACTACAGTAGTACTACTTAACAGTCATTTACTACAGTAGCAGTACTAACAGTCATTTACTACAGTAGTAGTACTAACAGTCATTTACTACAGTAGTACTACTAACAGTCATTTAGTACAGTAGTACTACTTAACAGTCATTTACTACAGTAGTACTACTTAAAAGTCATTTACTACAGCAGTACTACTTAACAGTCGTTTACTACAGTAGTACTACTTAACAGTCATTTAGTACAGTAGAACTACTAACAGTCATGTACTACAGTAGTACTACTTAACAGTCATTTACTACAGTAGTACTACTTAACAGTCATTTACTAACGTAGTACTACTTAACAGTCATTTACTACAGTAGTACTACTTAAGTTATTTACTCCAGTAGTACAACTTAACAGTCATTTACTACAGTAGTACTACTTCACAGTCATTTACTACAGTAGTACTACTAACAGTCATTTACTACAGTAGTACTACTTAACAGTCATTTACTACAGTTGTACTACCAACAGTCATTTACTACAGTAGTACTACTTAACAGTCATTTACTACAGTAGTACTACTAACAGTCATTTACTACAGTAGTACTACTTAACAGTCATTTACTACAGTAGTACTACTAACAGTCATTTACTACATTAGTACTACTTAACAGTCATTTACTACAGTAGTACTACTTAACAGTCATTTACTACAGTAGTACTACTAACAGTCATTTACTACAGTAGTACTACTTAACAGTCATTTACTACAGTAGTACTACTAACAGTCATTTACTACAGTAGTACTACTTAACAGTCATTTACTACAGTAGTACTACTTAACAGTCATTTACTACAGTAGTACTACTAACAGTCATTTACTACAGTAGTACTACTTAACAGTCATTTACTACAGTAGTACTACTTCACAGTCATTTACTACAGTAGTACTACTAACAGTCATTTACTATAGTAGTACTACTTAACAGTCATTTACTACAGTAGTAGTACTAACAGTCATTTACTACAGTAGTAGTACTAACAGTCATTTACTACAGTAGTACTACTAACAGTCATTAAGTACAGTAGTACTACTTAAAAGTCATTTACTACAGCAGTACTACTTAACAGTCGTTTACTACAGTAGTACTACTTAACAGTCATTTAGTACAGTAGAACTACTAACAGTCATGTACTACAGTAGTACTACTTAATAGTCATTTACTACAGTAGTACAACTTAACAGTCATTTACTACAGTAGTACTACTTAACAGTCATTTACTAACGTAGTACTACTTAACAGTCATTTACTACAGTAGTACTACTTAAGTTATTTACTACAGTAGTACAACTTAACAGTCATTTACTACAGTAGTACTACTTCACAGTCATTTACTACAGTAGTACTACTTCAGTCATTTACTCCAGTAGTACTACTTAACAGTCATTTACTCCAGTAGTACTACTTAACAGTCATTTACTACAGTAGTACTACTTAACAGTCATTTACTACAGTAGTACTACTAACAGTCATTTACTACAGTAGTACTACTTAACAGTCATTTACTACAGTAGTACTACTAACAGTCATTTACTACAGTAGTACTACTTAACAGTCATTTACTACAGTTGTACTACCAACAGTCATTTACTACAGTAGTACTACTTAACAGTCATTTACTACAGTAGTACTACTAACAGTCATTTACTACAGTAGTACTACTTAACAGTCATTTACTACAGTAGTACAACTTAACAGTCATTTACTACAGTAGTACTACTTAACAGTCATTTACTACAGTAGTACTACTAACAGTCATTTACTACAGTAGTAGTACTAACAGTCATTTACTACAGTAGTACTACTAACAGTCATTTAGTACAGTAGTACGACTTAACAGTCATTTACTACAGTAGTACTACTTAAAAGTCATTTACTACAGCAGTACTACTTAACAGTCGTTTTACTACAGTAGTACTACTTAACAGTCATTTAGTACAGTAGAACTACTAACAGTCATGTACTACAGTAGTACTACTTAACAGTCATTTACTACAGTAGTACAACTTAACAGTCATTTACTACAGTAGTACTACTTAACAGTCATTTACTAACGTAGTACTACTTAACAGTCATTTACTACAGTAGTACTACTTAAGTTATTTACTACAGTAGTACTACTTAACAGTCATTTACTACAGTAGTACTACTTCACAGTCATTTACTACAGTAGTACTACTTCAGTCATTTACTCCAGTAGTACTACTTAACAGTCATTTACTACAGTAGTACAACTTAACAGTCATTTACTACAGTAGTACTACTTAACAGTCATTTACTACAGTAGTACTACTAACAGTCATTTACTACAGTAGTACTACTTAACAGTCATTTACTACAGTAGTACTACTAACAGTCATTTACTACAGTAGTACTACTTAACAGTCATTTACTACAGTTGTACTACCAACAGTCATTTACTACAGTAGTACTACTTAACAGTCATTTACTACAGTAGTACTACTAACAGTCATTTACTACAGTAGTACTACTTAACAGTCATTTACTACAGTAGTACAACTTAAGTCATTTACTACAGTAGTACTACTTAACAGTCATTTACTACAGTAGTAGTACTAACAGTCATTTACTACAGTAGTAGTACTAACAGTCATTTACTACAGTAGTACTACTAACAGTCATTTAGTACAGTAGTACTACTTAACAGTCATTTACTACAGTAGTACTACTTAAAAGTCATTTACTACAGCAGTACTACTTAACAGTCGTTTACTACAGTAGTACTACTTAACAGTCATTTAGTACAGTAGAACTACTAACAGTCATGTACTACAGTAGTACTACTTAACAGTCATTTACTACAGTAGTACAACTTAACAGTCATTTACTACAGTAGTACTACTTAACAGTCATTTACTAACGTAGTACTACTTAACAGTCATTTACTACAGTAGTAGTACTAACAGTCATTTACTACAGTAGTAGTACTAACAGTCATTTACTACAGTAGTACTACTAACAGTCATTAAGTACAGTAGTACTACTTAAAAGTCATTTACTACAGCAGTACTACTTAACAGTCGTTTACTACAGTAGTACTACTTAACAGTCATTTAGTACAGTAGAACTACTAACAGTCATGTACTACAGTAGTACTACTTAATAGTCATTTACTACAGTAGTACAACTTAACAGTCATTTACTACAGTAGTACTACTTAACAGTCATTTACTACAGTAGTACAACTTAACAGTCATTTACTACAGTAGTACGACTTCACAGTCATTTACTACAGTAGTACTACTTCAGTCATTTACTCCAGTAGTACTACTTAACAGTCATTTACTCCAGTAGTACAACTTAACAGTCATTTACTACAGTAGTACTACTTAACAGTCATTTACTACAGTAGTACTACTAACAGTCATTTACTACAGTAGTACTACTTAACAGTCATTTACTACAGTAGTACTACTAACAGTCATTTACTACAGTAGTACTACTTAACAGTCATTTACTACAGTTGTACTACCAACAGTCATTTACTACAGTAGTACTACTTAACAGTCATTTACTACAGTAGTACTACTAACAGTCATTTACTACAGTAGTACTACTTAACAGTCATTTACTACAGTAGTACAACTTAACAGTCATTTACTACAGTAGTACTACTTAACAGTCATTTACTACAGTAGTACTACTAACAGTCATTTACTACAGTAGTAGTACTAACAGTCATTTACTACAGTAGTACTACTAACAGTCATTTAGTACAGTAGTACGACTTAACAGTCATTTACTACAGTAGTACTACTTAAAAGTCATTTACTACAGCAGTACTACTTAACAGTCGTTTTACTACAGTAGTACTACTTAACAGTCATTTAGTACAGTAGAACTACTAACAGTCATGTACTACAGTAGTACTACTTAACAGTCATTTACTACAGTAGTACAACTTAACAGTCATTTACTACAGTAGTACTACTTACCAGTCATTTACTAACGTAGTACTAAACAGTCATTTACTAACGTAGTACTACTTAACAGTCATTTACTACAGTAGTACTACTTAAGTTATTTACTACAGTAGTACAACTTAACAGTCATTTACTACAGTAGTACTACTTCACAGTCATTTACTACAGTAGTACTACTTCAGTCATTTACTCCAGTAGTACTACTTAACAGTCATTTACTCCAGTAGTACAACTTAACAGTCATTTACTACAGTAGTACTACTTAACAGTCATTTACTACAGTAGTACTACTAACAGTCATTTACTACAGTAGTACTACTTAACAGTCATTTAGTACAGTAGAACTACTAACAGTCATGTACTACAGTAGTACGACTTAAAAGTCATTTACTCCAGTAGTACTACTTAACAGTCATTTACTCCAGTAGTACAACTTAACAGTCATTTACTACAGTAGTACTACTTAACAGTCATTTACTACAGTAGTAGTACTAACAGTCATTTACTACAGTAGTAGTACTAACAGTCATTTACTACAGTAGTACTACTAACAGTCATTAAGTACAGTAGTACTACTTAAAAGTCATTTACTACAGCAGTACTACTTAACAGTCGTTTACTACAGTAGTACTACTTAACAGTCATTTAGTACAGTAGAACTACTAACAGTCATGTACTACAGTAGTACTACTTAATAGTCATTTACTACAGTAGTACAACTTAACAGTCATTTACTACAGTAGTACTACTTAACAGTCATTTACTACAGTAGTACAACTTAACAGTCATTTACTACAGTAGTACTACTTAACAGTCATTTACTACAGTAGTAGTACTAACAGTCATTTACTACAGTAGTAGTACTAACAGTCATTTACTACAGTAGTACTACTAACAGTCATTTAGTACAGTAGTACTACTTAACAGTCATTTACTACAGTAGTACTACTTAAAAGTCATTTACTACAGCAGTACTACTTAACAGTCGTTTACTACAGTAGTACTACTTAACAGTCATTTAGTACAGTAGAACTACTAACAGTCATGTACTACAGTAGTACTACTTAACAGTCATTTACTACAGTAGTACAACTTAACAGTCATTTACTACAGTAGTACTACTTAACAGTCATTTACTAACGTAGTACTACTTAACAGTCATTTACTACAGTAGTACTACTTAAGTTATTTACTACAGTAGTACAACTTAACAGTCATTTACTACAGTAGTACTACTTCACAGTCATTTAGTCCAGTAGTACTACTTAAGTCATTTACTACAGTAGTACTACTTAACAGTCATTTACTCCAGTAGTACAACTTAACAGTCATTTACTACAGTAGTACTACTTAACAGTCATTTACTACAGTAGTACTACTAACAGTCATTTACTACAGTAGTACTACTTAACAGTCATTTACTACAGTAGTACTACTAACAGTCATTTACTACAGTAGTACTACTTAACAGTCATTTACTACAGTTGTACTACCAACAGTCATTTACTACAGTAGTACTACTTAACAGTCATTTACTACAGTAGTACTACTAACAGTCATTTACTACAGTAGTACTACTTAACAGTCATTTACTACAGTAGTACTACTAACAGTCATTTACTACAGTAGTACTACTTAACAGTCATTTACTACAGTAGTACTACTTAACAGTCATTTACTACAGTAGTACTACTAACAGTCATTTACTACAGTAGTACTACTTAACAGTCATTTACTACAGTAGTACTACTAACAGTCATTTACTACAGTAGTACTACTTAACAGTCATTTACTACAGTAGTACTACTTAACAGTCATTTACTACAGTAGTACTACTAACAGTCATTTACTACAGTAGTACTACTTAACAGTCATTTACTACAGTAGTACTACTTAACAGTCATTTACTACAGTAGTACTACTTAACAGTCATTTACTACAGTAGTACTACTAACAGTCATTTACTACAGTAGTACTACTTAACAGTCATTTACTACACCAGACATGAAGGTCAGATGCTGCAAACTAAGTGTACGACTGGTCAGTAGAAAAGGAAGAGATGGACGGATACGGGAGATGCTCCTCAGGTGGACGGATGCTGTTCTGGTGATTTAGTTCATGTGTTGCTTAGAGGTCAAGTTTAGCAAACAATGCAAACAATGAGGTCAGATTTGTTTGACTTTTACTGTTTTCTATTTTTCAGAGTCTGAGTCCCAACTATCTGATGGTGAGTTGGATTTCCTTCCTTACTTTTACATTTTCATCCTGTTTTTACATTATGTCAAACACAGAATCTCATACAAACAAGGAGATAAAACCAGTCTTACTGCTGGGTTCCTCTGAGTGCACCCAGGTGTGTTTAATACCTGTTTCTCCTCAGTTTGTGGCAGGCCAACGCTTAACACCAGGATCGTTGGAGGACAGGATGCTCCTCCAGGCAGCTGGCCCTGGCAGGTTAGTCTGCATGGGTCTGCACACTTCTGTGGAGGATCCCTAATCAACAATCTGTGGGTGCTGACTGCAGCTCATTGTGTTCCAAGGTGAGCAACGAACACAGAAGCAAACAGAATTTTATAGTTGACCAGGCTGGAAATCAGCAGGTGTGTTCTTCAGGTCTCCGTAGAAAGTGTTTTCAGCTCGGGTTTCAGAGGGGTTTCCATGTTGTTTAGTCCAAATATTTCCAGAAATAAACTGCAGACAAATGAGCTCAGATAAAACTAAACCAGACAACACCTGTCTTCTCCCTTCTGACATCAGTGGCACCACAGCTGGTCTCTCTGTGTTTCTGGGTCGTCAGAGCCAGGAGGGAGTCAACACTAATGAGCAGCGTCGGACTGTAGCTCGGATCATCGTTCATCCAAGCTACAACTCGGGAACTAATGACAACGATATCGCCCTCCTACAACTCTCCTCATCTGTATCTTTCACCACTTACATTTCACCCGTCTGCCTGGCAGCATCAGACAGCACCTTCTTCAGCGGCGTTGACACCTGGGTCACCGGCTGGGGAAGGATTGGGAGTGGAGGTAGGTTGTTAATACTCAAATGTGAAGTTAATGCTGCAGTATTATCATGTAAAGAATCACAGAAACATTTCGACAGTCTTTAGGAACAATGTTGTAGACATTACACTTCACTTTTTAATGCTGTATGTATCATATTTAATGAAGTTTCTGAGAACTTCTTTGTCACTTTAAGAAAAAAAAAAGGATCAGTAACTCCATAAAGGACCATAGAAGAACACATTGTTGAAGTACTTACCTGTAGTGCATCATCGCTGCATCTGAGGTCACTGATTTCACTCACACATGAAAACATCTTTATGTTTGGAAGAATGTTGGCTTCTGGCGACCACCGTACATTCACAGCTGTACTGTACATATCTCTACCATTAGATGTCAGTAGTTTTTACACACTGCACCTTTAAGCTCTGTTTCCTCCAAGGGGTCTGAGTTGGTACGAGATGACGTGGTGCGGTACACCCTGATCTTTGTTGTTTTTCTACGGTAAACATGGGTACCTGGTGGGAGGGGTATGAGCCAGATAGTGATCGCTTTGTTACGCACTTCACAAGAAGCAAAATGCAATAACTTTGTTCTTATGCTCGAAGTCAAAACAAGAACAAAAAAGTTTGTCTTGATCATACACAAGAAGCTTCATCCTCCATGGAGTGAGATTACTGCTGGGGGGTGTCTTTGTTTTTATATGCAATACACAACTGACCTGTTTAGATGACAGTCTTTAAAGACTTTAAATGCTCAGACTTCCAAGGTAATCACTCCCACCTCAAACATCCAACCCATCACACAACACTTCTCATATCCCCACGAGAAGAAGCTGTCCTGGCTGATGTTTCAAGAACAAGCGCAAGATGTCCCCAACCACTTCCACCAATACATTTTATGTTGTGGCCTCTTGAACAAGACAAAAGTTCCCACTTCTTGTGGAGGATGGAACAGACTATAGATGGGTTGTGTCTCAGTTTAGGATGTAGACGCTTCAGAAAGCACTGGCGACTTAGACTATAGCTTTGCCTACATAGTCCAAGTTTACCATGACTGCTTACTGTTGGTAACATAATATAGCCTATATATACTGATGCAGTACTATAGTACTCCAGCCCCCTGTCACCTAGCAACGGAAAATGTGACAGTGAAAAGTTTAATGATCAATTTAATGACCTCACTTAAATTTACATTCTGAAACTCAAATGAAGCTGAAAATTTTACTTGTATTTATTTTCATTCGGCTGTTCCTTGAAAGTGAAAACCTTTTTTCTTGCTTGTAGAGACGTCATTTAAAGCCCACTAATATAAAATATTTCTCAACTTCCGTGTCACTAATGTATTTGAGTTTGTCACATTTCTACTAAGATGAGGTACATAAAATAAAATGTTGCTACTTGGCACTCCACTGTTGCTCATTCATCAGTATGTTGCGCAAAGGGAATTATTGGAGAAGCGAGGTGGCGAATGATCCACCACTAGCAACCTCTAATGGACATCACATGGAGTGCAGGTTTGTTGGGAGTATTCACTGGTCCAAATGAGACAGTACTTAGCACAACATTATTACATATGTAGCTAACAAGCCAGGACTCAGAAGTGCATGGATCCTAAACTGAGACACAGCCTTAGTGTCATGAAGAGTAGCTTGAACAGCTACCTGAGCTGTTCCTGTTTTGTCCTTATTCAAAAACTTTTCTACTGAGATCATTGGTTGCCTGATTACTGCAGTAATTTTGACAAATAAATGTGACTTCAAAAAGTCAATGAAAATTTTACTATGTAACAACACATTATGTTGCTGGATTTGTGTTCCTTTAGCTCCCCTTCCTTCTCCACAAAACCTCATGGAGGTTGAGGTGCCAATAGTGGGAAACAGAGAGTGTAAATGTCGTTACAGCCCGAGCACGATCACCAACAACATGCTGTGTGCTGGACTACGTGAGGGAGGGAAGGACTCCTGCCAGGTAACTGTTTTATCCATTTTTATCTGATTTTCACCTCTTGCAAAGAATTTCTCCCCTTTAAAAACTTATTGTGGATTTAAAGGGAGACTCAGGAGGCCCGCTGGTGAGCAAACAGAACGGCCGTTGGATTCAAGGTGGAATTGTCAGTTTTGGAATAGGATGTGCCGAGCCTAATTTCCCAGGAGTCTATGCTAGAGTGTCTCAGTATGAGGACTGGATCAAAAGCCAGATAACCACCAACCAGCCTGGCTTCCTCACCTTTACGTCCTCTGGAACTGACAGTGACCTTAGCGTCTCGTGCTCAGGTGTGCCACCAATTTCAGCCACCGCCACTACAACGACAACAACCACCACCACCGCCACTACAACGACAACAACCCTGGCTGGAACAACAACGCCTGGGCGTGAGTACCTTTCTACCTCGTATCGTGTCTTCATCCATTCAATAAGGTCTGAGTAAACTAATAAATTTTCCCCAGTGAACCTAATCTCTTTCAGATATTTACTGTGACATCTGGATTTTCTCTCCAGCTTTGGTCTGCGGACGAGCACGGCTGAATTCTCGTATTTTCGGGGGAAGCTCTGTGGTGAAAAATGGCGAGTGGCCGTGGATTGCGAGTCTGCTGCAGAACGGGACACATGTTTGTGGAGGGACGCTGGTGGCACAGGACTTTGTCCTGACCAACGCCAACTGCTTCTCAGGGTGAGTTACAGCTGATGCTGATAAATACACCCTTGAAAAAGACTCAGTATTTATTTTTTTTTATATTCAGTCCTTATTTAGTTCTTCTCTCCCACAGATCCTTTATAGCGTCAGAGTG
Organism: Telmatherina bonti; assembly: GCF_933228915.1. Taxonomy (NCBI): domain Eukaryota; kingdom Metazoa; phylum Chordata; class Actinopteri; order Atheriniformes; family Telmatherinidae; genus Telmatherina; species Telmatherina bonti. The sequence continues at coordinate 36,276,561 of NC_136612.1, read as the reverse complement.
GACCGTCATGTTGGGTCGCCAAAAGCAGAACGGATCTAATCCCTTTGAAGTTTCGCTGAATGTGACAAATATCACTCTGAGCAACCTGACTGGGACCAACGTTGCAGTACTCCAGCTGTCTGCCAAGCCCACCCTGAACGACTACATCCAGCCCATCTGCCTGGACAACGGACAAACCTTCTCTGTCGGCTCGACATGCTGGATCGCCGGCTGGAGTTCTGGGAGTGGAGGGGGTGAGTTCGCATCCCAAAGGCTGAAACATTCATTCATTCATTATCCGAACCATAAAGTCCAATTAGGGGTCGTTGGGGAGCTAAAGCCTATCCCAGCAGTCTGTGGGCAAGGGGCGGGGTACACCCTGGACAGGTCGCCAGTCCATCGCAGAAAGGCTGAAACAGTGATGCTTAATGTTTTGGATTAAACATGGTAACTGATCATTTTGTCATCCTTTCTTTTCTCAACATTAGATGAGGGACTTCTGCAAGAGATTCAGACTTCCGTGCTGAGCTGTGGAAATGCTTCATCTAGTGACAGCATTTGTACCGGACTGGTAACACTGGAGCGGGTAAATTATGACTTTATTATAGATAATAATCATCTAATATTTCTTGATATGCTTTCTCACATTAAATAAATGTGTTTCTTCAAATCCTTCCATAAACTGGTGAAGGGGGTGAGTGCAAAAAAGATTCCAGAATCAATGTTGTTTGAGGGAGTTCCTTCCTGGTGTCTCCCAAGGAAAACTGGTCTTGGACCACTGCTGAAGGGATAGATCAGGATGTCCTGTTTAAGTGTGTGTGAATGTTGAGTTGAGGCAAGTGTCTGATGCAACAATCCTGACTACTATCAAACTGATGATACTTAAAGGTGTCCTTTTATGGCATTTCAAGTTTCTTTTCAGCTTTCTACAGTGTTACAGTGTTGAATCCTCATTAGACATGTGAACAGCACTGTTTTTTATCATGTACAAATGTACAAATACATCAGGCAGGTGGAAAACGTGGGATAAAGTTACTTCCAACGATGGCTGGTGAGTTTACCAAAGAGAGACATCCTGCTGCATTCGTTGCTGTGGGTTGCTGTTTTCCACTTCGTTTTCAGGCTCTGATTCAGGTTCCAACATGTAGGGCTGTATGCTATGTGTTGACATTGTATTTTCTTTTTTTATTGAGTTCATATTAGCCTAATCCTTCTGTTTATGAGATGTTACAATGACGGCAAAAGCAGGTGCGGTGCGCGCTCCCGATGTAGTGCAGTGGCGGGAGGCGGGGCTTAATGCGGAAGAGTCTCAATCCACTCGTTTTGCCCACAGGCTGATCTGACAGCCTACGGAGAGGGTCGGTCTGAAGTAAATAAAGCCATTTGTGACAATAACTCAATCAATCCCAGCCCTTCTGGTCTCAGAAATAAAAATAAATTAGCCTGAAATGCACATAATAGTTCCATTTTAATTATATCTGATTCTTTGCTTGAGCACACTATATGTCTCTTAACTTGATTATTCTTGCTTTTCTGACATTCTATGTACTGGGAGATTTCTTAGCCCAAGGGCACAGTGAGACATAAGTGAGATAAGGTTCACCAGAAACACAAGTCCTAAAATATTCATAGAAAGGCTAAAACAGTTCAGAACACCACTATTCACTGCATCTGAAACAGGTAACCCGTTCAGCACCTGTGTAGAGGTGAAACTGGGTCGCAACCGAAGGGAACTAGGGGCTTGTCCGTCCAATCACAGGCTACAGAAACTAGCTCCAGGGTTATGAAAAGTCACCAATCTAGTAAAGAAGGGGCTTGAGCCGGTTTTCCAGGTCAAGAGGTACCAAGTAGGAGAAGTCGGGCTCATCTCACCGAATGGCCTGGGCTATGGAGCCGGTCTTCATGACAGGGGTTGGACCGTCTTAGACTATGCAGTTGCCTAGGCGCTGCTCTCAGTGTGTGTGTTTTGGAGTTTACCTCCATCTTGCTATCTTTGGGTGGGGGAATGGGTCTTGACTGCTGTTTGTGCCTAACAGCATGGCAGTAGTCATCCCTCTTGGAGTTTCTGGAGAGACGCTTGAAGGTTCTTCTGCCAGAAACTCTGTTGTTCTGGTGGCTTTAAATGGCCAAGCTGGCGCTGACAGTAAGATCTGGAGAGGCGTGACTGGGAGGAACGGCTCTCCAATCTGAAACCCAGTGGTGCACAGTTAATGGACTCGTCATAGATTGTCCACAATGAACATCATGTTGAAGCATAAGTGTCAGATGGTGGAGTTGGGAACCAATCACAGATCAGAAAAACTTGTAAATCTCCATTTTTTTCCTTCAGGGTAATTCTGGAGATCCGCTGATGTGTCAGAAGGACGGCTCTTGGTACCAGGCGGCTGTGTTGACCTTCACTGTAACGTCTACTAGGCCAAAACGAGCTTCAGTGATGGTCTTAGAAAAACTGACTCAATTCCAGACCTTCCTGACTCGCTCACTGGGGACATTCTTATCACCTTTCTCCACCACCAACACCACCAGCAGCACTATCACCAACGGCACAACTACCACAGTTTCTAGCGTAACAACCAGCATGATGACGACCAGTAGGGGTGCTTTCACTCACTTCCCCTCCCTCTTCTGCCTCCTCATCCTCGTCTTTGCCTTCTGTCTCCAACTCTTCTCATGAAGGAGTCCAACTTCACCTCATGCCCTTTTCTACACGTATCCACTATACCCGACTTTACAAGATTTAGGGTGTTTCAACTTGGGTTTTTTTCTGGCAAAAGTTGGGGTTAAATTGTGCTGTATACTGGCTGATGTCATGATCTAAATAGATAACAACTCTCTACCCTGGTGTAAAAATAGACTGGCCACAATAAAAGGAAAAAAAAACATGTACACATCAGTGCCCTCCATTGTTGTGTTTGTGTCATATACAAATGACATAACAGGAAATCACATCCGCCTTGCTCAAGCAACTCTCCCACATTAGAGTGTCCGGAATTGTAACAGAAAACCAGTAGAGTTGAGTCGAGTTGAATAGATACAAGTGGAAAAGTGGCATTATTTACATGATGTGACGCGCACAAATGAATGTAAACAAAGCTTGAATGTGATACTTTATAAGCTTAAACATAGATGATCTGAGACTCTAGGTAGAGATGTTGGAGGAATGTTGAATCAGGTATTTTGTATTGTATTGATAACCTTTCATCCCACTTTAAGCCTGCTTGCTGATGCATGTACACGATGAAGAAAACTTCCAGAAATACTTTTTGTTCCTGTACTGAGAAACAGTTTTTACTCTGATGGTCTGCAGCTCTGCAGCTGGATGCTGGTGAAGGATGTTAAAATGAAGAATGTTCAAATCTGCACTGAAAATAATTTCTATAAAGTTTCTTTTATCTGATAAATGGCACATTAAAGACGATTGCATCATGGATTTTGTTAAACTGATGAGCTGTATATGGATTCCGGAAAACACAGATGTTTCAGGAATTCTGCATCAGTGATGAGCCGGTCCATCATGTACCTACCTCTAATCGATTTATCATATTAGCATGTAGATTTTTATTTAAAATTGAAAGCACCTAATGATCACTGCTAGTATTTGAATTAGAAATCATAATGATCAAGCTGCACTGTATTAAATTATTATTCTTTAAATATTTACAGTGATTCATGTTCATGTATCCATAATGATGACATGTGCACATCACAGAAAACTAATAATGAAAACTTTAAGTGATGAAAAATGAATGTAAATGTTGGTTGAGGTTTACACGGGGGACACATTTTTTGTCTTAATGAGAAAAAATGAACTTTTCTGTTATTGGAATGATCTGTTTTATGAATAAAATTAAAATCCTTCCTGATCAACTCTCTGATATTTATGTTTTATTGTGATAAAATATCACACTTCCTCACATTAATACTTAAAAAAAACCAAATATTTAGAAAGTTTGCTGTGTTAACAATTTTCAATAATCTATTATATATTTATATAAATTTGTCCATCCATGACAACCAGTTAGGTGTTTATCATATTTAGGTGAATTCAAAGGAAGTAATTTGTCATATATCAGACATTTCTTTCAGCAGGTTAATCATCATCATCCAACAGTCCATAAAAACTAAAGAAAAGTTAGAAATGTCAAGAAGATTCTGAAGAACACTGATTTATGTTTATTTTATAAAATAACAAAAAGGCAGAAACCGGCTGATGGCATGACTCAGGGATCCTCAATCCTGGTCCTCGAGGACCGGTGTCCTGCAGGTTTTTCAAGTGTCCCTGCTGGAACACACCTGAGACACACTCAGAAAGGCTCTGCGCATGTCTGCTAAATACACACTGATTTGAATCAGATGTGTTGCTGCGAGAACACTCAGAAAACCTGCAGGACACCAGTCTTCGAGGACCAGGACTGAGGATCCCTGGCATAACTGGTTGTTTTCAGTCTGCGTAAAAGAGTAAACAAGGTGAAGTGGTGTCGAGAATCAGCAGAAAGACCTTTAAGCTTCTGATCCAGCCTGCTGGTGCGTCTCTTCATACCACCATTATATGAAATGTGAGTTCATTACATCGGCACCTTCACCTCGTTGCTTTTACTTGATCCGAATCTCAAAGCACAGACAGTTGCAGGAATCGCATTCGGGAGGTTGGCAGGTACAGGCACAGTCCATGTCCACACACTGTGGGAAACATGCAGGACAAGATGCTCAAAAAACTCAGAAACAAGTTATGAATTAAAAAAGAAAATAGCATCAGGGTCACTATTTCTAGTCTGAGTGAAGCAAATTCAGATATTTACAAGGTAAAAAGTTCAATGTTTCATAAAACATGGAAAATTTCATGAGTTTTTGCTGTAAAGTTATATAACTTTCACTAGTCACGTCTGCCTTTAGTCATTGTTTACTATTTTCGGTCAACCTATAATTTTTTTAAATAAAACTGCGGATATAAAAACGGAAGCCTTCTACTCCCAGTCAGCATGAAATGATGTAAAATAAATGTATGAATAGATAAAGCAGCACAAAGAGCAACCAGAAGAAGAAGAAAACAAAGGTTTGTAAAAAATAACACACAGATCAGCAGTGACAAAGCCTTTTCTCATCTGTACATCATTCTCTCACATCTGAAACTAACACACTTTTTACATGTTTACACACTTCTTCCTGCTACTATTTACCTGATATCCTCACTAAAGCACCTCCACCTCAGCTGCATCACAAACATCTTCTTGGCTTTATTCCAGCCATAGAGGATCATTATATTTCTTCTTTTCTGCTCCTGATTGGACATTATGGTCTATTTAAGCTCTCTGATTGGTGGAAAGTTTAACAGGAAGTGGCTTCATTATCATTTCTGAGGTCTCTTAGCAACATGGTAGTGATGGTGATGAAATGTGACAAATAATGGTGTTATCATGGATCATTTACCATGTAGAGTCTCTGAATAAACACCACATGTTGCGTCTGGATTGTAATCCTCCTGGACGGATAGAAATGTCTGGAAAACCTCTGTAGACCAGCTAAAGGTATGAGACCAGTACGAGACTCTGCTTCTTATTTTCTCTTATCGATTGTGTTTTTTTAAAATGCTTTAACGTTTTTATTTTTTACTTTTGATTGCTTTTACTGTTTCTTTTATGCCTTTAAATTTTATCATTTAGATCTCACTCTGGACATTTTAAATGTTTTACTTCTATGTTCAGCACTTTGTTACAGCTGGCGTTGTGTTAAAGTGCTCTATAAATAAAATTGAGTTGAGTAGAGTAAAGGGTCACATATCCATCACAAAGTTACAGAGTGTCACAGAGGGATGATGCTGGATATCTAGTAGATATCGAAGGGTTAAAAACTTCCTTTTTTGTTACACTATACCATGAACATCATATATTTCCCCTCCATCTGAATGAATTTTGCATGAATAATTACAATGTTTTTATGATCAGATGTCACCACTGTAAAAAAAAAAAAAAATTACTACAAAAAGAAGTAAGAGATGAGGTCTGTGGTCCACCAGCAGACGTTGGTGCGTTACTTACAGAAGGTAAAGGGCAGGAATTAGGCAGGAATGTATTGATGCTTGGCAGGCGGCAGTCACACATTTCAGCCAATCTGAAGCACTGATCACATATAGAAATGTTCGGGCAGCAACTGGCACAATCGAAAGAACAGCTGTCCTGTTGGAAGAAAAACAATAATCAGTCTTTCTTTATAACACATTCAATGTTTGTTTGGTTGGCTTCAGCTTAACCGTCATCCGTATTCCTTATTTTCATGATGTTGTCAGATGGTTTGACAAAGCGACTGTTGTGTTTTTCTGCTGGTTTTGTTTCTAACTATCTGTTGAATAAAACATCTGATCTTCAGTCCATCATGTTGAGTCACAAGCCTGCTTCAGTCTGCCAGCGTACAGTCCTGCCTGCAGCACCAACCTTGAGGCAGTAACGGATCCACAGCCCGATTCCCAGGATGAGCATGTAGAGGCTTATGGTGATCATCAGCACGGCTGGGAGGGGGATAGCAAGCCCCCAGACAGGCAAAACCTGAAGATCACACCCGGTTAAACATTAAACTCCCCAGCATAAAGATGCAGTAATCCACATGTAATAATCATAAAGACAAACCTGCATTGTGAGGAGAAGCTTTAAATGTCACACCACCCTCATGGAACTCTACACAAGATATCAGAAAAAATGTTATTTTTGACATTTTACAGATTTATAAATGATGAGAATCATTCAAAGTAACAAACATCAGAGATTTTAAGAATCTATCTCGTTACACAATGAAACAAAACAGCACAATGACTTCCTTTCTCCACTTAAAAACTACTATATGTCCCAATTTATGTCTGTAACCTGCTTTTTGATGATTCATAAAATGTTTCGGGAAACGAAAAACTTCCAGAAATACTTTGTGTTCCTGTGCTGAGAAACTGTTTTTACTCTGATGGTCTGCAGCTGGACGCTGGTGAAGGATGTTAAAATGAAGAATGTTCAAATCTGTACTGAAAATAATTTTTGTAGCTGACAGGATTTCATGTTGCTTCAAGCAGCATATGTTAATAAAGTTTGTTTTATCTGAAAAATGCACATTATAGATGATTACATCATGGATTTTATTAAGCTGAAGAGCTGTAAATGGATTCAGGAAAACACATATTAGATGTTTCAGAAATTCTGCATCAGTGATGAGCTGGTCCATCATGTACCTACCTCTGATAGATTTATCATAATAAGATATCGTCACCCTCTTAAAATAATGGCCTAAGTCATTTTTAAAAAAGATTTTCTAAGAATACAAACAACTCAACCAGAGATCTACAAGTCTACAACTTTCTGTGTTTTGAAAAATGTTTTTAAAAAAATAACATGCAATTATTTTTAGAGCATGGTGACATAGAGTTTTACATAAAATTGAAAACACCTAATGCTCACTGTGAGTATTTGAATTAGAAATAAAAGTAAAGCTGCACAGCATTAAATCATTCATTTAAAAACATTAACCAGGAGGTGAGACTTGAGTTTAAACCATAGCTCAATAAACATTTTTGTTGTTGTAATGATCTGCTTTAAGAATAAAGTTAAAACACTTTCTGATTACGCACTTATATTTCTGTTTTATTGTGACATATATATATAGACAGACAGACAGACAGTCCAGCAGTGTTCAATGTTTGCACTGACAGGAAAGTTTTCCCCTTTTTTGTATTTCTTTGTGATAAAATAAATAAAAATAAACTTTTTTAAAACTAATATTTCATATAGCAGTTACCAATACAGTGAAGGTAATTAAATAGTTTAAACTTGAAATAGTAATGGGATAATTACCTCAAAAGGTCAAAAACCTAGTGGTTCGTGCTGGTTTAGTTTCAACCTTTTTGCTATTGCAGTTGAACGTGGACATGATGCGTGATGTGAGCAGGAGGAGGTGACGCGTTGGGCGTGTCGTTGGACAGGTGACGGTCTGAGCTGCACATGAGGGAAGGCGGGGAGAAATGCAGCTTATTTATAACAAAGCAGGTTTGCTGGAATGAGTTTAAAGTGATGGCTTTGTACGGGTTGATCGTCGCGGCAACTGTGTTGACTCTGCAGGTAACAGGTAAGACCTGTAAAAGTTTATGTTTTATTTAAAATAGAAATATGTAAATTACAGCATAAATGGTGGGGAAATGATTCAGCCTGAGTAAGATCCTGCAACATGACAACTCCGAAGTCAGAATTAGGATGTTGAGGTACTTCAGGCTTATCCTGAAGACTGAAAAACCTTCCAGATGTGGTTTATGTTCAAAACAGAGAAGTGTGTTGACTAACGGGGACGTTATGACAGGTTTGAGAATAGAAAATGAAGGTACTTTACCTGACAGGATCTGCACTGTTGTCCTGAAATGCAAATTACATATTTCTTAAGAAGTCCTGTCACCTTCAGTCATCACATCTTAATGTCTTCAGTATTATATACTGAAAATGGTCCTATCTCACAAAGAGAGAGAATCCTTCACAACATTCCTGCATCCAGATGCTGATCCGGATCACTCCTAACATTTAAAGGAGTCTAAGTTAGACCAGGACCCGTTCTCAGAGACATCATGAAGATCCCTCCAGGAGTTTATGTGTAAGATGCAAACAGAAACAGATAAACAGCAACAAAACAATAACCTTCTTGGCAGAGGTAACAAAAGCTTAAAAAAAAAAAAAAAAAAAAAAAAAAAAAAAGGATAGACTGGGTTTGTTATCACATGACTGGATTTCTGTCCATCGCAATAAATGAAGCTAAATTATTTATTAAACATATTTTATTGTGTTTTAAATTTTTTCAGAGAAGCAAAAGGCTCATTATAATAAATAATATATTTTATTTAAATAGCACTTTTCTAAACAGCCTGTCAAAGTGTTGAACAGCAGCAGGGGATTAAAAGCTGTTAACTGACTCCGGACCGAGCATGAGAGCGAAGGTTAGGATCAGATGTTTTGTCATGGCTTTCATCAGCTCGGCTGAGAGATGGACAAAACCAGAAGATAGAAAAGGGACAGAATGAGTCATAACTCAGATCTAATTTCTCTGACTTTAAGGAAGTTTAATGTCAGAAAAAGAAACTGTGAGACTTGTTGACTCATTAGCTGCAGTGACAGATTTTACTTTTTAATTCTCAATAACTTCAAAATTAATAATGAATAGTAAAATTTAACATCGATACAACTAAGACATTAGCATAAATTAGGCTGTTTAATTCTCTTGAAGCCAGTTTGTGACAAACCACTGATGGCCTTTGTTTACTTTATTGTTTTTTATCTAAGTATGAAATGAAATGAAATTCAACTTTATTTATATAGCGTCAAATCACGGCAATGCCATCTCAAGACGCTTTACAGACAGAGAAGAAAATATCATGAAAGCCAATTCATAATAGCCTATATAAGGAAACCAACAGATTGAGTTGAGTCCAACTCAATCTCCCATCCTTAGCAAGCACACTAGCGACAGTGGGAAGGAAAAAACTCCCTTTTAACAGGAAGGAAACCTCCGGCAGAACCCGGCTCAGGACAGGCAGCCATCTGCCTCTGCTGTGTGGGGAGAAGAGGACAGAAAGACAACAGACAACAAGAACTGCTACTCCCGGCATTAACATACATGTTAATGATGCAACACTGTTATTGGGGGGGGGGGGGGGGGGGGGGGGAATAAAAGAGAGAGATAGAGAGAGAAAGAAGCTCGGTGTATCAGGAAATGTCAATCAGCAGTCTAAACCTATAGCAGCATAACTGAGGGATGCTAACCATCCCTAGTTATAGGACTTATCAAAAAGATAAGTCTTCTGCCTAGTCTTAAAGGTGGGGAGGGTGTCTGCTTCCCTAACACTAACTGGGAGCTTATTCCAGAAGAGAATGGCCTGATAACCAAAGGCTCTGCCTCCTGCTCGGCTCTTTGAGACTCTAGGAACCACAAGTAAGCCTGCAGTCTGCAAACGAAGTACTCTGGTTGGAATATAAGGAACTATGAGGTCTTTGATATATAGTGGTGCCTGGTTGTGGAGAGCTTTATATGTAAGGAGAATGATTTTAAATTGTATTCTAGATTCAACAGGTAGCCAATGAAGAGAGGCTAAAACTGGAGAAATATGATCTCTCCTGCTGGTTCTGGTCAGGACTCTGGCTGCAGAATTCTGGATCAGCTGAAGGCTTTTCAGGGCATTTTTAGGACAGCCCAGTAATAGAGAGTTACAGTAATCAAGTCTTGAAATAACAAAAGCATGAACCAGTTTTTCTGCATCACTCTGAGACAGAATGTACCTAATTTTGGCTATATTACGTAAGTGAAAGGAGGCTGCTTTAGTAACCTGCTTAATATTTGGGCCAAGGACAGGTCCGAGTCAAATATTACTCCAAGGTTTCTCACTGTAGCACTGGAAGCTAAAGTAATGTCATCCAGGTTCATTACAAAACTGGAAAATTTAGCTCTGAGTTTTTCAGATCCAACAAGAATTACTTCAGTCTTATTTGAGTTTAAGAGGAGAAAATTTCTAGACATCCAAGTCTTTATGTCTATGAGACAATTTTGTAGCCTATTGGGCTGATTTGTTTCATCTGGTTTAAAGGATAAGTATATTTGAGTATCATCTACATAACCCCTTTTTAAGAAGGGGGACCGGAGGGTGTGTTCCAATTACAGGGGAATCACAATCCTCAGCCTCCCTGGTAAGGTCTATTCAGGAGTCCTGGAGAGGAGGGTCTGCCGGATAGTCGAATCCCGGATTGAGGAGGAGCAGTGTGGTTTTCGTCCTGGTCATGGAACAGTGGACCAGCTCTATACCCTCTCTGGGGTCCTGGGGGGGGCATGGGAGTTTGCCCAACCAGTCTACATGTGCTTTGTGGACCTGGAGAAGGCATTCGACCGTGTCCCCTGGAGGCTCCTGTGGGGGGTACTCCGTGAGTATGGGGTACCGGACCCCCTTGTACGAGCTGTCCGGTCCCTGTACGACAGGTGTCAGAGCTTGGTCCGCATTGCCGGTAGTAAGTCGGATTCGTTTCCAATGAGGGTTGGACTCCGCCAAGGCTGCCCTTTATCACTGATTCTGTTCATAACTTATATGAACAGAATTTCTAGGCGCAGCCGAGGTGTTGAGGGGATCCGACTTGATGGCCTCAGGATTGGGTCCCTGCTTTTTGCGGATGATGTGGTACTGTTGGCTTCATCTGGTCGTGATCTCCAGCTCTCGCTTGAGCGATTCGCGGCTGAGTGTGAAGCGGCTGGGATGAGAATCAGCACCTCCAAATCTGAGACCATGGTCCTCAGCCGGAATAGGGTGGATTGCCCTCTCCGGGTCGGGAGTGAGGTCCTGCCTCAAGTGGAGGAGTTTAAATTTCTCGGGGTCTTGTTCACGAGTGAGGGAAGGATGGAGTGCGAGATCGACAGACGGATCGGTGCGGCGTCTGCAGTAATGCGGACTCTGCGCCGGTCTGTCGTGGTGAAGAAGGAGCTGAGCCAGAAGGCGAAGCTCTCAATTTACCAGTCGATCTACGTTCCTACCCTCACCTATGGTCATGAGCTGTGGGTCGTGACCGAAAGAACGAGATCTCGTATACAGGCGGCTGAAATGGGTTTCCTCTGCAGGGTGGCCGGGCTCTCCCTTAGAGATAGGGTGAGGATCTCGGTCATCCGGGAGGGGCTCAGAGTAGAGCCGCTGCTCCTCCGCATCGAGAGGAACCAGTTGAGTTGGCTCGGGCATCTGGTCAGGATGCCTCCTGGACGCCTCCCTGGTGAGGTGTTCCAGGCACGTCCCTCTGGGAGGAGACCCCGGGGAAGACCCAGGACACGCTGGAGGGATTACATCTCTCGGCTGGCCTGGGAACGCCTCGGGATCCCCCCCGCAGAGTTGGCAAATGTGGCTGGAGAGAGGGAAGTCTGGGCTTCCCTGCTTAGGCTGCTGCCCCCGCGACCCGACCCTGGATAAGCGGCAGAAGATGGATGGATGGATGGATCTGCATAACAATGAAAGTTTATTCCATGTTTTCTAATAATTTTGCCTAAAGGGAGCAAATATAGCGTGAAGAGTATTGGTCCAAGTACAGAACCTTGAGGAACTCCATGATTTACTGTAGTTTGTGAGGAGGACTTGTCATTTACATGAACAAACTGAAGTCTATCAGATAAATATGATTTAAACCAGCTTAACGCTGAACCTGTAATTCCAATCACCTGTTCTAGTCTTTGTAACAGAATGTTATGATCGACTGTATCAAATGCAGCACTAAGATCAAGCAAGATAAGTACAGACAGAAATCCTTTGTCTGAGGCCATAAGAAGGTCATTAGTAACTTTCACCAATGCCGTCTCAGTGCTATGATGAGCTCTAAATGCTGACTGAAACTCTTCAAATAAATTATTTCTGCTTAGGTGGGCATGTAGCTGAGCTGAAACTATTTTCTCCAGAATTTTGGACATAAACAGGAGATTAGATATAGGTCTATAATTTGCTATCACCTCTGGATCCAGAGATTGCTTTTTAAGTAAAGGCTTGATTACAGCAGTTTTAAATTAAATGAAATGAAATGAAATTAAATATTTCATTTAGTTTTTTATTTAACATTATTTGTTATCAGTTTTAATTTGTATGTAATTTCAATTTATTCCAATTGAGTAATTTAATTTAATTTCATTTAATTTAATTTAATTCTGTTCATCTAGTAATTTAAAACTAATTATTCTCTCATTTTGCATGATTTTCTGTTGATTTGTTCTGGAAAATAAATACACAGAGAGCACCGATGAGAACAGTTAAATTGAGTGAAAAGGATTTGGATGTGTGATGCCAGAGATGTAACATACTGAATTTATAAGTATACTTATGTTAATCTTCAGCTTGGAAGAAGTTGAGGAATATTTGTGACTTTAATTTTAGTCATTCATGTTGTTTTGTTGTTCCACCTGCTGACGTTCAGTTTTCCGTCATGAACACTCAGATCAACCAGTGAAACCAGATGGTTTAGTCATGTGATGAAGTCAGACCTTGTGTCTCTGACCACATGAATGAAAACTATGATACTGAGCAGCAGGATGAAGGTGGAGAAGGAAAAGTCAGCTGGTCTGAAACAGAACAAAACCGCAAAGCTTTTCTGCTGTTTTCAAGCTGAGCTGTTCAACAGGTGGAGAGTCTCCATATGCAAATACATGACGACACAACGCAGAGCTGCACTGTGTTTCCTGCGAGCTTGAATAAAAAGACTGTGGGAAGCGAAGCAGTTAGACCAGTCTGATAAGCAAGAGGCTGGTCTGTTAAAAGAACACTATGCTGTGTTCAAGGTGGACGCCGTGTACGACACATTAGCTCCCCTTTCATCTGACAATAAGAAACAGGAATGTGAAAAAGTCTGATGCAACTTTGGCTACAGAACGATAGTTTGAATCGTTATATTACATCTTTATACTGAGCACTCTTCAGGACTCTCAAAGTTTCTTTACAGCGTCAATCAACAATACCCAAAAGCAATAACCCTGATTCTGATATCTCCACACATTAAAATCATTTTAGGTGATTAAAATCATCACAGGTGACTCTGGAAAGATGTTTCAGAACAGGAAGCCAGTGGAGTCTCTGTAGGACAGGGACTCTAGAAGTGGAGAAGAGCAGTAGAGTTTTGAATGTGTTGAAGTGCGTTTCAAACTTTGAGGATGCTGCTGCAGCATTCGAGTCTGGATGTGACTGAAGTGTGGATGAAGGTTTCAGCTGCAGAAAAGGAAGAGATGGACGGATACGGGAGATGCTCCTCAGGTGGACGGATGCTGTTCTGGTGATTTAGTTCATGTGTTGCTTAGAGGTCAAGTTTAGCAAACAATGCAAACAATGAGGTCAGATTTGTTTGACTTTTACTGTTTTCTATTTTTCAGAGTCTGAGTCCCAACTATCTGATGGTGAGTTGGATTTCCTTCCTTACTTTTACATTTTCATCCTGTTTTTACATTCTGTCATACACAGAATCTCATACAAACAGGGAGATAAAACCAGTCTTACTGCTGGGTTCCTCTGAGTGCACCCAGGTGTGTTTAATACCTGTTTCTCCTCAGTTTGTGGCCAGCCAACGCTTAACACCAGGATCGTTGGAGGACAGGATGCTCCTCCAGGCAGCTGGCCCTGGCAGGTTAGTCTGCATAGGTCTGCACACTTCTGTGGAGGATCCCTAATCAACAATCTGTGGGTGCTGACTGCAGCTCATTGTGTTCCAAGGTGAGCAACGAACACAGAAGCAAACAGAATTTTATAGTTGACCAGGCTGGAAATCAGCAGGTGTGTTCTTCAGGTCTCCGTAGAAAGTGTTTTCAGCTCGGGTTTCAGAGGGGTTTCCATGTTGTTTAGTCCAAATATTTCCAGAAATAAACTGCAGACAAATGAGCTCAGATAAAACTAAACCAGACAACACCTGTCTTCTCCCTTCTGACATCAGTGGCACCACAGCTGGTCTCTCTGTGTTTCTGGGTCGTCAGAGCCAGGAGGGAGTCAACACTAATGAGCAGCGTCGGACTGTAGCTCGGATCATCGTTCATCCAAGCTACAACTCGGGAACTAATGACAACGATATCGCCCTCCTACAACTCTCCTCATCTGTATCTTTCACCACTTACATTTCACCCGTCTGCCTGGCAGCATCAGACAGCACCTTCTTCAGCGGCGTTGACACCTGGGTCACCGGCTGGGGAAGGATTGGGAGTGGAGGTAGGTTGTTAATACTCAAATGTGAAGTTAATGCTGCAGTATTATCATGTAAAGAATCACAGAAACATTTCGACAGTCTTTAGGAACAATGTTGTAGACATTACACTTCACTTTTTAATGCTGTATGTATCATATTTAATGAAGTTTCTGAGAACTTCTTTGTCACTTTAAGAAAAAAAAAAGGATCAGTAACTCCATAAAGGACCATAGAAGAACACATTGTTGAAGTACTTACCTGTAGTGCATCATCGCTGCATCTGAGGTCACTGATTTCACTCACACATGAAAACATCTTTATGTTTGGAAGAATGTTGGCTTCTGGCGACCACCGTACATTCACAGCTGTACTGTACATATCTCTACCATTAGATGTCAGTAGTTTTTACACACTGCACCTTTAAGCTCTGTTTCCTCCAAGGGGTCTGAGTTGGTACAAGATGACGTGGTGCGGTACACCCTGATCTTTGTTGTTTTTCTACGGTAAACATGGGTACCTGGTGGGAGGGGTATGAGCCAGATAGTGATCGCTTTGTTACGCACTTCACAAGAAGCAAAATGCAATAACTTTGTTCTTATGCTCGAAGTCAAAACAAGAACAAAAAAGTTTGTCTTGATCATACACAAGAAGCTTCATCCTCCATGGAGTGAGATTACTGCTGGGGGGTGTCTTTGTTTTTATATGCAATACACAACTGACCTGTGTAGATGACAGTCTTTAAAGACTTTAAATGCTCAGACTTCCAAGGTAATCACTCCCACCTCAAACATCCAACCCATCACACAACACTTCTCATATCCCCACGAGAAGAAGCTGTCCTGGCTGATGTTTCAAGAACAAGCGCAAGATGTCCCCAACCACTTCCACCAATACATTTTATGTTGTGGCCTCTTGAACAAGACAAAAGTTCCCACTTCTTGTGGAGGATGGAACAGACTATAGATGGGTTGTGTCTCAGTTTAGGATGTAGACGCTTCAGAAAGCACTGGCGACTTAGACTATAGCTTTGCCTACATAGTCCAAGTTTACCATGACTGCTTACTGTTGGTAACATAATATAGCCTATATATACTGATGCAGTACTATAGTACTCCAGCCCCCTGTCACCTAGCAACGGAAAATGTGACAGTGAAAAGTTTAATGATCAATTTAATGACCTCACTTAAATTTACATTCTGAAACTCAAATGAAGCTGAAAATTTTACTTGTATTTATTTTCATTCGGCTGTTCCTTGAAAGTGAAAACCTTTTTTCTTGCTTGTAGAGACGTCATTTAAAGCCCACTAATATAAAATATTTCTCAACTTCCGTGTCACTAATGTATTTGAGTTTGTCACATTTCTACTAAGATGAGGTACATAAAATAAAATGTTGCTACTTGGCACTCCACTGTTGCTCATTCATCAGTATGTTGCGCAAAGGGAATTATTGGAGAAGCGAGGTGGCGAATGATCCACCACTAGCAACCTCTAATGGACATCACATGGAGTGCAGGTTTGTTGGGAGTATTCACTGGTCCAAATGAGACAGTACTTAGCACAACATTATTACATATGTAGCTAACAAGCCAGGACTCAGAAGTGCATGGATCCTAAACTGAGACACAGCCTTAGTGTCATGAAGAGTAGCTTGAACAGCTACCTGAGCTGTTCCTGTTTTGTCCTTATTCAAAAACTTTTCTACTGAGATCATTGGTTGCCTGATTACTGCAGTAATTTTGACAAATAAATGTGACTTCAAAAAGTCAGTTGAAAATTTTACTATGTAACAACACATTATGTTGCTGGATTTGTGTTCCTTTAGTTCCCCTTCCTTCTCCACAAAACCTCATGGAGGTTGAGGTGCCAATAGTGGGAAACAGAGAGTGTAAATGTCGTTACAGCCCGAGCACGATCACCAACAACATGCTGTGTGCTGGACTACGTGAGGGAGGGAAGGACTCCTGCCAGGTAACTGTTTTATCCATTTTTATCTGATTTTCACCTCTTGCAAAGAATTTCTCCCCTTTAAAAACTTATTGTGGATTTAAAGGGAGACTCAGGAGGCCCGCTGGTGAGCAAACAGAACGGCCGTTGGATTCAAGGAGGAATTGTCAGTTTTGGAAAAGGATGTGCCGAGCCTAATTTCCCAGGAGTCTATGCTAGAGTGTCTCAGTATGAGGACTGGATCAAAAGCCAGATAACCACCAACCAGCCTGGCTTCCGCACCTTTACGTCCTCTGGAACTGACAGTGACCTTAGCGTCTCGTGCTCAGGCGTGCCACCAATCACAACCACCACTACCACAACCACTACTACGACAACCACTACCACCACTACACCTGACACCAGCTCAACACCAACAATACCTACAACAACCACCACCACTACACCAAACACTGGCTCAACAACCACCACTACTACCCCTACGACTACAACCACCACCCCAACTGCTACAACCACCACCCCTACCACGACAACCACCTCCCCTACGACTACAACCACCACCCCTACCACTACAACCACCACCCCTACCACGACAACCACCTCCCCTACGACTACAACCACCACCCCTACCACTACAACCACCACCCCTACCACTACTCTTGCAGAAACAACAACACCTGGGCGTGAGTACCTTTCTAAATTTTATCCTTTGACTATTTATAAAACAAGTATATTCACTCATTATAACAGTTTTATTCATATATTGAACTTGGTTTGAGTTTGATCAATACCAGATATTTACTGTGACATCTGGATTTTCACTGTAGCTTTGGTATGCGGACGAGCACGGCTGAATTCTCGTATTTTCGGGGGAAGCTCTGTGGTGACGGCTGGCGAGTGGCCGTGGATGGTGAGTCTGCTGCAGAACGGGATGCATGTTTGCGGTGGGACGCTGGTGGCAAAGGACTCTGTCCTGACCAACGCCAACTGCTTCTCAGAGTGAGTTACAGCTGAAGCTGATAGAGGTAATGCACAGTTATAAAAAATAGATCCTGTAAAAAAAAAAAAAAAAAAAGGGACTATTCCTTTCTCCCACAGATCCTTTATAGCGTCAGAGTGGACCGTCATGTTGGGTCGCCAAAAGCAGAACGGATCTAATCCCTTTGAAGTTTCGCTGAATGTGACAAATATCACTCTGAGCAACCTGACTGGGACCAACGTTGCAGTACTCCAGCTGTCTGCCAAGCCCACCCTGAACGACTACATCCAGCCCATCTGCCTGGACAACGGACAAACCTTCTCTGTCGGCTCGACATGCTGGATCGCCGGCTGGAGTTCTGGGAGTGGAGGGGGTGAGTTCGCATCCCAAAGGCTGAAACATTCATTCATTCATTATCCGAACCATAAAGTTCAATTAGGGGTCGTTGGGGAGCTAAAGCCTATCCCAGCAGTCTGTGGGCAAGGGGCGGGGTACACCCTGGACAGGTCGCCAGTCCATCGCAGAAAGGCTGAAACAGTGATGCTTAATGTTTTGGATTAAACATGGTAACTGATCATTTTGTCATCCTTTCTTTTCTCAACATTAGATGAGGGACTTCTGCAAGAGATTCAGACTTCCGTGCTGAGCTGTGGAAATGCTTCATCTAGTGACAGCATTTGTACCGGACTGGTAACACTGGAGCGGGTAAATTATGACTTTATTATAGATAATAATCATCTAATATTTCTTGATATGCTTTCTCACATTAAATAAATGTGTTTCTTCAAATCCTTCCATAAACTGGTGAAGGGGGTGAGTGCAAAAAAGATTCCAGAATCAATGTTGTTTGAGGGAGTTCCTTCCTGGTGTCTCCCAAGGAAAACTGGTCTTGGACCACTGCTGAAGGGATAGATCAGGATGTCCTGTTTAAGTGTGTGTGAATGTTGAGTTGAGGCAAGTGTCTGATGCAACAATCCTGACTACTATCAAACTGATGATACTTAAAGGTGTCCTTTTATGGCATTTCAAGTTTCTTTTCAGCTTTCTACAGTGTTACAGTGTTGAATCCTCATTAGACATGTGAACAGCACTGTTTTTTATCATGTACAAATGTACAAATACATCAGGCAGGTGGAAAACGTGGGATAAAGTTACTTCCAACGATGGCTGGTGAGTTTACCAAAGAGAGACATCCTGCTGCATTCGTTGCTGTGGGTTGCTGTTTTCCACTTCGTTTTCAGGCTCTGATTCAGGTTCCAACATGTAGGGCTGTATGCTATGTGTTGACATTGTATTTTCTTTTTTTATTGAGTTCATATTAGCCTAATCCTTCTGTTTATGAGATGTTACAATGACGGCAAAAGCAGGTGCGGTGCGCGCTCCCGATGTAGTGCAGTGGCGGGAGGCGGGGCTTAATGCGGAAGAGTCTCAATCCACTCGTTTTGCCCACAGGCTGATCTGACAGCCTACGGAGAGGGTCGGTCTGAAGTAAATAAAGCCATTTGTGACAATAACTCAATCAATCCCAGCCCTTCTGGTCTCAGAAATAAAAATAAATTAGCCTGAAATGCACATAATAGTTCCATTTTAATTATATCTGATTCTTTGCTTGAGCACACTATATGTCTCTTAACTTGATTATTCTTGCTTTTCTGACATTCTATGTACTGGGAGATTTCTTAGCCCAAGGGCACAGTGAGACATAAGTGAGATAAGGTTCACCAGAAACACAAGTCCTAAAATATTCATAGAAAGGCTAAAACAGTTCAGAACACCACTATTCACTGCATCTGAAACAGGTAACCCGTTCAGCACCTGTGTAGAGGTGAAACTGGGTCGCAACCGAAGGGAACTAGGGGCTTGTCCGTCCAATCACAGGCTACAGAAACTAGCTCCAGGGATATGAAAAGTCACCAATCTAGTAAAGAAGGGGCTTGAGCCGGTTTTCCAGGTCAAGAGGTACCAAGTAGGAGAAGTCGGGCTCATCTCACCGAATGGCCTGGGCTATGGAGCCGGTCTTCATGACAGGGGTTGGACCGTCTTAGACTATGCAGTTGCCTAGGCGCTGCTCTCAGTGTGTGTGTTTTGGAGTTTACCTCCATCTTGCTATCTTTGGGTGGGGGAATGGGTCTTGACTGCTGTTTGTGCCTAACAGCATGGCAGTAGTCATCCCTCTTGGAGTTTCTGGAGAGACGCTTGAAGGTTCTTCTGCCAGAAACTCTGTTGTTCTGGTGGCTTTAAATGGTGTTGGGGAAAATTGTTATGAGTTTGGTTTGTATTAAGTATTAGACATATATGCATTGATTTGCTGTGATCCTGCTGTGTTTTGTGTCTATGCACAAAGCTTTCTTTAAGTTATATGATCCTTGTCTGGAATGTGCAGACAAAGTCTGAGACAGGAAGAGTTTCCTGCAGCGCATCTGTTTTTGTCAACTGCTTGGTTGACCAGTTGTCTAAAGGTTAGAGGTTAAAGGTAATAAAGTAATATAGTAAGTGATTGATGCTTAGTGAGTTCAGTTTAGTCTTAAATAAGAGATAATGATTGTTTCATATGGTCTGCCCAGCAACTAGGAGGAGTTAAGCATGGTTTATAATTGGGTGTTACTTCAGCATCTGCAGAGAGAGTTCTCTCTCCAAGCTCCAGCGTGTGCTTGTATTAGTTTATAATAAAATGTTCATTGTAAGAAGACAGTTGACTCTTAGATGTATTACAACTTCTCAAGACCAGAGTATTTTCCACCACAGTTTTTGGGGGCTCGTCTCGGGATCCTGCGTCAGTCCGCCCAGGTTGGTGATAGACGGGTTGGCCACCTGAATCCACAGATTCATCCTAAGAACCTCAATTAGAGAATTTCAGAGGACAGGACGTCTTTCTCCCACCCGTGGTCGACTACGCCAGGACTCCTTCTGAACCAGTGTGAAAAGACAATGGTGAGAAGTGTTATTCTAAATTTACATTAATTTTCAGACTCAAACTGGAGTCAAACATTACTAGAAATTTATCACAAATTAATAATCAATATCTTAATTAATAATCACAATATTTTTCTGTTTTGTGGTCAATTGTCTTCATTATTCTCATTGTGACAGGGATTCTCCTCCTCACCTCCTCATCGAAAGAATAACTCAAGGGATAAGAGAATAACTTAAGACGAGATCAGGTTGACGTCATAAATAAAATCCTGTGAGTTTAAGTTAAGTTTAGGTTAAAGTTTAAGTTAAAAATCGTGAGTAACAAGACCAAGTCGTAAGTGCTGTGAGCTAGACGTAGCAAGACCAGACCAGTAAATCTTGTGAGTTACAAGACCGAGACCAGTAAATTAGTCAGTAAGTCCTGTGAGCTCGAGAAGCAAGACCAGGCCAACCTTGAGTTAGAAGATTGAGAGGAAAGCCATCTTGAGTGAGGAGGAACAGAGAAGAAACTGTGTGGGCTGGTTTCTGGAGACATTGAGAATTTTGCCTGATAATTCTACAAAGGTGTGGGATTGACCCTCTGTGTACATCCGCTGCAAACAGAACTAGTTCCTTTGCAGTAGGAGGTTGATGTACAGCACCATTAAAGAGTTGAAATCTCTGTCTTCATGTGAGGGGAAACTGGGGTGGTTGTGTAAAATTTCCTGTGTTAAACTTGATTGGACTGATTGTGTGGAGAATTAAAACCACGTCTTGTGAAGCCACACCGGACTCTCGCAGGAGAGCCTAGAAGCTTGTGTGGGGGTAGACAAACGTGGGGGCACGACCCATTCACATGCATTCATCCAACTGTTGAAGTGAATTGTTTGTGTAAAATCTAATTTACTGCAGTAAGAAAAAAAAAAAGAAAAAAAACAAACAACAAAAAATGTATGAGAGAAGGAAGTGAGGAAAAGAGTGTGTTCATTAAAGGCCTTCTGCTCACTGAAGGAGATGATGTCATAGCATGTTAGGCAGAAACAAACATATAAATCCTGTGTAAAATAGCTGCTTGTGCTTTTCTTCCTAAAGCTTTTATAAGAGCATAAAAGCCACTCCCTGTATGAATGTGGAAACCTTTTCCTAAGGAAAAGCAATTCTTTATTATCACCTGAGAACATTTTAAAGAGCAACAACATAATGAGAAAGAAAACATCTGAAATGTGAGAGATGTGATTTATAGTATTAGGAACTTACTATGTTAAATTACTATACATTGTGTAGGCAATAAGCTTAGGTTTCTGTCTGTTCCCTTTCAGACATTCATAAGGTGATTTTTATTCCTTTACTACTACAATTATTAATTTATGCCTAGCATGTCTAAATAAATCTAGATAAACTGGAAATAAATAATGCAGCTGAAGGATGTTGAAAATAAGCATAATGTTAGGGAAAAAAAAGAAAATTCTTGACCTTAAAATAGGAATGGTGAACCAACGTAACTTTGCTAGAGTAAATTTCCCTTGCAATAAATTCACTTTAGCTAAATGTGAGCTAACGGCGAGAAGAGAAGTTCTCAGAACAAGTGTATCTTCTTAGCAAGATCATGTTCAGCTTTCCCAGGAGAGAACTGAGTCATAAATCCACTGATAATATAGTCTCACACACACAATTACAATGTAATATTCAAGTTACATGATGTTCACAGCACAGAACATGGTCCACATAATGTGTTTGCCACAGGATTCAGAAGAAAACTATTATAATTAAAACCGCAGGCGGTGATATAGGCCCTCGCACCATGGCGCCGCTCGGCATAATGCCACCGCCTCCCCTGGCAATATCCTTCCCATGCCTCTCTCAACCTAAAGTGCAGCCAGACTGCACTTCAGGCCATTTAGGCCTTATGAAGGGTCACTTCCTGTCACCAAGGGGCGGGGCTAACTTATCATCTAATTATTGACATGCAGAAATGTAAAGGATATGACTGGCATCATCTGTAGCAAATTTGGTGCAGGTTGGTTGTTTTTTGTGGGAGTTATGTCAGTTTTCCTTTTAATTGCATCACAGCTGCTTTGCTGCCCCGCCTCTCCTAAACGATATCCCCTATTAAAAGAAATAGCACAACTTTTAATCACACATGCCTCTTGAGCATCCTGACTCATTTGGGTTAAAGTTGGACAAAATTCTTAGGACAAGTTCCTCCAAATGCATGGCAAAGAAAATGACAGAAATGACCCCAAAAATGGCACCCTTTTCAAAATGGCCGACTTCCTGTTGGATTTAGCCCATATGTCCAAGAGACTTTTTTGAAGGTACTGGGAGGGTCTACAAGTTTCCCGAATCATATCCATGTCAGTCAATGTAGTGGGCGGGGCTGATTAATTAAAATATTGTAGGGGGCGCTATGGAGCCATTTACTATCTTCTCCACTATATTTTAATTTTACTCTATTAAGGGCATAACTTTCATGACTCATGGCAAGTATGGTGAAGATCAAAGGTTTCATGGCTTTGTTACAGGTACTTCCTGGTTCATGATATCAGACACTTCTTGTTGCCAAGGGGTGGGGCTAATTCATAGTCCCATTATTGCATTGTAGATTTTGTTCATCATGGGACTGGCATCAAATGTGTCGATTCCTGTGCTGATATGTTGTTTTATGTGGGAGTTTAAGCAATAAGTCTTTGTTAATGAGACATCAAACTTTGAGGGCCCGCCCCTCCTAAACTAAATCTTCTATTAGAAGAAATAACACAACTTTAAATCACACATGCCTCCTGAGCATCCTGTGCAAGTTGGGTGTCAGTTGGACAATGTCCCTAGGAGGAGTTGTTTAAAATGCATGGCAAAGAAATGACCCCAAAAATGGCACCTTTTTCAAAATGCCCGACTTCCTGTTGGATTTAGCCCATATGTCCAAGAGACTTTTTTGAAGGTACTGGAAGGTTCTCCAACTGTGCTGAATTTTATCCATGTCGATCAATGTAGTGGGCGGGGCTGATTGATTGAAATTTTGTAGGGGGCGCTATGGAGACATGCTTCATTTATTCCATAATGTTTCAATGGGGCTTAGTTCAGGGCCTTACTGTCATCAGTCATGGCAAGTTTGGTGGCGGTCCAAGGTTCCATGGCTTGGTCACAGGTACTTCCTGTTTCATGGCGTTGGACCGCCATTCGCCATGTCCCGTTTAGCGTAGCGACTTGAGGTTTTTATTGTGGCATCATGAAAGGGTTTGACATGTTTTGGAGGAGTCTCAAGTGTTTTGGACCATTTGCTTAGAAGCATGACCCTCAAACGTGGAAAAAAACACTTCCTGTTGTAAGTGGGCGGGGCTTAGGTCTACACCAGCAATGGTCACATTAATCTGTTCAGGACTGATCCCTTATTAATCCCTATAAGTTTTAGGGTGATCAGATCAAAATTGAGAATTTTATAGTGATTTATGATGTCACGCCGCCGCATGGAACTTCGCCATGGCGTCACGGGCACGCCGTGCAGCGCAGAGCAACGTCCTTTATCAGATCTCTTCACCAACATGTTTTGTGATGCCTGAGTTAATTTGGGCCATGTGGTGTCTACCAAGCCAGAGTTATGGGTGTGTGAGCAAAAAACAACACTTTTGACCTCCAGGGGGCGTGGCTATTTCATAATCAAAATATTGACATATAGAACTCTGTAGGAGGGGACTGCCATCATATCTAGCAAATTTGGTGCAGAAATGTTGCTTTATGTGGGAGTTATATCCGTTTAATTTTTCCTGGCGAGACATCAAACTTTGAGGCCCCGCCCCTCGTAAACTAAGTCTCCTATTAGAAGAAATAACACAACATTTAATCACACATGCCTCCTGAACATCCTCAGCAATTTGTGGCTCAGTGGGATAAAAGCTCTAGGACGAGTTCGTTAAAATGCGAGGTGCTAAAACGCCAAAATATTGACTTTGACCTAAAATGGCCGCCTTCCTGTCGACATTTCACCATGACATTAAGAGGATTTTTTGTTCGCCCTAGCATGTAGATCATGTGTATGAATTTTCATAAAGATTAACGACATGCACTGGCGGGGCACCTAAAATAGGTGGCGCTCTCATTCAGTTTCACCCAAACATTCTGGAGCACCTCAAAATATCAAATTTTTCACATTCCCTTGGGGGGGTACGCAAAATTTGGTGAGTTTTTGAGCATGTTCAGGCTTCCAAAAAAGCAATTCATTTATTAGGAGAATAATAATAATAATTAAAACCGCAAGCGGTGATATAGGCCCTCGCACCATGGCGCCGCTCGGCATAATGCCACCGCCTCCCCTGGCAACATCCTTCTCATGCCTCTCTCAACCTAAAGTGCAGCCAGACTGCACTTCAGGCCATTTAGGCCTTATGAAGGGTCACTTCCTGTCACCAAGGGGCAGGGCTAACTTATCATCTAATTATTGACATGCACAAATGTGAAGGATATGACTGGCATCATCTGTAGCAAATTTGGTGCAGGTTGGTTGTTTTTTGTGGGAGTTATGTCAGTTTTCCTTTTCATTGCATCACATCTGCTTTGCTGCCCAGCCTCTCCTAAATGATATCCCCTATTAAAAGAAATAGCACAACTTTTAATCACACATATCTCTTGAGCATCCTGACTCATTTGGGTTAAATTTAGATAAAATTCTTAGACGGAATTTCTCAAAATGCATGGCAAAGAAAATGACAGAAATGACCCCAAAAATGGCACCTTTTTCAAAATGGCCGACTCCCTGTTTGATTTAGCCCATATGTCCAAGAGACTTTTTTGAAGGTGCTGGGAGGGTCTACAAGTGTCCCGAATCATATCCATGTCAGTCAATGTAGTGGGCGGGGCTGATTAATTAAAATATTGTAGGGGGCGCTATGGAGCCATTTACTATCTTCTCCACTATATTGTAATTTTACTCTATTAAGGGCATAACTTTCATGACTCATGGCTAGTATGGTGAAGATCAACAATTTCATGGCTTTGTTACAGGTACTTCCTGGTTCATGATATGAGACACTTGTTGTTGCCAAGGGGTGGGGCTAATTCATAGTCATATTATTGCATTGTATATTTTGTTCATCATGGGACTGGCATCAAATGTGGCGATTCCTGTGCTGATATGTTGTTTTATGTGGGAGTTTAAGCAATAAGTCTTTGTTAATAAGAAATAAAACTTTGAGGGCCCGCCCCTCCTAAACTAAATCTTCTATTAGAAGAAATAACACAACTTTAAATCACACATGCCTCCTGAGCATCCTGTGCAAGTTGGGTGTCAGTTGGACAATATCCCTAGGAGGAGTTGTTTAAAATGCATGGCAAAGAAATGACCCCAAATATGGCACCTTTTTCAAAATGGCCGACTTCCTATTGGATTTAACCCATATGTCCAAGAGACTTTTTTGAAGGTACTGGAAGGTTCTCCAACTGTGCTGAATTTTATCCATGTCGGTCCATGTAGTGGGCGGGGCTGATTGATTGAAATTTTGTAGGGGGCGCTATGGAGACATGCTCCATGTATTCCATAATGTTTCAATGGGGCTTAGTTCAGGGCCTTACTGTCATCAGTCATGGCAAGTATGGTGGCGGTCCAAGGTTCCATGGCTTGGTCACAGGTACTTCCTGTTTCATGGCGTTGGACCGCCATTCGCCATGTCCCGTTTAGCGTAGCGACTTGAGGTTTTTATTGTGGCATCATGAAAGGGTTTGACATGTTTTGGAGGAGTCTCAAGTGTTTGGGACCATTTGCTTAGAAGCATGACCCTCAAACGTGGAAAAAACCACTTCCTGTTGTAAGTGGGCGGGGCTTAGGTCTACACCAGCAATGGTCACATTAATCTGTTCAGGACTGATCCCTTATTAATCCCTATAAGTTTTAGGGTGATCAGATCAAAATTGACAATTTTATAGTGATTTATGATGTCACGCCGCCGCATGGAACTTCGCCATGGCGTCACGGGCACGCCGTGCAGCGTAGAGCAACGTCCTTTACCAGATCTCTTCACCAACATGTTTTGTGATGCCTGAGTGAATTTGGGCCATGTGGTGTCCACCAAGCCAGAGTTATGGGTGTGTGAGCAAAAAACAACACTTTTGACCTCCAGGGGGCGTGGCTATTTCATAATCAAAATATTGACATATAGAACTCTGTAGGAGGGGACTGCCATCATATCTAGCAAATTTGGTGCAGAAATGTTGCTTTATGTGGGAGTTATATCCGTTTAATTTTTCATGGCGAGACATCAAACTTTGAGGCCCCGCCCCTCGTAAACTAAGTCTCCTATTAGAAGAAATAACACAACATTTAATCACACATGTCTCCTGAACATCCTGAGCAATTTGTGGCTCAGTGGGATAAAAGCTCTAGGACGAGTTCGTTAAAATGCGAGGTGCTAAAACGCCAAAATATTGACTTTGACCTAAAATGGCCGCCTTCCTGTCGACATTTCACCATGACATTAAGAGGATTTTTTGTTCGCCCTTGCATGTAGATCATGTGTATGAATTTTCATAAAGCCTAACGACATGCAGTGGCGGGGCACCTAAAATAGGTGGCGCTCTCATTCAGTTTCGCCCAAACATTCTGGAGCACCTCTAAATATCAAATTTTTCGTATTCCCTTGGGGGGGTACGCAAAATTTGGTGAGTTTTCGAGCACGTTCAGGCCTCCAAAAAAGCACGCGAAGTGTCCGAATAAAAATAATAATAATAATAATAATAATAATAATAATAATAATAAACACTGCAATTACAATAGGCCTTCGCACCGCCAAGGTGCTCGGGCCTAATAATAATAATTAAAACCGCAAGCGGTGATATAGGCCCTCGCACCATGGCGCCGCTCGGCATAATGCCACCGCCTCCCCTGCCAACATCCTTCCCATGCCTCTCTCAACCTAAAGTGCAGCCAGACTGCACTTCAGGCCATTTAGGCCTTATGAAGGGTCACTTCCTGTCACCAAGGGGCGGGGCTAACTTATCATCTAATTATTGACATGCACAAATGTGAAGAATATGACTGGCATCATCTGTAGTGAATTTGGTGCAGGTTGGTTGTTTTTTGTGGGAGTTATGTCAGTTTTCCTTTTCATTGCATCACATCTGCTTTGCTGCCCCGCCTCTCCTAAATGATATCCCCTATTAAAGAAAATAGCACAACTTTTGATCACACATGCCTCTTGAGCATCCTGACTCATTTGGGTTAAAGTTGGACAAAATTCTTAGGAGAAGTTCCTCAAAATGCATGGCAAAGAAAATGACAGAAATGACCCCAAAAATGGCACCCTTTTCAAAATGGCCGACTTCCTGTTGGATTTAGGCCATATGTCCAAGAGACGTTTTTGAAGGTACTGGGAGGGTCTACAAGTGTCCCGAATCATATCCATGTCAGTCAATGTAGTGGGCGGGGCTGATTGATTGAAATTTTGTAGGGGGCGCTATGGAGCCATTTACTATCTTCTCCACTATATTGTAATTTTACTCTATTAAGGACTTTACTGTCATAAGTCATGGCAAGTATGGTGAAGATCAAAGGTTTCATGGCTTTGTTACAGGTACTTCCTGGTTCATGATATCAGACACTTGTTGTTGCCAAGGGGTGGGGCTAATTCATAGTCCCATTATTGCATTGTAGATTTTGTTCATCATGGGACTGGCATCAAATGTGGCGATTCCTGTGCTGACATGTTGTTTTATGTGGGAGGTTTAGCAATAAGTCTTTGTTAATAAGACATCAAACTTTGAGGGCCCGCCCCTCCTAAACTAAATCTTCTATTAGAAGAAATAACACAACTTTAAATCACACATGCCTCCTGAGCATCCTGTGCAAGTTGGGTGTCAGTTGGACAATATCCCTAGGAGGAGTTGTTTAAAATGCATGGCAAAGAAATGACCCCAAAAATGGCGCCTTTTTCAAAATGGCCGACTTCCTGTTGAATTTAGCCCATATGTCCAAGAGACTTTTTTGAAGGTACTGGAAGGTTCTCCAACTGTGCTGAATTTTATCCATGTCGGTCCATGTAGTGGGCGGGGCTGATTGATTGAAATTTTGTAGGGGGCGCTATAGAGACATGCTCCATGTATTCCGTTATGTTTCAATGGGGCTTAGTTCAGGGCCTTACTGTCATCAGTCATGGCAAGTATGGTTGCGGTCCAAGGTTCCATGGCTTGGTCACAGGTACTTCCTGTTTCATGGCGTTGGACCGCCATTCGCCATGTCCCGTTTAGCGTAGCGACTTGAGGTTTTTATTGTGGCATCATGAAAGGGTTTGACATGTTTTGGAGGAGTCTCAAGTGTTTTGGACCATTTGCTTAGAAGCATGACCCTCAAACGTGCAAAAAAACACTTCCTGTTGTAAGTGGGCGGGGCTTAGGTGTACACCAGCAATGGTCACATTAATCTGTTCAGGACTGATCCCTTATTAATCCCTATAAGTTTTAGGGTGATCAGATCAAAATTGACAATTTTATAGTGATTTATGATGTCACGCCGCCGCAAGGAACTTCGCCATGGCGTCACGGGCACGCCGTGCAGCGTAGAGCAACGTCCTTTACCAGATCTCTTCACCAACATGTTTTGTGATGCCTGAGTGAATTTGGGCCATGTGGTGTCCACCAAGCCAGAGTTATGGGTGTGTGAGCAAAAAACAACACTTTTGACCTCCAGGGGGCGTGGCTATTTCATAATCAAAATATTGGCATATAGAACTCTGTAGGAGGGGACTGCCATCATATCTAGCAAATTTGGTGCAGAAATGTTGCTTTATGTGGGAGTTATATCCGTTTAATTTTTCCTGGCGAGACATCAAACTTTGAGGCCCCACCCCTCGTAAACTAAGTCTCCTATTAGAAGAAATAACACAACATTTAATCACACATGCCTCCTGAACATCCTGAGCAATTTGTGGCTCAGTGGGATAAAAGCTCTAGGACGAGTTCGTTAAAATGCGAGGTGCTAAAACGCCAAAATATTGACTTTGACCTAAAATGGCCGCCTTCCTTTCGACATTTCACCATGACATTAAGAGGATTTTTTGTTCGCCCTAGCATGTAGATCATGTGTATGAATTTTCATAAAGATTAATGACATGCAGTGGCGGGGCACCTAAAATAGGTGGCGCTCTCATTCAGTTTCGCCCAAACATTCTGGAGCACCTCAAAATATCAAATTTTTCGCATTCCCTTGGGGGGGTACGCAAAATTTGGTGAGTTTTTGAGCATGTTCAGGCCTCCAAAAAAGCAATTCATTTATTAGGAGAATAATAATAATAATAATAATTAAAACCGCAGGCGGTGATATAGGCCCTCGCACCATGGCGCCGCTCGGCATAATGCCACCGCCTCCCCTGGCAACATCCTTCCCATGCCTCTCTCAACCTAAAGTGCAGCCAGACTGCACTTCAGGCCATTTAGGCCTTATGAAGGGTCACTTCCTGTCACCAAGGGGCGGGGCTAACTTATCATCTAATTATTGACATGCAGAAATGTAAAGGATATGACTGGCATCATCTGTAGCAAATTTGGTGCAGGTTGGTTGTTTTTTGTGGGAGTTATGTCAGTTTTCCTTTTAATTGCATCACAGCTGCTTTGCTGCCCCGCCTCTCCTAAACGATATCCCCTATTAAAAGAAATAGCACAACTTTTAATCACACATGCCTCTTGAGCATCCTGACTCATTTGGGTTAAAGTTGGATAAAATTCTTAGGACAAGTTCCTCCAAATGCATGGCAAAGAAAATGACAGAAATGACCCCAAAAATGGCACCCTTTTCAAAATGGCCGACTTCCTGTTGGATTTAGCCCATATGTCCAAGAGACTTTTTTGAAGGTACTGGGAGGGTCTACAAGTTTCCCGAATCATATCCATGTCAGTCAATGTAGTGGGCGGGGCTGATTAATTAAAATATTGTAGGGGGCGCTATGGAGCCATTTACGATCTTCTCCACTATATTTTAATTTTACTCTATTAAGGGCATAACTTTCATGACTCATGGCAAGTATGGTGAAGATCAAAGGTTTCATGGCTTTGTTACAGGTACTTCCTGGTTCATGATATCAGACACTTCTTGTTGCCAAGGGGTGGGGCTAATTCATAGTCCCATTATTGCATTGCAGATTTTGTTCATCATGGGACTGGCATCAAATGTGTCGATTCCTGTGCTGATATGTTGTTTTATGTGGGAGTTTTATCAATAAGTCTTTGTTAATGAGACATCAAACTTTGAGGGCCCGCCCCTCCTAAACTAAATCTTCTATTAGAAGAAATAACACAACTTTAAATCACACATGCCTCCTGAGCATCCTGTGCAAGTTGGGTGTCAGTTGGACAATATCCCTAGGAGGAGTTGTTTAAAATGCATGGCAAAGAAATGACCCCAAAAATGGCACCTTTTTCAAAATGGCCGACTTCCTGTTGGATTTAGCCCATATGTCCAAGAGACTTTTTTGAAGGTACTGGAAGGTTCTCCAACTGTGCTGAATTTTATCCATGTCGGTCCATGTAGTGGGCGGGGCTGATTGATTGAAATATTGTAGGGGGCGCTATGGAGACATGCTCCAATTATTCCATAATGTTTCAATGGGGCTTAGTTCAGGGCCTTACTGTCATCAGTCATGGCAAGTTTGATGGCGGTCCAAGGTTCCATGGCTTGGTCACAGGTACTTCCTGTTTCATGGCGTTGGACCGCCATTCGCCATGTCCCGTTTAGCGTAGCGACTTGAGGTTTTTATTGTGGCATCATGAATGGGTTTGACATGTTTTGGAGGAGGCTCAAGTTTTTTGGACCATTCGCTTAGAAGCATGACCCTCAAACGTGGAAAAAACCACTTCCTGTTGTAAGTGGGCGGGGCTTAGGTCTACACCAGCAATGTCACATTAATCTGTTCAGGACTGATCCCTTATTAATCCCTATAAGTTTTAGGGTGATCAGATCAAAATTGAGAATTTTATAGTGATTTATGATGTCACGCCGCCGCATGGAACTTCGCCATGGCATCACGGGCACGCCGTGCAGCGTAGAGCAACGTCCTTTATCAGATCTCTTCACCAACATGTTTTGTGATGCCTGAGTCAATTTGGGCCATGTGGTGTCCACCAAGCCAGAGTTATGGGTGTGTGAGCAAAAAACAACACTTTTGACCTCCAGGGGGCGTGGCTATTTCATAATCAAAATATTGACATATAGAACTCTGTAGGAGGGGACTGCCATCATATCTAGCAAATTTGGTGCAGAAATGTTGCTTTATGTGGGAGTTATATCCGTTTAATTTTTCATGGCGAGACATCAAACTTTGAGGCCCCGCCCCTCGTAAACTAAGTCTCCTATTAGAAGAAATAACACAACATTGAATCACACATGCCTCCTGAACATCCTGAGCAATTTGTGGCTCAGTGGGATAAAAGCTCTAGGACAAGTTCGTTAAAATGCGAGGTGCTAAAACGCCAAAATATTGACTTTGACCTAAAATGGCCGCCTTCCTGTCGACATTTCACCATGACATTAAGACGATTTTTTGTTTGTCCTGTCATGTAGATCATGTGCATGAATTTTCATAAAGATTAACGACATGCAGTGGCGGGGCACCTAAAATAGGTGGCGCTCTCATTCAGTTTCACCCAAACATTCTGGAGCACCTCAAAATATCAAATTTTTCGTATTCCCTTGGGGGGGTACGCAAAATTTGGTGAGTTTTCGAGCACGTTCAGGCCTCCAAAAAAGCACGCGAAGTGTCCGAATAAAAATAATAATAATAATAATAATTAAAACCGCAGGCGGTGATATAGGCCCTCGCACCATGGCGCCGCTCGGCATAATGCCACCGCCTCCCCTGGCAACATCCTTCCCATGCCTCTCTCAACCTAAAGTGCAGCCAGACTGCACTTCAGACCATTTAGGTTTTATGAAGGGTCACTTCCTGTCACCAGGGGGCGGGGCTAACTTATCATCTAATTATTGACATGCACAAATGTGAAGAATATGACTGGCATCATCTGTAGCAAATTTGGTGCAGGTTGGTTGTTTTTTGGGGGATTTATGTCAGTTTTTCTTTTTGTTGCATCACATCTGCTTTGCTGCCCCGCCTCTCCTAAATGATATCCCCTATTAAAAGAAATAGCACAACTTCTAATCACACATGCCTCTTGAGCATCCTGACTCATTTGGGTTAAAGTTGGACAAAATTCTTAGGAGAAGTTCCTCAAAATGCATGGCAAAGAAAATGACAGAAGTGACCCCAAAAATGGCACCTTTTTCAAAATGGCCGACTCCCTGTTTGATTTAGCCCATATGTCCAAGAGACTTTTTTGAAGGTACTGGGAGGGTCTACAAGTTTCCCGAATCATAACCATGTCAGTCAATGTAGTGGGCGGGGCTAATTAATTAAAATATTGTAGGGGGCGCTATGGAGCCATTTACTATCTTCTCCACTATATTGTAATTTTACTCTATTAAGGACTTTGCTGTCATAAGTCATGGCAAGTATGGTGAAGATCAAAGGTTTCATGGCTTTGTTACAGGTACTTCCTGGTTCACGATATCAGACACTTGTTGTTGCCAAGGGGTGGGGCTAATTCATAGTCCCATTATTGCATTGTAGATTTTGTTCATCATGGGACTGGCATCAAATGTGGCGATTCCTGTGCTGATATGTTGTTTTATGTGGGAGGTTTAGCAATAAGTCTTTGTTAATAAGACATCAAACTTTGAGGGCCCGCCCCTCCTAAACTAAATCTTCTATTAGAAGAAATAACACAACTTTAAATCACACATGCCTCCTGAGCATCCTGTGCAAGTTGGGTGTCAGTTGGACAATATCCCTAGGAGGAGTTGTTTAAAATGCATGGCAAAGAAATGACCCCAAAAATGGCACCTTTTTCAAAATGGCCGACTTCCTGTTGAATTTAGCCCATATGTCCAAGAAACTTTTTTGAAGGTACTGGAAGGTTCTCCAACTGTGCTGAATTTTATCCATGTCGGTCCATGTAGTGGGCGGGGCTGATTGA
This sequence comes from Telmatherina bonti, assembly GCF_933228915.1. NCBI lineage: Eukaryota > Metazoa > Chordata > Actinopteri > Atheriniformes > Telmatherinidae > Telmatherina > Telmatherina bonti. Next base: position 36,243,082 of record NC_136612.1, on the reverse strand, counting down.
TTGAAATTTTGTAGGGGGCGCTATAGAGACATGCTCCATGTATTCCATTATGTTTCAATGGGGCTTAGTTCAGGGCCTTACTGTCATCAGTCATGGCAAGTATGGTTGCGGTCCAAGGTTCCATGGCTTGGTCACAGGTACTTCCTGTTTCATGGCGTTGGACCGCCATTCGCCATGTCCCGTTTAGCGTAGCGACTTGAGGTTTTTATTGTGGCATCATGAAAGGGTTTGACATGTTTTGGAGGAGGCTCAAGTGTTTTGGACCATTTGCTTAGAAGCATGACCCTCAAACGTGCAAAAAAACACTTCCTGTTGTAAGTGGGCGGAGTTTAGGTCTACACCAGCAATGGTCACAGTAATCTGTTCAGGACTGATCCCTTATTAATCCCTATAAGTTTTAGGGTGATCAGATCAAAATTGACAATTTTATAGTGATTTATGATGTCACGCCGCCGCATGGAACTTCGCCATGGCGTCACGGGCACGCCGTGCAGCGTAGAGCAACGTCCTTTATAAGATCTCTTCACCAACATGTTTTGTGATGCCTGAGTGAATTTGGGCCATGTGGTGTCCACCAAGCCAGAGTTATGCGTGTGTGAGCAACAAACAACACTTTTGACCTCCAGGGGGCGTGGCTATTTCATAATCAAAATATTGACATATAGAACTCTGTAGGAGGGGACTGCCATCATATCTAGCAAATTTGGTGCAGAAATGTTGCTTTATGTGGGAGTTATATCCGTTTAATTTTTCCTGGCGAGACATCAAACTTTGAGGCCCCGCCCCTCGTAAACTAAGTCTCCTATTAGAAGAAATAACACAACATTTAATCACACATGCCTCCTGAACATCCTGAGCAATTTGTGGCTCAGTGGGATAAAAGCTCTAGGACGAGTTCGTTAAAATGCGAGGTGCTAAAATGCCAAAATATTGACTTTGACCTAAAATGGCCGCCTTCCTGTCGACATTTCACCATGACATTAAGAGAAGTTTTTGTTCGCCCTAGCATGTAGATCATGTGTATGAATTTTCATAAAGATTAACGACATGCAGTGGCGGGGCACCTAAAATAGGTGGCGCTCTCATTCAGTTTTGCCCAAACATTCTGGAGCACCTCAAAATATCAAATTTTTCGCATTCCCTTGGGGGGGTACGCAAAATTTGGTGAGTTTTCGAGCACGTTCAGGCCTCCAAAAAAGCACGCGAAGTGTCCGAATAAAAATAATAATAATAATAAACGCTGCAATTACAATAGGCCTTCGCACCGCCAAGGTGCTCGGGCCTAATAATAATAAACACTGCAATTACAATAGGCCTTCGCACCGCCAAGGTGCTCGGGCCTAATTAAAACCGCAGGCGGTGATATAGGCCCTCGCACCATGGCGCCGCTCGGCATAATGCCACCGCCTCCCCTGGCAACATCCTTCCCATGCCTCTCTCAACCTAAAGTGCAGCCAGACTGCACTTCAGACCATTTAGGTTTTATGAAGGGTCACTTCCTGTCACCAAGGGGCGGGGCTAACTTATCATCTAATTATTGACATGCACAAATGTGAAGGATATGACTGGCATCATCTGTAGCAAATTTGGTGCAGGTTGGTTGTTTTTTGGGGGATTTATGTCAGTTTCCTTTTCATTGCATCACATCTGCTTTGCTGCCCCGCCTCTCCTAAACGATATCCCCTATTAAAAGAAATAGCACAATTTTTAATCACACATGGCTCTTGAGCATCCTGACTCATTTGGGTTAAAGTTGGACAAAATTCTTACGAGAAGTTCCTCAAAATGCATGGCAAAGAAAATGACAGAAATGACCCCAAAAATGGCACCTTTTTCAAAATGGCCGACTCCCTGTTTGATTTAGCCCATATGTCCAAGAGACTTTTTTGAAGGTACTGGGAGCGTCTACAAGTTTCCCGAATCATAACCATGTCAGTCAATGTAGTGGGCGGGGCTAATTAATTAAAATATTGTAGGGGGCGCTATGTAGCCATTTACTATCTTCTCCACTATATTGTAATTTTACTCTATTAAGGACTTTACTGTCATAAGTCATGGCAAGTATGGTGAAGATCAAAGGTTTCATGGCTTTGTTACAGGTACTTCCTGGTTCACGATATCAGACACTTGTTGTTGCCAAGGGGTGGGGCTAATTCATAGTCCCATTATTGCATTGTATATTTTGTTCATCATGGGACTGGCATCAAATGTGGCGATTCCTGTGCTGATATGTTGTTTTATGTGGGAGGTTTAGCAATAAGTCTTTGTTAATAAGACATCAAACTTTGAGGGCCCGCCCCTCCTAAACTAAATCTTCTATTAGAAGAAATAACACAACTTTAAATCACACATGCCTCCTGAGCATCCTGTGCTCTGTGGGTGTCAGTTGGACAATATCCCTAGGAGGAGTTGTTTAAAATGCATGGCAAAGAAATGACCCCAAAAATGGCGCCTTTTTCAAAATGGCCGACTTCCTGTTGAATTTAGCCCATATGTCCAAGAGACTTTTTTGAAGGTACTGGAAGGTTCTCCAACTGTGCTGAATTTTATCCATGTCGGTCCATGTAGTGGGCGGGGCTGATTGATTGAAATTTTGTAGGGGGCGCTATAGAGACATGCTCCATGTATTCCATTATGTTTCAATGGGGCTTAGTTCAGGGCCTTACTGTCATCAGTCATGGCAAGTATGGTTGCGGTCCAAGGTTCCATGGCTTGGTCACAGGTACTTCCTGTTTCATGGCGTTGGACCGCCATTCGCCATGTCCCGTTTAGCGTAGCGACTTGAGGTTTTTATTGTGGCATCATGAAAGGGTTTGACATGTTTTGGAGGAGGCTCAAGTGTTTTGGACCATTTGCTTAGAAGCATGACCCTCAAACGTGCAAAAAAACACTTCCTGTTGTAAGTGGGCGGAGTTTAGGTCTACACCAGCAATGGTCACATTAATCTGTTCAGGACTGATCCCTTATTAATCCCTATAAGTTTTAGGGTGATCAGATCAAAATTGACAATTTTATAGTGATTTATGATGTCACGCCGCCGCATGGAACTTTGCCATGGCGTCACGGGCACGCCGTGCGGTGTAGAGCAACGTCCTTTATCAGATCTCTTCACCAACATGTTTTGTGATGCCTGAGTGAATTTGGGCCATGTGGTGTCCACCAAGCCAGAGTTATGGGTGTGTGAGCAAAAAACAACACTTTTGACCTCCAGGGGGCGTGGCTATTTCATAATCAAAATATTGACATATAGAACTCTGTAGGAGGGGACTGCCATCATATCTAGCAAATTTGGTGCAGAAATGTTGCTTTATGTGGGAGTTATATCCGTTTAATTTTTCATGGCGAGACATCAAACTTTGAGGCCCCGCCCCTCGTAAACTAAGTCTCCTATTAGAAGAAATAACACAACATTTAATCACACATGCCTCCTGAACATCCTGAGCAATTTGTGGCTCAGTGGGATAAAAGCTGTAGGACGAGTTTGTTAAAATGCGAGGTGCTAAAACGCCAAAATATTGACTTTGACCTAAAATGGCCGCCTTCCTGTCGACATTTCACCATGACATTAAGAGGATTTTTTGTTCGCCCTAGCATGTAGATCATGTGTATGAATTTTCATGAAGATTAATGACATGCAGTGGCGGGGCACCTAAAATAGGTGGCGCTCTCGTTCAGTTTCGCCCAAACATTCTGGAGCACCTCAAAATATCAAATTTTTCGCATTCCCTTGGGGGGGTACGCAAAATTTGGTGAGTTTTTGAGCATGTTCAGGCCTCCAAAAAAGCAATTCATTTATTAGGAGAATAATAATAATAATAATTAAAACCGCAAGCGGTGATATAGGCCCTCGCACCATGGCGCCGCTCGGCATAATGCCACCGCCTCCCCTGCCAACATCCTTCCCATGCCTCTCTCAACCTAAAGTGCAGGCAGACTGCACTTCAGGCCATTTAGGCCTTATGAAGGGTCACTTCCTGTCACCAAGGGGCGGGGCTAACTTATCATCTAATTATTGACATGCACAAATGTGAAGAATATGACTGGCATCATCTGTAGTGAATTTGGTGCAGGTTGGTTGTTTTTTGTGGGAGTTATGTCAGTTTTCCTTTTCGTTGCATCACATCTGCTTTGCTGCCCCGCCTCTCCTAAATGATATCCCCTATTAAAAGAAATAGCACAACTTTTAATCACACATGCCTCTTGAGCATCCTAACTCATTTGGGTTAAAGTTGGACAAAATACTTAGAAGGAACTTCTCAAAATGCATGACAAAAAAAATGACAGAAATGACCCCAAAAATGACACCTTTTTCAAAATGGCCGACTTCCTGTTTTATTTAGCCCATATGTCCAAGAGACTTTTTTGAAGGTGCTGGAATGGTCTATTAGTGTGCTGAATTTTATCCATGTCAGTCAATGTAGTGGGCGGGGCTGATTGATTGAAATATTGGAGGGGGCGCTATGGAGCCATTTACTATCTTTTCCACTATATTATAATTTTACTCTATTAAGGACATAACTGTCATGACTCATGGCAAGTATGGTGAAGATCAAAGGTTTCATGGCTTTGTTACAGGTACTTCCTGGTTCACGATATCAGACACTTGTTATTGCCAAGGGGTGGGGCTAGTTCATAGTCATATTATTGCATTGTATATTTTGTTCATCATGGGACTGGCATCAAATGTGGTGATTCCTGTGCTGATATGTTGTTTTATGTGGGAGTTTTATCAATAAGTCTTTGTTAATGAGACATAAAACTTTGAAGGGCCGCCCCTCCTAAACTAAATCTTCTATTAGAAGAAATAACACAACTTTAAATCACACATGCCTCCTGAGCATCCTGTGCAAGTTGGGTGTCAGTTGGACAATATCCCTAGGAGGAGTTGTTTAAAATGCATGGCAAAGAAATGACCCCAAAAATGGCACCTTTTTCAAAATGGCCGACTTCCTGTTGAATTTAGCCCATATGTCCAAGAGACTTTTTTGAAGGTACTGGAACGTTCTCCAACTGTGCTGAATTTTATTCATGTCGGTCCATGTAGTGGGCGGGGCTGATTGATTGAAATTTTGTAGGGGGCGCTATGGAGACATGCTCCATTTATTCCATAATGTTTCAATGGGGCTTAGTTCAGGGCCTTACTGTCATCAGTCATGGCAAGTTTGGTGGCGGTCCAAGGTTCCATGGCTTGGTCACAGGTACTTCCTGTTTCATGGCGTTGGAACGCTATTCGCCATGTCCTGTTTAGCGTAGCAACTTGAGGTTTTTATTGTGGCATCATGAAAGGGTTTGACATGTTTTGGAGGAGTCTCAAGTGTTTTGGACCATTTGCTTAGAAGCATGACCCTCGAACGTGGAAAAAAACACTTCCTGCTGTAAGTGGGCGGGGCTTAGGTCTACACCAGCAATGGTCACATTAATCTGTTCAGGACTGATCCCTTATTAATCCCTATAAGTTTTAGGGTGATCAGATCAAAATTGACAATTTTAGAGTGATTTATGATGTCACGCCGCCGCATGGAACTTCGCCATGGCGTCACGGGCACGCCGTGCAGCGTAGAGCAACGTCCTTTATAAGATCTCTTCACCAACATGATTTGTGATGCCTGAGTGAATTTGGGCCATGTGGTGTCCACCAAGCCAGAGTTATGGGTGTGTGAGCAAAAAACAACACTTTTGACCTCCAGGGGGCGTGGCTATTTCATAATCAAAATATTGGCATATAGAACTCTGTAGGAGGGGACTGCCATCATATCTAGCAAATTTGGTGCAGAAATGTTGCTTTATGTGGGAGTTATATCCGTTTAATTTTTCCTGGCGAGACATCAAACTTTGAGGCCCCGCCCCTCGTAAACTAAGTCTCCTATTAGAAGAAATAACACAACATTTAATCACACATGCCTCCTGAACATCCTGAGCAATTTGTGGCTCAGTGGGATAAAAGCTCTAGGACGAGTTCGTTAAAATGCGAGGTGCTAAAACGCCAAAATATTGACTTTGACCTAAAATGGCCGCCTTCCTGTCGACATTTCACCATGACATTAAGAGGATTTTTTGTTCGCCCTAGCATGTAGATCATGTGTATGAATTTTCATAAAGATTAACGACATGCAGTGGCGGGGCACCTAAAATAGGTGGCGCTCTCATTCAGTTTTGCCCAAACATTCTGGAGCACCTCAAAATATCAAATTTTTCGCATTCCCTTGGGGGGGTACGCAAAATTTGGTGAGTTTTTGAGCATGTTCAGGCCTCCAAAAAAGCAATTCATTTATTAGGAGAATAATAATAATAATAATTAAAACCGCAAGCGGTGATATAGGCCCTCGCACCATGGCGCCGCTTGGCATAATGCCACCGCCTCCCCTGGCAACATCCTTCCCATGCCTCTCTCAACCTAAAGTGCAGCCAGACTGCACTTCAGGCCATTTAGGCCTTATGAACGGTCACTTCCTGTCACCAAGGGGCGGGGCTAACTTATCATCTAATCATTGACATGCACAAATGTGAAGGATATGACTGGCATCATCTGTAGCAAATTTGGTGCAGGTTGGTTGTTTTCTGTTGGAGTTATGTCAGTTTTCTTTTTCATTGCATCACATCTGCTTTGCTGCCCCGCCTCTCCTAAATGATATCCCCTATTAAAAGAAATAGCACAACTTCTAATCACACATGTCTCTTGAGCATCCTAACTCATTTGGGTTAAAGTTAGATAAAATTCTTAGCAGGACTTCCTCAAAATGCATGGCAAAGAAAATGACAGAAATGACCCCCAAAAATGGCACCTTTTTCAAAATGGCCGACTTCCTGTTTGATTTAGCCCATATGTCCAAGAGACTTTTTTGAAGGTACTGGAAGCATCTACAAGTGTGCTGAATTTTATCCATGTCAGTCAATGTAGTGGGAGGGGCTAAATGATTAAAATATTGTAGGGGGCGCTATGGATCCATTTACTATCTTTTCCACTATATTGTAATTTTACTCTATTAAGTACATAACTGTCATGAGTCATGGCAAGTATGGTGAAGATCATGGCAAGTATGGTGAAGATCAACAATTTCATGGCTTTGTTACAGGTACTTCCTGGTTCATGATATCAGACACTTGTTGTTGCCAAGGGGTGGGGCTAATTCATAGTCATATTATTGCATTGTATATTTTGTTCATCATGGGACTGGCATCAAATGTGTCGATTCCTGTGCTGATATGTTGTTTTATGTGGGAGTTTTAGCAATAAGTCTTTGTTAATGAGACATAAAACTTTGAGGGCCCGCCCCTCCTAAACTAAATCTTCTATTAGAAGAAATAACACAACTTTAAATCACACATGCCTCCTGAGCATCCTGTGCAAGTTGGGTGTCAGTTGGACAATATCCCTAGGAGGAGTTGTTTAAAATGCATGGCAAAGAAATGACCCCAAAAATGGCACCTTTTTCAAAATGGCCGACTTCCTGTTGGTTTTGGCCCATATGTCCAAGAGACTTTTTTGAAGGTACTGGTAGCTTCTCCAACTGTGCTGAATTTTATCCATGTCGGTCCATGTAGTGGGCAGGGCTGATTGATTGAAATTTTGTAGGGGGCGCTATGGAGACATGCTCCATTTATTCAATAATGTTTCAATGGGGCTTAGTTCAGGGCCTTACTGTCATCAGTCATGGCAAGTTTGGTGGCGGTCCAAGGTTCCATGGCTTGGTCACAGGTACTTCCTGTTTCATGGCGTTGGACCGCCATTCGCCATGTCCCGTTTAGCGTAGCGACTTGAGGTTTTCATTGTGGCATCATAAAAGGGTTTGACATGTTTTGGAGGAGTCTCAAGTGTTTGGGACCATTTGCTTAGAAGCATGACCCTCAAACGTGGAAAAAACCACTTCCTGTTGTAAGTGGGCGGGGCTTAGTTCTACACCAGCAATGGTCACATTAATCTGTTCAGGACTGATCCCTTATTAATCCCTATAAGTTTTAGGGTGATCAGATCAAAATTGACAATTTTATAGTGATTTATGATGTCACGCCGCCGCATGGAACTTCGCCATGGCGTCACGGGCACGCCGTGCAGCGTAGAGCAACGTCCTTTACCAGATCTCTTCACCAACAAGTTTTGTGATGCCTGAGTGAATTTGGGCCATGTGGTGTCCACCAAGCCAGAGTTATGGGTGTGTGAGCAAAAAACAACACTTTTGACCTCCAGGGGGCGTGGCTATTTCATAATCAAAATATTGGCATATAGAACTCTGTAGGAGGGGACTGCCATCATATCTAGCAAATTTGGTGCAGAAATGTTGCTTTATGTGGGAGTTATATCTGTTTAATTTTTCATGGCGAGACATCAAACTTTGAGGCCCCGCCCCTCGTAAACTAAGTCTCCTATTAGAAGAAATAACACAACATTTAATCACACATGCCTCCTGAACATCCTGAGCAATTTGTGGCTCAGTGGGATAAAAGCTCTAGGACGAGTTCGTTAAAATGCGAGGTGCTAAAATGCCAAAATATTGACTTTGACCTTAAATGGCCGCCTTCCTGTCGACATTTCACCATGACATTAAGAGGATTTTTTCTTCGCCCTAGCATGTAGATAATGTGTATGAATTTTCATAAAGATTAACGACATGCAGTGGCGGGGCACCTAAAATAGGTGGCGCTCTCCTTCAGTTTCGCCCAAACATTCTGGAGCACCTCAAAATATCAAATTTTTCGTATTCCCTTGGGGGGGTACGCAAAATTTGGTGAGTTTTCGAGCACGTTCAGGCCTCCAAAAAAGCACGCGAAGTGTCCGAATAAAAATAATAATAATAAGAAACGCTGCAATTACAATAGGCCTTCGCACCGCCAAGGTGCTCGGGCCTAATAATAATAATAATAATAATAATAAACGCTGCAATTACAATAGGCCTTCGCACCGCCAAGGTGCTCGGGCCTAATAATAATTAAAACCGCAAGCGGTGATATAGGCCCTCGCACCATGGCGTCGCTCGGCATAATGCCACCGCCTCCCCTGGCAAAATCTTTCCCATGTTTCTCTCAACCTAAAGTGCAGCCAGACTGCACTTCAGGCCATTTAGGCCTTATGAAGGGTCCCTTCCTGTCACCAAAGGGCGGGGCTAACTTATAATCTAATTATTGACATGCAGAAATGTGAAGGATATGACTGGAATCATCTGTAGCAAATTTGGTGCAGGTTGGTTGTTTTTTGTGGGAGTTATGTCATTTTTCCTTTTCATTGCATCACATCTGCTTTGCTGCCCCGCCTCTACTAAATGATATCCCCCATTAAAAGAAATAGCATAACTTTTAATCACACATGCCTCTTGAGCATCCTGACTCATTTGGGTTAAAGTTGGACTAAATTCTTAGGAGAAGTTCCTCAAAATGCATGGCAAAGAAAATGACAGAAATGACCCCAAAAATGGCACCTTTTTCAAAATGGCCGACTTCCTGTTGGATTTAGGCCATATGTCCAAGAGACGTTTTTCAAGGTACTGGGAGGGTCTACAAGTGTCCCGAATCATATCCATGTCAGTCAATGTAGTGGGCGGGGCTGATTGATTGAAATTTTGTAGGGGGCGCTATGGAGCCATTTACTATCTTCTCCACTATATTTTAATTTTACTCTATTAAGGGCATAACTTTCATGACTCATGGCAAGTATGGTGAAGATCAACAATTTCTATGCTTTGTTACAGGTACTTCCTGGTTCATGATATCAGACACTTGTTGTTGCCAAGGGGTGGGGCTAGTTCATAGTCCCATTATTGCATTGTATATTTTGTACATCATGGGACTGGCATCAAATGTGGTGATTCCTGTGCTGATATGTTGTTTTATGTGGGAGTTTTAGCAATAAGTCTTTGTTAATGAGACATAAAACTTTGAGGGCCCGCCCCTCCTAAACTAAATCTTCTATTAGAAGAAATAACACAACTTTAAATCACACATGCCTCCTGAGCATCCTGTGCAAGTTGGGTGTCAGTTGGACAATATCCCTAGGAGGAGTTGTTTAAAATGCATGGCAAAGAAATGACCCCAAAAATGGCACCTTTTTCAAAATGGCCGACTTCCTGTTGAATTTAGCCCATATGTCCAAGAGACTTTTTTGAAGGTACTGGAAGGTTCTCCAACTGTGCTGAATTTTATCCATGTCGGTCCATGTAGTGGGCGGGGCTGATTGATTGAAATTTTGTAGGGGGCGCTATGGAGACATGCTCCATTTATTCCATAATGTTTCAATGGGGCTTAGTTCAGGGCCTTACTGTCATCAGTCATGGCAAGTTTGGTGGCGGTCCAAGGTTCCATGGCTTGGTCACAGGTACTTCCTGTTTCATGGCGTTGGGCCGCCATTCGCCATGTCCCGTTTAGCGTAGCGACTTGAGGTTTTTATTGTGGCATCATGAAAGGGTTTGACATGTTTTGGAGGAGTCTCAAGTGTTTGGGACCATTTGCTTAGAAGCATGACCCTCAAATGTGGAAAAAACCACTTCCTTTTATAGGTGGGCGGGGCTTAGGTCTACACCAGCAATGGTCACATTAATCTGTTCAGGACTGATCCCTTATCAATGCCTATAAGTTTTAGGGTGATCAGATCAAAATTGACAATTTTATAGTGATTTATGATGACACGCCGCTGCATGGAAATTCGCCATGGCGTCACGGGCACGCCGTGCAGCGTAGAGCAACGTCCTTTACCAGATCTCTTCACCAACATGTTTTGTGATGCCTGAGTGAATTTGGGCCATGTGGTGTCCACCAAGCCAGAGTTATGGGTGTGTGAGCAAAAAACAACACTTTTGGCCTCCAGGGGGCGTGGCTATTTCATAATCAAAATATTGACATATAGAACTCTGTAGGAGGGGACTGCCATCATATCTAGCAAATTTGGTGCAGAAATGTTGCTTTATTTGGGAGTTATATCCGTTTAATTTTTCATGGCGAGACATCAAACTTTGAGGCTGCGCCCCTTGTAAACTAAGTCTCCTATTAGAAGAAATAACACAACATTTAATCACACATGCCTCCTGAACATCCTGAGCAATTTGTGGCTCAGTGGGATAAAAGCTCTAGGACGAGTTCGTTAAAATGCGAGGTGCTAAAACGCCAAAATATTGACTTTGACCTAAAATGGCCGCCTTCCTGTCGACATTTCACCATGACATTAAGAGGATTTTTTGTTTGTCCTGTCATGTAGATCATGTGTATGAATTTTCATAAAGATTAACGACATGCAGTGGCGGGGCACCTAAAATAGGTGGCGCTCTCCTTCAGTTTCGCCCAAACATTCTGGAGCACCTCAAAATATCAAATTTTTCGTATTCCCTTGGGGGGGTACGCAAAATTTGGTGAGTTTTCGAGCACGTTCAGGCCTCCAAAAAAGCACGCGAAGTGTCCGAATAAAAATAATAATAATAATAATAATAAACACTGCAATTACAATAGGCCTTCGCACCGCCAAGGTGCTCGGGCCTAATAATAATAATAAACACTGCAATTACAATAGGCCTTCGCACCGCCAAGGTGCTCGGGCCTAATTAAAACCGCAAGCGGTGATATAGGCCCTCGCACCATGGCGCCGCTCGGCATAATGCCACCGCCTCCCCTGGCAACATCCTTCCCATGCCTCTCTCTCTAAAGTGCAGCCAGACTGCACTTCAGGCCATTTAGGCCTTGTGAAGGGTCACTTCCGGTCACCAAGGGGCGGGGCTAACTTATCATCTAATTATTGACATGCACAAATGTGAAGGATATGACTGGCATCATCTGTATCAAATTTGTTGCAGGTTGGTTGTTTTTTGTGGGAGTTATGTCAGTTTTCCTTTTCATTGCATCACATCTGCTTTGCTGCCCCGCCTCTCCTAAATGATATCCCCTATTAAAAGAAATAGCACAACTTTTAATCACACATGCCTCTTGAGCATCCTGACTCATTTGGGTTAAAGTTAGATAAAATTCTTAGAAGGAATTTCTCAAAATGCATGGCAAAGAAAATGACAGAAATGACCCTGAAAATGGCACCTTTTTCAACATGGCCGACTTCCTCTTTGATTTAGCCCATATGTCCAAGAGAGTTTTTTGAAGGTGCTGGGAGGGTCTACAAGTGTCCCGAATCATATCCATGTCAGTCAATGTAGTGGGCGGGGCTGATTGATTGAAATATTGTAGGGGGCGCTATGGAGCCATTTACTATCTTTTCCACTATATTGTAATTTTACTCTATTAAGTACATAACTGTCATGACTCATGGCAAGTATGGTGAAGATCAACAATTTCATGGCTTTGTTACAGGTACTTCCTGGTTCATGATATCAGACACTTGTTGTTGCCAAGGGGTGGGGCTAGTTCATAGTCATATCATTGCATTTTAGATTTTGTTCATCATGGGACTGGCATCAAATGTGTCGATTCCTGTGCTGATATGTTGTTTTCTGTGGGAGTTTTAGCAATAAGTCTTTGTTAATGAGACATAAAACTTTGAGGGCCCGCCCCTCCTAAACTAAATCTTCTATTAGAAGAAATAACACAACTTTAAATCACACATGCCTCCTGAGCATCCTGTGCAAGTTGGGTGTCAGTTGGACAATATCCCTAGGAGGAGTTGTTTAAAATGTATGGCAAAGAAATGACCCCAAAAATGGCGCCTTTTTCAAAATGGCCGACTTCCTGTTGAATTTAGCCCATATGTCCAACAGACTTTTTTGAAGGTACTGGAAGGTTCTCCAACTGTGCTGAATTTTATCCATGTCGGTCCACGTAGTGGGCGGGGCTGATTGATTGAAATTTTGTAGGGGGCGCTATGGAGACATGCTCCATTTATTCCATAATGTTTCAATGGGGCTTAGTTCAGGGCCTTACTGTCATCAGTCATGGCAAGTTTGGTGGCGGTCCAAGGTTCCATGGCTTGGTCACAGGTACTTCCTGTTTCATGGCGTTGGACCGCCATTCGCCATGTACCGTTTAGCGTAGCAACTTGAGGTTTTTATTGTGGCATCATGAAAGGGTTTGACATGTTTTGGAGGAGTCTCAAGTGTTTGGGACCATTTGCTTAGAAGCATGACCCTCAAACGTGGAAAAAACCACTTCCTGTTGTAAGTGGGCGGGGCTTAGGTCTAGACCAGCAATGGTCACATTAATCTGTTCAGGACTGATCCCTTATTAATCCCTATAAGTTTTAGGGTGATCAGATCAAAATTGAGAATTTTATAGTGATTTATGATGTCACGCCGCCGCATGGAACTTCGCCATGGCGTCACGGGCACGCCGTGCGGTGTAGAGCAACGTCCTTTATCAGATCTCTTCACCAACATGTTTTGTGATGCCTGAGTGAATTTGGGCCATGTGGTGTCCACCAAGCCAGAGTTATGGGTGTGTGAGCAAAAAACAACACTTTTGACCTCCAGGGGGCGTGGCTATTTCATAATCAAAATATTGACATATAGAACTCTGTAGGAGGGGACTGCCATCATATCTAGCAAATGTGGTGCAGAAATGTTGCTTTATGGGGGAGTTATATCCGTTTAAGTTTTCATGGCGAGACATCAAACTTTGAGGCCCCACCCCTCGTAAACTAAGTCTCCTATTAGAAGAAATAACACAACATTTAATCACACATGCCTCCTGAACATCCTGAGCAATTTGTGGCTCAGTGGGATAAAAGCTCTAGGACGAGTTCGTTAAAATGCGAGGTGCTAAAACGCCAAAATATTGACTTTGACCTAAAATGGCCGCCTTCCTGTCGACATTTCACCATGACATTAAGAGGATTTTTTTTTCGCCCTTGCATGTAGATCATGTGTATGAATTTTCATAAAGATTAACGACATGCAGTGGCGGGGCACCTAAAATAGGTGGCGCTCTCCTTCAGTTTCGCCCAAACATTCTGGAGCACCTCAAAATATCAAATTTTTCGTATTCCCTTGGGGGGGTACGCAAAATTTGGTGAGTTTTCGAGCACGTTCAGGCCTCCAAAAAAGCACGCGAAGTGTCCGAATAAAAATAATAATAATAATAATAATAATTAAAACCGCAAGCGGTGATATAGGCCCTCGCACCATGGCGCCACTCGGCATAATGCCACCGCCTCCCCTGGCAACATCCTTCCCATGCCTCTCTCAACCTAAAGTGCAGCCAGACTGCACTTCAGGCCATTTAGGCCTTATAAAGGGTCACTTCCTGTCACCAAGGGTCGGGGCTAATTTATCATCTAATTATTGACATGCAGAAATGTGAAGGATATGACTGGCATCATCTGTAGCAAATTTGTTGCAGGTTGGTTGTTTTTTGTGGGAGTTATGTCAGTTTTCCTTTTAATTGCATCACATCTGCTTTGCTGCCCCGCCTCTCCTAAATGATATCCCCTATTAAAAGAAATAGCACAACTTTTAATCACACATGCCTCTTGAGCATCCTGACTCATTTGGGTTAAAGTTAGATAAAAATCTTAGCAGGACTTCCTCAAAATGCATGGCAAAGAAAATGACAGAAATGACCCCGAAAATGGCACCTTTTTTCAACATGGCCGACTTCCTGTTTGATTTAGCCCATATGTCCAAGAGACTTTTTTGAAGGTACTGGAATGGACTATAAGTGTGCTGAATTTTATCCATGTCAGTCAATGTAGTGGGCGGGGCTGATTGATTGAAATATTGTAGGGGGCGCTATAGAGCCATTTACTATCTTTTCCACTATATTGTAATTTTACTCTATTAAGGACATAACTGTCATGACTCATGGCAAGTATGGTGAAGATGAAAGGTTTCATGGCTTTGTTACAGGTACTTCCTGGTTCATGATATCAGACACTTGTTGTTGCCAAGGGGTGGGGCTAGTTCATAGTCATGTTATTGCATTGTATATTTTGTTCATCATGGGACTGGCATCAAATGTGTCGATTCCTGTGCTGATATGTTGTTTTATGTGGGAGTTTTAGCAATAAGTCTTTGTTTATCAGACATCAAACTTTGAGGGCCCGCCCCTCCTAAACTAAATCTTCTATTAGAAGAAATAACACAACTTTAAATCACACATGCCTCCTGAGCATCCTGTGCAAGTTGGGTGTCAGTTGGACAATATCCCTAGGAGGAGTTGTTTAAAATGCATGGCAAAGAAATGACCCCCAAAATGGCACCTTTTTCAAAATGGCCGACTTCCTGTTGAATTTAGCCCATATGTCCAAGAGACTTTTTTGAAGGTACTGGAAGGTTCTCCAACTGTGCTGAATTTCATCCATGTCGGTCCATGTAGTGGGCGGGGCTGATTGATTGAAATATTGTAGGGGGCGCTATGGAGACATGCTCCATTTATTCCATTATGTTTCAATGGGGCTAAGTTCAGGGCCTTACTGTCATCAGTCATGGCAAGTTTGGTGGCGGTCCAAGGTTCCATGGCTTGGTCACAGGTACTTCCTGTTTCATGGTGTTGGACCGCCATTCGCCATGTCCCGTTTAGCGTAGCAACTTGAGGTTTTTATTGTGGCATCATGAAAGGGTTTGACATGTTTTGGAGGAGTCTCAAGTGTTTGGGACCATTTGCTTAGAAGCATGACCCTCAAACGTGGAAAAAACCACTTCCTGTTGTAAGTGGGCGGGGCTTAGGTCTACACCAGCAATGGTCACATTAATCTGTTCAGGACTGATCCCTTATTAATCCCTATAAGTTTTAGGGTGATCAGATCAAAATTGACAATTTTATAGTGATTTATGATGTCACGCCACCGCATAGAACTTCGCCATGGCGTCACGGGCATGCCGTGCAGCGTAGAGCAACGTCCTTTACCAGATCTCTTCACCAACATGTTTTGCGATGCCTGAGTGAATTTGGGCCATGTGGTCTCCACCAAGCCAGAGTTATGGGTGTGTGAGCAAAAAACAACACTTTCGACCTCCAGGGGGCGTGGCTATTTCATAATCAAAATATTGACATATAGAACTCTGTAGGAGGGGACTGCCATCATATCTAGCAAATTTGGTGCAGAAATGTTGCTTTATGTGGGAGTTATATCCGTTTAATTTTTCATGGCGAGACATCAAACTTTGAAGCCCCGCCCCTCGTAAACTAAGTCTCCTATTAGAAGAAATAACACAACATTTAATCACACATGCCTCCTGAACATCCTGAGCAATTTGTGGCTCAGTGGGATAAAAGCTCTAGGACGAGTTCGTTAAAATGCGAGGTGCTAAAACGCCAAAATATTGACTTTGACCTAAAATGGCCGCCTTCCTGTCGACATTTCACCATGACATTAAGAGGATTTTTTGTTCGCCCTAGCATGTAGATCATGTGTATGAATTTTCATAAAGATTAACGACATGCAGTGGCGGGGCACCTAAAATAGGTGGCGCTCTCATTCAGTTTCGCCCAAACATTCTGCAGCACCTCAAAATATCAAATTTTTCGTATTCCCTTGGGAGGGTACGCAAAATTTGGTGAGTTTTCGAGCACGTTCAGGCCTCCAAAAAAGCACGCGAAGTGTCCGAATAAAAATAATAATAAACACTGCAAATACAATAGGCCTTCGCACCGCCAAGGTGCTCGGGCCTAATAAACACTGCAATTACAATAGGCCTTCGCACCGCCAAGGTGCTCGGGCCTAATTAAAACCGCAAGCGGTGATATAGGCCCTCGCACCATGGCGCCACTCGGCATAATGCCACCGCCTCCCCTGGCAACATCCTTCCCATGCCTCTCTCAACCTAAAGTGCAGCCAGACTTCACTTCAGGCCATTTAGACCTTATGAACGGTCACTTACTGTCACCAAGGGGCGGGGCTAATTTATAATCTAATTATTGACATACAGAAATGTGAAGGATATGACTGGCATCATCTGTAGCAAATTTGGTGCAGGTTGGTTGTTTTTTGTGGGAGTTATGTCAGTTTTCCTTTTCATTGCATCACATCTGCTTTGCTGCCCCGCCTCTCCTAAACGATATCCCCTATTAAAAGAAATAGCACAACTTTTAATCACACATGCCTCTTGAGCATCCTGACTCATTTGGGTTAAAGTTGGACAAAATTCTTAGGACAAGTTCCTCCAAATGCATGGCAAAGAAAATGACAGAAATGACCCCAAAAATGGCACCCTTTTCAAAATGGCCGACTTCCTGTTGGATTTAGCCCATATGTCCAAGAGACTTTTTTGAAGGTACTGGGAGGGTCTACAAGTTTCCCGAATCATATCCATGTCAGTCAATGTAGTGGGCGGGGCTGATTAATTAAAATATTGTAGGGGGCGCTATGGAGCCATTTACTATCTTCTCCACTATATTTTAATTTTACTCTATTAAGGGCATAACTTTCATGACTCATGGCAAGTATGGTGAAGATCAAAGGTTTCATGGCTTTGTTACAGGTACTTCCTGGTTCATGATATCAGACACTTGTTGTTGCCAAGGGGTGGGGCTAATTCATAGTCCCATTATTGCATTGCATATTTTGTTCATCATGGGACTGGCATCAAATGTGTCGATTCCTGTGCTGATATGTTGTTTTATGTGGGAGTTTTAGCAATAAGTCATTGTTAATGAGACATAAAACTTTGAGGGCCCGCCCCTCCTAAACTAAATCTTCTATTAGAAGAAATAACACAACTTTACATCACACATGCCTCCTGAGCATCCTGTGCAAGTTGGGTGTCAGTTGGACAATATCCCTAGGAGGAGTTGTTTAAAATGCATGGCAAAGAAATGACCCCAAAAATGGCACCTTTTTCAAAATGGCCGACTTCCTGTTGAATTTAGCCCATATGTCCAAGAGACTTTTTTGAAGGTACTGGAAGGTTCTCCAACTGTGCTGAATTTTATCCATGTCGGTCCATGTAGTGGGCGGGGCTGATTGATTGAAATTTTGTAGGGGGCGCTATAGAGACATGCTCCATGTATTCCATTATGTTTCAATGGGGCTTAGTTCAGGGCCTTACTGTCATCAGTCATGGCAAGTATGGTTGCGGTCCAAGGTTCCATGGCTTGGTCACAGGTACTTCCTGTTTCATGGCGTTGGACCGCCATTCGCCATGTCCCGTTTAGCGTAGCAACTTGAGGTTTTTATTGTGGCATCATGAAAGGGTTTGACATGTTTTGGAGGAGGCTCAAGTCTTTTGGACCATTTGCTTAGAAGCATGACCCTCAAACGTGCAAAAAAACACTTCCTGTTGTAAGTGGGCGGAGTTTAGGTCTACACCAGCAATGGTCACAGTAATCTGTTCAGGACTGATCCCTTATTAATCCCTATAAGTTTTAGGGTGATCAGATCAAAATTGACAATTTTATAGTGATTTATGATGTCACGCCGCCGCATAGAACTTCGCCATGGCGTCACGGGCACGCCGTGCAGCGTAGAGCAACGTCCTTTACCAGATCTCTTTACCAACATGTTTTGTGATGCCTGAGTGAATTTGGGCCATGTGGTGTCCACCAAGCCAGAGTTACGGGTGTGTGAGCAAAAAACAACACTTTTGACCTCCAGGGGGCGTGGCTATTTCATAATCAAAATATTGGCATATAGAACTCTGTAGGAGGGGACTGCCATCATATCTAGCAAATTTGGTGCAGAAATGTTGCTTTATGTGGGAGTTATATCCGTTTAATTTTTCATGGCGAGACATCAAACTTTGAGGCCCCGCCCCTCGTAAACTAAGTCTCCTATTAGAAGAAATAACACAACATTTAATCACACATGTCTCCTGAACATCCTGAGCAATTTGTGGCTCAGTGGGATAAAAGCTCTAGGACGAGTTCGTTAAAATGCGAGGTGCTAAAACGCCAAAATATTGACTTTGACCTAAAATGGCCGCCTTCCTGTCGACATTTCACCATGACATTAAGAGGATTTTTTGTTCGCCCTAGCATGTAGATCATGTGTATGAATTTTCATAAAAATTAATGACATGCAGTGGCGGGGCACCTAAAATAGGTGGCGCTCTCATTCAGTTTCGCCCAAACATTCTGGAGCACCTCAAAATATCAAATTTTTCGCATTCCCTTGGGGGGGTACGCAAAATTTGGTGAGTTTTTGAGCATGTTCAGGCCTCCAAAAAAGCAAATCATTTATTAGGAGAATAATAATAATAATTAAAACCGCAAGCGGTGATATAGGCCCTCGCACCATGGCGCCGCTCGGCATAATGCCACCGCCTCCCCTGCCAACATCCTTCCCATGCCTCTCTAAACCTAAAGTGCAGCCAGACTGCACTTCAGGCCATTTAGGCCTTATGAAGGGTCACTTCCTGTCACCAAGGGGCGGGGCTAACTTATCATCTAATTATTGACATGCACAAATGTGAAGAATATGACTGGCATCATCTGTAGTGAATTTGGTGCAGGTTGGTTGTTTTTTGTGGGAGTTATGTCAGTTTTCCTTTTCGTTGCATCACATCTGCTTTGCTGCCCCGCCTCTCCTAAATGATATCCCCTATTAAAAGAAATAGCACAACTTTTAATCACACATGCCTCTTGAGCATCCTGACTCATTTGGGTTAAAGTTGGACAAAATACTGAGAAGGAACTTCTCAAAATGCATGACAAAAAAAATGACAGAAATGACCCCAAAAATGACACCTTTTTCAAAATGGCCGACTTCCTGTTTGATTTAGCCCATATGTCCAAGAGACTTTTTTGAAGGTGCTGGAATGGTCTATGAGTGTGCTGAATTTTATCCATGTCAGTCAATGTATTGGGCGGGGCTGATTGATTGAAATATTGGAGGGGGCGCTATGGAGCCATTTACTATCTTTTCCACTATATTATAATTTTACTCTATTAAGGACATAACTGTCATTACTCATGGCAAGTATGGTGAAGATCAAAGGTTTCATGGCTTTGTTACAGGTACTTCCTGGTTCACGATATCAGACACTTGTTGTTGCCAAGGGGTGGGGCTAGTTCATAGTCATATTATTGCATTGTATATTTTGTTCATCATGGGACTGGCATCAAATGTGGTGATTCCTGTGCTGATATGTTGTTTTATGTGGGAGTTTTATCAATAAGTCTTTGTTAATGAGACATAAAACTTTGAAGGGCCGCCCCTCCTAAACTAAATCTTCTATTAGAAGAAATAACACAACTTTAAATCACACATGCCTCCTGAGCATCCTGTGCAAGTTGGGTGTCAGTTGGACAATATCCCTAGGAGGAGTTGTTTAAAATGCATGGCAAAGAAATGACCCCAAAAATGGCACCTTTTTCAAAATGGCCGACTTCCTGTTGAATTTAGCCCATATGTCCAAGAGACTTTTTTGAAGGTACTGGAACGTTCTCCAACTGTGCTGAATTTTATTCATGTCGGTCCATGTAGTGGGCGGGGCTGATTGATTGAAATATTGTAGGGGGCGCTATGGAGACATGCTCCATTTATTCCATAATGTTTCAATGGGGCTTAGTTCAGGGCCTTACTGTCATCAGTCATGGCAAGTTTGGTGGCGGTCCAAGGTTCCATGGCTTGGTCACAGGTACTTCCTGTTTCATGGCGTTGGAACGCTATTCGCCATGTCCTGTTTAGCGTAGCGACTTGAGGTTTTTATTGTGGCATCATGAAAGGGTTTGACATGTTTTGGAGGAGGCTCAAGTGTTTTGGACCATTTGCTTAGAAGCATGACCCTCAAACGTGGAAAAAACCACTTCCTGTTGTAAGTGGGCGGGGCTTAGGTCTAGACCAGCAATGGTCACATTAATCTGTTCAGGACTGATCCCTTATTAATCCCTATAAGTTTTAGGGTGATCAGATCAAAATTGAGAATTTTATAGTGATTTATGATGTCACGCCGCCGCATGGAACTTCGCCATGGCGTCACGGGCACGCCGTGCAGCGTAGAGCAACGTCCTTTACCAGATCTCTTCACCAACATGTTTTGTGATGCCTGAGTGAATTTGGGCCATGTGGTGTCCACCAAGCCAGAGTTATGGGTGTGTGAGCAAAAAACAACACTTTTGACCTCCAGGGGGCGTGGCTATTTCATAATCAAAATATTGGCATATAGAACTCTGTAGGAGGGGACTGCCATCATATCTAGCAAATTTGGTGCAGAAATGTTGCTTTATGTGGGAGTTATATCCGTTTAATTTTTCCTGGCGAGACATCAAACTTTGAGGCCCCGCCCCTCGTAAACTAAGTCTCCTATTAGAAGAAATAACACAACATTTAATCACACATGCCTCCTGAACATCCTGAGCAATTTGTGGCTCAGTGGGATAAAAGCTCTAGGACGAGTTCGTTAAAATGCGAGGTGCTAAAACGCCAAAATATTGACTTTGACCTAAAATGGCCGCCTTCCTGTCGACATTTCACCATGACATTAAGAGGATTTTTTGTTCGCCCTAGCATGTAGATCATGTGTATGAATTTTCAAAAAGATTAACGACATGCAGTGGCGGGGCACCTAAAATAGGTGGCGCTCTCATTCAGTTTTGCCCAAACATTCTGGAGCACCTCAAAATATCAAATTTTTCGCATTCCCTTGGGGGGGTACGCAAAATTTGGTGAGTTTTTGAGCATGTTCAGGCCTTCAAAAAAGCAATTCATTTATTAGGAGAATAATAATAATAATAATAATAATAATAATAATAATAATAATAAACGCTGCAATTACAATAGGCCTTCGCACCGCCAAGGTGCTCGGGCCTAATTAAAACCGCAAGCGGTGATATAGGCCCTCGCACCATGGCGCCGCTCGGCAGAATGCCACCGCCTCCCCTGGCAACATCCTTCCCATGCCTCTCTCAACCTAAAGTTCAGCCAGACTGCACTTCAGGCCATTTAGGCCTTATGAAGGGTCACTTCCTGTCACGAAGGGGCGGGGCTAATTTATATTCTAATTATTGACATACAGAAATGTGAAGGATATGCCTGGCATCATCTGTAGCAAATTTGGTGCAGGTTGGTTGTTTTTTGTGGGAGTTATGTCAGTTTTCCTTTTCATTGCATCACAGCTGCTTTGCTGCCCCGCCTCTCCTAAACGATATCCCCTATTAAAAGAAATAGCACAACTTTTAATAACACATGCCTCTTGAGCATCCTGACTCATTTGGGTTAAAGTTAGACAAAATTCTTTGGAGAAGTTCCTCAAAATGCATGGCAAAGAAAATGACAGAAATGACCCCAAAAATGGCACCCTTTTCAAAATGGCCGACTTCCTGTTTGATTTAGGCCATATGTCCAAGAGACGTTTTTCAAGGTACTGGGAGGGTCTACAAGTGTCCCGAATCATATCCATGTCAGTCAATGTAGTGGGCGGGGCTGATTGATTGAAATTTTGTAGGGGGCGCTATGTAGCCATTTACTATCTTTTCCATTATATGGTAATTTTATTCTATTAATGACATAACTGTCATGACTCATGGCAAGTATGGTGAAGATCAACAATTTCATGGCTTGGTCACAGGTACTTCCTGGTTCATGATATCAGACACTTGTTGTTGCCAAAGGGTGGGGCTAATTCATAGTCATATTATTGCATTGTATATTTTGTTTATCATGGGACTGGCATCAAATGTGTCGATTCCTGTGCTGATATGTTGTTTTATGTGGGAGTTTTAGCAATAAGTCTTTGTTAATGAGACATCAAACTTTGAGGGCCCGCCCCTCCTAAACTAAATCTTCTATTAGAAGAAATAACACAACTTTAAATCACACATGCCTCCTGAACATCCTGTGCAAGTTGGGTGTCAGTTGGACAATATCCCTAGGAGGAGTTGTTTAAAATGCATGGCAAAGAAATGACCCCAAAAATGGCACCTTTTTCAAAATGGCTGACTTTTTGTTGAATTTAGCCCATATGTCCAAGAGACTTTTTTGAAGGTACTGGCAGGTTCTCCAACTGTGCTGAATTTTATCCATGTCGGTCCATGTAGTGGGCGGGGCTGATTGATTGAAATTTTGTAGGGGGCGCTATGGAGACATGCTCCATTTATTCCATAATGTTTCAATGGGGCTTAGTTCAGGGCCTTACTGTCATCAGTCATGGCAAGTTTGGTGGCGGTCCAAGGTTCCATGGCTTGGTCACAGGTACTTCCTGTTTCATGGCGTTGGACCGCCATTCGCCATGTCCCGTTTAGCGTAGCGACTTGAGGTTTTTATTGTGGCATCATGAAAGGGTTTGACATGTTTTGGAGGAGTCTCAAGTGTTTGGGACCATTTCCTTAGAAGCATGACCCTCCAACGTGGAAAAAACCACTTCCTGTTATAGGTGGGTGGGGCTTAGGTCTACACCAGCAATGGTCACATTAATCTGTTCAGGACTGATCCCTTATTAATCCCTATAAGTTTTAGGGTGATCAGATCAAAATTGACAATTTTATAGTGATTTATGATGTCACGCCGCCGCATGGAACTTCGCCATGGCGTCACGGGCACGCCTTGCAGTGTAGAGCAACGTCCTTTACCAGATCTCTTCACCAACATGTTTTGTGATGCCTGAGTGAATATGGGCCTTGTGGTGTCCACCAAGCCAGAGTTATGGGTGTGTGAGCAAAAAACAACACTTTTGACCTCCAGCGGGCGTGGCTATTTCATAATCAAAATATTGACATATAGAACTCTGTAGGAGGGGACTGCCATCATATCTAGCAAATTTGGTGCAGAAATGTTGCTTTATGTGGGAGTTATATCCGTTTAAGTTTTCATGGCGAGACATCAAACTTTGAGGCCCCACCCCTCGTAAACTAAGTCTCCTATTAGAAGAAATAACACAACATTTAATCACACATGCCTCCTGAACATCCTGAGCAATTTGTGGCTCAGTGGGATAAAAGCTCTAGGACGAGTTCGTTAAAATGCGAGGTGCTAAAACGCCAAAATATTGACTTTGACCTAAAATGGCCGCCTTCCTGTCGACATTTCACCATGACATTAAGAGGATTTTTTGTTCGCCCTAGCATGTAGATCATGTGTATGAATTTTCATAAAGATTAATGACATGCAGTGGCGGGGCACCTAAAATAGGTGGCGCTCTCGTTCAGTTTCGCCCAAACATTCTGGAGCACCTCAAAATATCAAATTTTTCGCATTCCCTTGGGGGGGTACGCAAAATTTGGTGAGTTTTTGAGCATGTTCAGGCCTCCAAAAAAGCAATTCATTTATTAGGAGAATAATAATAATAATAATAATTAAAACCGCAAGCGGTGATATAGGCCCTCGCACCATGGCGCCGCTCGGCATAATGCCACCGCCTCCCCTGGCAACATCCTTCCCATGCCTCTCTCAACCTAAAGTGCAGCCAGACTGCACTTCAGGCCATTTAGGCCTTATTAAGGGTCACTTCCTGTCACCAAGGGGCGGGGCTAACTTATAATCTATTTATTGCCATGCACAAATGTGAAGGATATGACTGGCATCATCTGTAGCAAATTTGGTGCAGGTTGGTTGTTTTTTGTGGGAGTTATGTCAGTTTTCCTTTTCGTTGCATCACATCTGCTTTGCTGCCCCGCCTCTCCTAAACGATATCCCCTATTAAAAGAAATAGCACAACTTTTAATCACATATGTCTCTTGAGCATCCTGACGCATTTGGGTTAAAGTTGGACAAAATTCTTAGGACAAGTTCCTCCAAATGCATGGCAAAGAAAATGACAGAAATGACCCCAAAAATGGCACCCTTTTCAAAATGGCCGACTTCCTGTTGGATTTAGCCCATATGTCCAAGAGACTTTTTTGAAGGTACTTTGAGGGTCTACAAGTTTCCCGAATCCTATCCATGTCAGTCAATGTATTGGGCGGGGCTGATTAATTAAAATATTGTAGGGGGCGCTATGGAGCCATTTACTATCTTCTCCACTATATTTTAATTTTACTCTATTAAGGGCATAACTTTCATGACTCATGGCAAGTATGGTGAAGATCAAAGGTTTCATGGCTTTGTTACAGGTACTTCCTGGTTCATGATATCAGACACTTCTTGTTGCCAAGGGGTGGGGCTAATTCATAGTCCCATTATTGCATTGCAGATTTTGTTCATCATGGGACTGGCATGAAATGTGTCGATTCCTGTGCTGATATGTTGTTTTATGTGGGAGTTTTAGCAATAAGTCTTTGTTAATGAGACATCAAACTTTGAGGGCCCACCCCTCCTAAACTAAATCTTCTATTAGAAGAAATAACACAACTTTACATCACACATGCCTCCTGAGCATCCTGTGCAAGTTGGGTGTCAGTTGGACAATATCCCTAGGAGGAGTTGTTTAAAATGCATGGCAAAGAAATGACCCCAAAAATGGCACATCTTTCAACATGGCCGACTTCCGGTTTAATTTAGCCCATATGTCCAAGAGACTTTTTTGAAGGTACTGGAAGGTTCTCCAACTGTGCTGAATTTTTTCCATGTCGGTCCATGTAGTGGGCGGGGCTGATTGATTGAAATATTGTAGGGGGCGCTATGGAGACATGCTCCATTTATTCCATAATGTTTCAATGGGGCTTAGTTCAGGGCCTTACTGTCATCAGTCATGGCAAGTTTGATGGCGGTCCAAGGTTCCATGGCTTGGTCACAGGTACTTCCTGTTTCATGGCGTTGGACCGCCATTCGCCATGTCCCGTTTAGCGTAGCGACTTGAGGTTTTTATTGTGGCATCATGAATGGGTTTGACATGTTTTGGAGGAGGCTCAAGTGTTTTGGACCATTTGCTTAGAAGCATGACCCTCAAACGTGGAAAAAACCACTTCCTGTTGTAAGTGGGCGGGGCTTAGGTCTACACCAGCAATGGTCACATTAATCTGTTCAGGACTGATCCCTTATTAATCCCTAGAAGTTTTAGGGTGATCAGATCAAAATTGAGAATTTTATAGTGATTTATGATGTCACGCCGCCACATGGAACTTCGCCATGGCGTCATGGGCACGCCGTGCAGCGTAGAGCAACGTCCTTTATCAGATCTCTTCACCAAGATGTTTTGTGATGCCTGAGTGAATTTGGGCCATGTGGTGTCCACCAAGCCAGAGTTATGGGTGTGTGAGCAAAAAACAACACTTTTGACCTCCAGGGGGCGTGGCTATTTCATAATCAAAATATTGACATATAGAACTCTGTAGGAGAGGACTGCCACCATATCTAGCAAATTTGGTGCAGAAATGTTGCTTTATGTGGGAGTTATATCCGTTTAATTTTTCATGGCGAGACATCAAACTTTGAGGCCCCGCCCCTCGTAAACTAAGTCTCCTATTAGAAGAAATAACACAACATTTAATCACACATGCCTCCTGAACATCCTGAGAAATTTGTGGCTCAGTGGGATAAAAGCCCTAGGACGAGTTCGTTAAAATGCGAGGTGCTAAAACGCCAAAATATTGACTTTGACCTAAAATGGCCGCCTTCCTGTCGACATTTCACCATGACATTAAGAGGATTTTTTGTTTGTCCTGTCATGTAGATCATGTGTATGAATTTTCATAAAGATTAACGACATGCAGTGGCGGGGCACCTAAAATAGGTGGCGCTCTCGTTCAGTTTCGCCCAAACATTCTGGAGCACCTCAAAATATCAAATTTTTCGTATTCCCTTGGGGGGGTACGCAAAATTTGGTGAGTTTTCGAGCACGTTCAGGCCTCCAAAAAAGCACGCGAAGTGTCCGAATAAAAATAATAATAATAATAATAATAATAATAATAATAATAATAATAATAATAATAAACACTGCAATTACAATAGGCCTTCGCACTGCCAAGGTGCTCGGGCCTAATAATTAAAACCGCAAGCGGTGATATAGGCCCTCGCACCATGGCGCCGCTCGGCATAATGCCACCGCCTCCCCTGCCAACATCCTTCCCATGCCTCTCTCAACCTAAAGTGCAGCCAGACTGCACTTCAGGCCATTTAGGCCTTATGAACGGTCACTTCCTGTCACCAAGGGGCGGGGCTAACTTATCATCTAATTATTGACATGCACAAATGTGAAGAATATGACTGGCATCATCTGTAGTGAATTTGGTGCAGGTTGGTTGATCTTTTGTATATAGTTGTGTCTTCTGTTTGTGGATCATAGACTTTTCTCTGTGGTATTTGTGGTGTGTTTATACACTGTTAGATCTGTATTTATTACAGTCATAAATTGTAATAAACTTTTATCTTGTTCCTGTATGATCACATCCTACTGCAGTTATTTAGATGACTTGAATGTATTGAATAAATGGGGAAAAGCATTTAAATTTCTTTATTTTAAAAACGCTTCAAAGTGTACAAAGTAGCTCAAATTACTTAATTAGTAACACAAAGTTATAAGTAAGAAACAATACAATCAACGAACATGTAAACAATAGATTCCACAGAAATGCTATTAAATTGTGGTTTACTAGAAAGAAAAAAAAAAAGAATCAAACACCAAAGATAAAACCAATGTTGTGTCTGTGCAGATCAGGAAACTGCTCTTCAGTAGCCACACAGCAACTGGGAATCAAGCCTTGTTTCCTTCTGAGGAGCTGGGATGTGAGTCTTCTTAGGTCCTTCACATTTATGTCATCAAGACGTCTCTGCAAAATTATACAAAAGATTGGTTAGATAAATAGAGCCACATTTTACTAACTGATGGAAAACAAAGTGAAAAGTGAAAGATCAGATTTTTTAGTGAAGGTCTGTGTCTACCAACTTTGTTCAGAGACTAAGTTAATATATTACTGTAATATCTAAAACTAATGTCTGGATGCCAAAGCAACAAGTAACATATGGAAGACAGAGCAGTAGGTAACAAGCTCAAATATAAAATTACATTTATGTTACAACAACAAATAATACATAAAACAGTTACCATTGACGAGGCTGAAGTTAGCTTCCGATCCGCTGCTTATGGCTGCAATATGTGTAAAGGGCAATTACACTGAATTTTTTGGAAACACCACCACATTAGACCAGGTACTGACAAAAAACTGGTATAGTATGTGGAATATTTTAGCCCACATTTGAAGAGTCTAAGTGTTTTAGTTTTTTGTCAGGACCTGATGTAATGTGGTCCAGATGCCAAAAAAGTCATGAAATGACCCTTATTTGCATTTTCACAAATAGAATAAAGATTTCACAAATCAGACACTATGTTTTATTGAATCTGCATAGTATGTGGAATATTTTAACCCAGGTTTTAAGAGTCCAAGTGTTGTAGTTTTTTGTCAGGACCTGGTCTAATGTGGTGTTTCCGAAAAATTCAGTGGAATTGCCCTTTACACATATTGCGAATCGGAAGCTAACTTCAGCCTCGTTTACCATTGTTGGTTATTGGAATACTGTGGAATTCCTGTAATAAATGTTTTTTATCAGTAATATCTTGAGACAAAACAGTGAACATGAAACTGCATTTTACCTGTACTACAGCTAGCCAGTCACATCTCTGGAAGCTGCAGCTCGTCTTCCTCAGACTGACCCGCTTGTCCTCGGACCGTCCACCAGCCCTGCCTCGGCCTTCCTGGCAACCTTAACATGTCATATTCATCACTGAAAACAAGTGTGTACACGGATCATCGCTGTAACAACATTCAAACATGTAAATTCTGCATTATGTCAGTGTCTGACTGCCTGTGTTAGGCTGATTCAGTCTAACATCAGCTGAATATATGCAGAAATATTAATAAAGTTAGAATTAGCCTAACAACTATAGCTAGCTTAGCACGTAGCTTAGCCTCTTCTTAGTACCACCGTTTATTCCATACGCGATATTGTCATTTTTACGTACTACTTTGCAAAAAAAACACCATAAGAGAGTATCATTTTCAGCATGACGAAGAGCCTGTTGTGTTAACAGTTACTTACCGGTTCATGTGTAGCTGAAATACTGGATGGAAATAAACTTTGAGTCTTGTGGACGGTGACGGTTCCGCTGTATTTAGAGGATGGGAGGGGTGAGGAGCAAGTTTAGCTCACTACTTCCGCCCTGTGGTGGTTTGTAGAGGTAGCAGTTGTGTGGTTTTGCTCACTACATGGCGTTTGCCACCTAGTGTTGGAAAGAATCGCTTTGAAATCTTACATACTCTGGCTTCAATACATTGAAAAAAATAATCTAAAAGTGGATCAAATATGCCACAGTGTTTAATGAAATTGAAAAAAAAAAATCCCACCAGTTTTCCATAAATGGATGTTACATTATTTTTACTTTATTCAAAACAAGAATTAGCTGCTCATTCTCAGAACCAAAGCCTCAGATTTTTTCTTTTTCATGTAATCCCCCACAGTACAGACAAAGAGCAACAGGGAGGAATAATACATAAATGCTTCAAGTTTAGTTTTAATTCATTATGCTTATTAACATGCCTGTGACATTTGTTAAAAACTGTTAACATCATTTACATAAATATAGTTTTCAGTAACTTATTGTTGTAAGTATTAGCCGCACTGGATGTTTTAATCAATCCATCAACAGAGCTGATCCAATACCACTCTATCCAAGAATCTGAACAAATGTCTATAAATCAAAGAGCAATCAGTCTGCTTCTAAACAATAAAACACATATGAAACTGATTCACATAATTAATAATTCCTTCAGATGGACCTGCATGTTCATCTGTACATACATGTCTATAAATATGGTTGGTTGTTTTTTGTGGGAGTTATGTCAGTTTTCCTTTTCATTGCATCACATCTGCTTCGCTGCCCCGCCTCTCCTAAACGATATCCCCTATTAAAAGAAATAACACAACTTTTAATCAGATATGCAGCTTGAGCATCCTGACTCATTTGGGTTACAGTTGGAGAAAATTCTTTGGAGGACCTTCTCAAAATGCATGGCAAAGAAAATGACAGAAATGACCCCAAAAATGGCACCTTTTTCAACATGGCCGACTTCCTGTTTAATTTAGCCCATATGTCCAAGAGACTTTTTTGAAGGTGCTGGAAGGGTCTACAAGTGTGCTGAATTTGATCCATGTCGATCAATGTAGTGGGCGGGGCTGATTGATTGAAATATTGGAGGGGGCGCTATGGAGCCATTTACTATCTTTTCCACTATATTGTAATTTTACTCTATTAAGGACATAACTGTCATGACTCATGGCAAGTATGGTGAAGATCAAAGGTTTCATGGCTTTGTTACAGGTACTTCCTGGTTCACGGTATCAGACACTTGTTGTTGCCAAGGGGTGGAGCTAGTTCAGAGTCATATCATTGCCTTGTAGATTTTGTTTATCATGGGACTGGCATCAAATGTGTCGATTCCTGTGCTGATATGTTGTTTTATATGGGAGTTTTGGCAATAAGTCTTTGTTAATGAGACATAAAACTTTGAGGGCCCGCCCCTCCTAAACTAAATCTTCTATTAGAAGAAATAACACAACTTTAAATCACACATGCCTCCTGAGGATCCTGTGCAAGTTGGGTGTCAGTTGGACAATATCCCTAGGAGGAGTTGTTTAAAATGCATGGCAAAGAAATGACCCCAAAAATGGCACCTTTTTCAAAATGCCCGACTTCCTGTTGGATTTAGCCCATATGTCCAAGAGACTTTTTTGAAGGTACTGGCAGGTTCTCCAACTGTGCTGAATTTTATCCATGTCGGTCCATGTAGTGGGCGGGGCTGATTGATTGAAATTTTGTAGGGGGCGCTATGGAGACATGCTCCATTTATTCCATAATGTTTCAATGGGGCTTAGTTCAGGGCCTTACTGTCATCAGTCATGGCAAGTTTGGTGGCGGTCCAAGGTTCCATGGCTTGGTCACAGGTACTTCCTGTTTCATGGCGTTGGACCGCCATTCGCCATGTCCCGTTTAGCGTAGCGACTTGAGGTTTTTATTGTGGCATCATGAAAGGGTTTGACATGTTTTGGAGGAGGCTCAAGTGTTTTGGACCATTTCCTTAGAAGCATGACCCTCAAACGTGGAAAAAACCACTTCCTGTTGTAAGTGGGCGGGGCTTAGGTCTACACCAGCAATGGTCACATTAATCTGTTCAGGACTGATCCCTTATTAATCCCTATAAGTTTTAGGGTGATCAGATCAAAATTGACAATTTTATAGTGATTTATGATGTCACGCCGCCGCATGGAACTTCGCCATGGCGTCACGGGCACGCCGTGCAGCGTAGAGCAACGTCCTTTATAAGATCTCTTCACCAACATGTTTTGTAATGCCTGAGTGAATTTGGGCCATGTGGTGTCCACCAAGCCAGAGTTATGGGTGTGTGAGCAAAAAACAACACTTTTGACCTCCAGGGGGCGTGGCTATTTCATAATCAAAATATTGACATATAGAACTCTGTAGGAGGGGACTGCCATCATATCTAGCAAATTTGGTGCAGAAATGTTGCTTTATGTGGGAGTTATATCCGTTTAATTTTTCCTGGCGAGACATCAAACTTTGAGGCCCCGCCCCTCGTAAACTAAGTCTCCTATTAGAAGAAATAACACAACATTTAATCACACATGCCTCCTGAACATCCTGAGCAATTTGTGGCTCAGTGGGATAAAAGCCCTAGGACGAGTTCGTTAAAGTGCGAGGTGCTAAAACGCCAAAATATTGATTTTGACCTAAAATGGCCGCCTTCCTGTCGACATTTCACCATGAAATTAAGAGGATTTTTTGTTCGCCCTAGCATGTAGATCATGTGTATGAATTTTCATAAAGATTAACGACATGCAGTGGCGGGGCACCTAAAATAGGTGGCGCTCTCATTCAGTTTTGCCCAAACATTCTGGAGCACCTCAAAATATCAAATTTTTCGCATTCCCTTGGGGGGGTACGCAAAATTTGGTGAGTTTTTGAGCATGTTCAGGCCTCCAAAAAAGCAATTCATTTATTAGGAGAATAATAATAATAATAATAATAATAATAATTAAAACCGCAAGCGGTGATATAGGCCCTCGCACCATGGCGCCGCTCGGCATAATGCCACCGCCTCCCCTGGCAACATCCTTCCCATGCCTCTCTCAATCTAAAGTGCAGCCAGACTGCACTTCAGGCCATTTAGGCCTTATGAACGGTCACTTCCTGTCACCAAGGGGCGGGGCTAACTTATCATCTAATTATTGCCGTGCACAAATGTGAAGGATATGACTGACATCATCTGTAGCAAATTTGGTGCAGGTTGGTTGTTTTTTGTGGGAGTTATGTCAGTTTTCCTTTTCATTGCATCACATCTGCTTTGCTGCCCCGCCTCTCCTAAACGATATCCCCTATTAAAAGAAATAGCACAACTTTTAATCACACATGCCTCTTGAGCATCCTGACTCATTTGGATTAAAGTTAGATAAAAATCTTAGCAGGACTTCCTCAAAAAGCATGGCAAAGAAAATGACAGAAATGACCCCGAAAATGGCACCTTTTTTCAACATGGCCGACTTCCTGTTTGATTTAGCCCATATGTCCAAGAGACTTATTTGAAGGTACTGGGAGGGTCTACAAGTTTCCCGAATCATATCCATGTCAGTCAATGTAGTGGACGGGGCTGATTGATTGAAATATTGTAGGGGGCGCTATCGAGCCATTTACTATCTTTTCCATTATATTGTAATTTTATTTTATTAAGGACATAACTGTCATGACTCATGGCAAGTATGGTGAAGATCAACAATTTCCTGGCTTTGTTACAGGTACTTCCTGGTTCATGATATCAGACACTTCTTGTTGCCAAGGGGTGGGGCTAGTTCATAGTCCCATTATTGCATTGCAGATTTTGTTCATCATGGGACTGGCATCAAATGTGTCGATTCCTGTGCTGATATGTTGTTTTATGTGGGAGTTTTAGCAATAAGTCTTTGTTAATGAGACATCAAACTTTGAGGGCCCGCCCCTCCTAAACTAAATCTTCTATTAGAAGAAATAACACAACTTTACATCACACATGCCTCCTGAGCATCCTGTGCAAGTTGGGTGTCAGTTGGACAATATCCCTAGGAGGAGTTGTTTAAAATGCATGGCAAAGAAATGACCCCAAAAATGGCACATTTTTCAACATGGCTGACTTCCTGTTTAATTTAGCCTATTTGTCCAAGAGACTTTTTTGAAGGTACTGGAAGGTTCTCCAACTGTGCTGAATTTTTTCCATGTCGGTCCATGTAGTGGGCGGGGCTGATTGATTGAAATTTTGTAGGGGGCGCTATGGTGACATGCTCCATTTATTCCATAATGTTTCAATGGGGCTTAGTTCAGGGCCTCACTGTCATCAGTCATGGCAAGTTTGGTGGCGGTCCAAGGTTCCATGGTTTGGTCACAGGTACTTCCTGTTTCATGGCGTTGGACCGCCATTCGCCATGTCCCGTTTAGCGTAGCGACTTGAGGTTTTGATTGTGGCATCATGAAAGGGTTTGACATGTTTTGGAGGAGTCTCAAGTGTTTGGGACCATTCGCTTAGAAGCATGACCCTCAAACGTGGAAA
Organism: Telmatherina bonti; assembly: GCF_933228915.1. Lineage (NCBI taxonomy): Eukaryota > Metazoa > Chordata > Actinopteri > Atheriniformes > Telmatherinidae > Telmatherina > Telmatherina bonti. The sequence continues at coordinate 36,209,830 of NC_136612.1, read as the reverse complement.
AAACCACTTCCTGTTGCAAGTGGGCGGGGCTTAGGTCTAGACCAGCAATGGTCACATTAATCTGTTCAGGACTGATCCCTTATTAATCCCTATAAATTTTAGGGTGATCAGATCAAAATTGACAATTTTATAGTGATTTATGATGTCACGCCGCCGCATGGAACTTCGCCATGGCGTCAAAGGGCACGCCGTGCAGCGTAGAGCAACGTCCTTTATCAGATCTCTTCACCAACATGTTTTGTGATGCCTGAGTGAATTTGGGCCATGTGGTGTCCACCAAGCCAGAGTTATGGGTGTGTGAGCAAAAAACAACACTTTTGACCTCCAGGGGGCGTGGCTATTTCATAATCAAAATTTTGACATATAGAACTCTGTAGGAGGGGACTGCCATCATATCTTGCAAATTTGTTGCAGAAATGTTGCTTTATGTGGGAGTTATATCCGTTTAATTTTTCATGGCGAGACATCAAACTTTGAGGCCCCACCCCTCGTAAACTAAGTCTCCTATTAGAAGAAATAACACAACATTTAATCACACATGCCTCCTGAACATCCTGAGCAATTTGTGGCTCAGTGGGTTAAAAGCTCTAGGACGAGTTCGTTAAAATGCGAGGATCTAAAACGCCAAAATATTGACTTTGACCTAAAATAGCCGCCTTCCTGTCGACATTTCACCATGACATTAAGAGGATTTTTTGTTTGTCCTGTCATGTAGATCATGTGTATGAATTTTCATAAAGATTAACGACATGCAGTGGCGGGGCACCTAAAATAGGTGGCGCTCTCGTTCAGTTTCGCCCAAACATTCTGGAGCACCTCAAAATATCAAATTTTTCGTATTGCTTTGGGGGGGTACGCAAAATTTGGTGAGTTTTCGAGCACGTTCAGGCCTCCAAAAAAGCACGCGAAGTGTCCGAATAAAAATAATAATAATAATTAAAACCGCAAGCGGTGATATAGGCCCTCGCACCATGGCGCCGCTCGGCATAATGCCACCGCCTCCCCTGGCAACATCCTTCCCATGCCTCTCTCAACCTAAAGTTCAGCCAGACTGCACTTCAGTGCATTTAGGCCTTATGAAGGGTCACTTCCTGTCACCAAGGGGCGGGGCTAATTTATATTCTAATTATTGACATACAGAAATGTGAAGGATATGACTGGCATCATCTGTAGCAAATTTGGTGCAGGTTGGTTGTTTTTTGTGGGAGTTATATCAGTTTTCCTTTTCATGGCATCACATCTGCTTTGCTGCCCCGCCTCTCCTAAACGATATCCCCTATTAAAAGAAATAGCACAACTTTTAATCACACATGCCTCTTGAGCATCCTGACTCATTTGGGTTAAAGTTGGACAAAATTCTTAGGACAAGTTCCTCCAAATGCATGGCAAAGAAAATGACAGAAATGACCCCAAAAATGGCACCTTTTTCAAAATGGCCGACTTCCTGTTTGATTTAGCCCATATGTCCAGGAGACTTTTTTGAAGGTGCTGGAAGGGTCTACAAGTGGGCTGAATTTTATCCATGTCAGTCAATGTAGTAGGCGAGGCTGATTGATTGAAATATTGTAGGGGGCGCTATGGAGCCATTTACTATCTTTTCCACTATATTGTAATTTTATTCTATTAATGACATAACTGTCATGACTCATGGCAAGTATGGTGAAGATCAACAATTTCATGGCTTTGTTACAGGTACTTCCTGGTTCATGATATCAGACACTTGTTGTTGCCAAAGGGTGGGGCTAATTCATAGTCATATTATTGCATTGTATATTTTGTTTATCATGGGACTGGCATCAAATGTGTCGATTCCTGTGCTGATATGTTGTTTTATGTGGGAGTTTTAGCAATAAGTCTTTGTTAATGAGACATCAAACTTTGAGGGCCCGCCCCTCCTAAACTAAATCTTCTATTAGAAGAAATAACACAACTTTAAATCACACATGCCTCCTGAACATCCTGTGCAAGTTGGGTGTCAGTTGGACAATATCCCTAGGAGGAGTTGTTTAAAATGCATGGCAAAGAAATGACCCCAAAAATGGCACCTTTTTCAAAATGGCTGACTTTTTGTTGAATTTAGCCCATATGTCCAAGAGACTTTTTTGAAGGTACTGGCAGGTTCTCCAACTGTGCTGAATTTTATCCATGTCGGTCCATGTAGTGGGCGGGGCTGATTGATTGAAATTTTGTAGGGGGCGCTATGGAGACATGCTCCATTTATTCCATAATGTTTCAATGGGGCTTAGTTCAGGGCCTTACTGTCATCAGTCATGGCAAGTTTGGTGGCGGTCCAAGGTTCCATGGCTTGGTCACAGGTACTTCCTGTTTCATGGCGTTGGACCGCCATTCGCCATGTCCCGTTTAGCGTAGCGACTTGAGGTTTTTATTGTGGCATCATGAAAGGGTTTGACATGTTTTGGAGGAGTCTCAAGTGTTTGGGACCATTTCCTTAGAAGCATGACCCTCAAACGTGGAAAAAACCACTTCCTGTTATAGGTGGGTGGGGCTTAGGTCTACACCAGCAATGGTCACATTAATCTGTTCAGGACTGATCCCTTATTAATCCCTATAAGTTTTAGGGTGATCAGATCAAAATTGACAATTTTATAGTGATTTATGATGTCACGCCGCCGCATGGAACTTCGCCATGGCGTCACGGGCACGCCTTGCAGTGTAGAGCAACGTCCTTTACCAGATCTCTTCACCAACATGTTTTGTGATGCCTGAGTGAATATGGGCCTTGTGGTGTCCACCAAGCCAGAGTTATGGGTGTGTGAGCAAAAAACAACACTTTTGACCTCCAGCGGGCGTGGCTATTTCATAATCAAAATATTGACATATAGAACTCTGTAGGAGGGGACTGCCATCATATCTAGCAAATTTGGTGCAGAAATGTTGCTTTATGTGGGAGTTATATCCGTTTAAGTTTTCATGGCGAGACATCAAACTTTGAGGCCCCACCCCTCGTAAACTAAGTCTCCTATTAGAAGAAATAACACAACATTTAATCACACATGCCTCCTGAACATCCTGAGCAATTTGTGGCTCAGTGGGATAAAAGCTCTAGGACGAGTTCGTTAAAATGCGAGGTGCTAAAACGCCAAAATATTGACTTTGACCTAAAATGGCCGCCTTCCTGTCGACATTTCACCATGACATTAAGAGGATTTTTTGTTCGCCCTAGCATGTAGATCATGTGTATGAATTTTCATAAAGATTAACGACATGCAGTGGCGGGGCACCTAAAATAGGTGGCGCTCTCATTCAGTTTGGCCCAAACATTCTGGAGCACCTCAAAATATCAAATTTTTCGTATTCCCTTGGGGGTTACGCAAAATTTGGTGAGTTTTCGAGCACGTTCAGGCCTCCAAAAAAGCACGCGAAGTGTCCCAATAAAAATAATAATAATAATAATAATAAACGCTGCAATTACAATAGGCCTTCGCACCGCCAAGGTGCTCGGGCCTAATTAAAACCGCAGGCGGTTATATAGGCCCTCGCACCATGGCGCCGCTCGGCATCATGCCACCGCCTCCCCTGGCAACATCCTTCCCATGCCTCTCTCAACCTAAAGTGCAGCCAGACTGTACTTCAGACCATTTAGGTTTTATGAAGGGTCACTTCCTGTCACCAATGGGCGGGGCTAACTTATCATCTAATTATTGACATGCACAAATGTGAAGGATATGACTGGCATCATCTGTAGCAAATTTGGTGCAGGTTGGTTGTTTTTTGGGGGATTTATGTCAGTTTTTCTTTTTGTTGCATCACATCTGCTTTGCTGCCCCGCCTCTCCTAAACGATATCCCCTATTAAAAGAAATAGCACAACTTATAATCACACATGCCTCTTGAGCATCCTGACTCATTTGGGTTAAAGTTGGACAAAATTCTTCGGAGAAGTTCCTCAAAATGCATGGCAAAGAAAATGACAGAAATGACCCCAAAAATGGCACCTTTTTCAAAATGGCCGACTCCCTGTTTGATTTAGCCCATATGTCCAAGAGACTTTTTTGAAGGTACTGGGAGCGTCTACAAGTTTCCCGAATCATAACCATGTCAGTCAATGTAGTGGGCGGGGCTAATTAATTAAAATATTGTAGGGGGCGCTATGGAGCCATTTACTATCTTCTCCACTATATTGTAATTTTACTCTATTAAGGACTTTACTGTCATAAGTCATGGCAAGTATGGTGAAGATCAAAGGTTTCATGGCTTTGTTACAGGTACTTCCTGGTTCACGATATCAGACACTTGTTGTTGCCAAGGGGTGGGGCTAATTCATAGTCCCATTATTGCATTGTAGATTTTGTTCATCATGGGACTGGCATCAAATGTGTCGATTCCTGTGCTGATATGCTGTTTTATGTGGGAGGTTTAGCAATAAGTCTTTGTTAATAAGACATCAAACTTTGAGGGCCCGCCCCTCCTAAACTAAATCTTCTATTAGAAGAAATAACACAACTTTAAATCACACATGCCTCCTGAGCATCCTGTGCAAGTTGGGTGTCAGTTGGACAATATCCCTAGGAGGAGTTGTTTAAAATGCATGGCAAAGAAATGACCCCAAAAATGGCGCCTTTTTCAAAATGGCCGACTTCCTGTTGAATTTAGCCTATTTGTCCAAGAGACTTTTTTGAAGGTACTGGAAGGTTCTCCAACTGTGCTGAATTTTTTCCATGTCGGTCCATGTAGTGGGCGGGGCTGATTGAATTAAATTTTGTAGGGGGCGCTATAGAGACATGCTCCATGTATTCCATTATGTTTCAATGGGGCTTATTTCAGGGCCTTACTGTCATCAGTCATGGCAAGTATGGTTGCGGTCCAAGGTTCCATGGCTTGGTCACAGGTACTTCCTGTTTCATGGCGTTGGACCGCCATTCGCCATGTCCCGTTTAGCGTAGCGACTTGAGGTTTTTATTGTGGCATCATGAAAGGGTTTGACATGTTTTGGAGGAGGCTCAAGTGTTTTGGACCATTTGCTTAGAAGCATGACCCTCAAACGTGCAAAAAAACACTTCCTGTTGTAAGTGGGCGGAGTTTAGGTCTACACCAGCAATGGTCACAGTAATCTGTTCAGGACTGATCCCTTATTAATCATTATAAGTTTTAGGGTGATCAGATCAAAATTGACAATTTTATAGTGATTTATGATGTCACGCCGCCGCATGGAACTTCGCCATGGCGTCACGGGCACGCCGTGCAGCGTAGAGCAACGTCCTTTATAAGATCTCTTCACCAACATGTTTTGTGATGCCTGAGTGAATTTGGGCCATGTGGTGTCCACCAAGCCAGAGTTATGGGTGTGTGAGCAAAAAACAACACTTTTGACCTCCAGGGGGCGTGGCTATTTCATAATCAAAATATTGACATATAGAACTCTGTAGGAGGGGACTGCCATCATATCTAGCAAATTTGGTGCAGAAATGTTGCTTTATGTGGGAGTTATATCCGTTTAATTTTTCCTGGCGAGACATCAAACTTTGAGGCCCCGCCCCTCGTAAACTAAGTCTCCTATTAGAAGAAATAACACAACATTTAATCACACATGTCTCCTGAACATCCTGAGCAATTTGTGGCTCAGTGGGATAAAAGCTCTAGGACGAGTTCGTTAAAATGCGAGGTGCTAAAACGCCAAAATATTGACTTTGACCTAAAATGGCCGCCTTCCTGTCGACATTTCACCATGACATTAAGAGGATTTTTTGTTCGCCCTAGCACGTAGATCATGTGTATGAATTTTCATAAAGATTAACGACATGCAGTGGTGGGGCACCTTAAATAGGTGGCGCTCTCGTTCAGTTTCGCCCAAACATTCTGGAGCACCTCAAAATATCAAATTTTTCGTATTCCCTTGGGGGGGTACGCAAAATTTGGTGAGTTTTCGAGGACGTTCAGGCCTCCAAAAAAGCACGCGAAGTGTCCGAATAAAAATAATAATAATAATTAAAACCGCAAGCGGTGATATAGGCCCTCGCACCATGGCGCCGCTCGGCATAATGCCACCGCCTCCCCTGGCAACATCCTTCCCATGCCTCTCTCAACCTAAAGTGCAGCCAGACTGCACTTCAGGCCATTTAGGCCTTATTAAGGGTCACTTCCTGTCACCAAGGGGCGGGGCTAACTTATAATCTATTTATTGCCATGCACAAATGTGAAGGATATGACTGGCATCATCTGTAGCAAATTTGGTGCAGGTTGGTTGTTTTTTGTGGGAGTTATGTCAGTTTTCCTTTTCGTTGCATCACATCTGCTTTGCTGCCCCGCCTCTCCTAAACGATATCCCCTATTAAAAGAAATAGCACAACTTTTAATCACATATGTCTCTTGAGCATCCTGACGCATTTGGGTTAAAGTTGGACAAAATTCTTAGGACAAGTTCCTCCAAATGCATGGCAAAGAAAATGACAGAAATGACCCCAAAAATGGCACCCTTTTCAAAATGGCCGACTTCCTGTTGGATTTAGCCCATATGTCCAAGAGACTTTTTTGAAGGTACTTTGAGGGTCTACAAGTTTCCCGAATCCTATCCATGTCAGTCAATGTATTGGGCGGGGCTGATTAATTAAAATATTGTAGGGGGCGCTATGGAGCCATTTACTATCTTCTCCACTATATTTTAATTTTACTCTATTAAGGGCATAACTTTCATGACTCATGGCAAGTATGGTGAAGATCAAAGGTTTCATGGCTTTGTTACAGGTACTTCCTGGTTCATGATATCAGACACTTCTTGTTGCCAAGGGGTGGGGCTAATTCATAGTCCCATTATTGCATTGCAGATTTTGTTCATCATGGGACTGGCATGAAATGTGTCGATTCCTGTGCTGATATGTTGTTTTATGTGGGAGTTTTAGCAATAAGTCTTTGTTAATGAGACATCAAACTTTGAGGGCCCACCCCTCCTAAACTAAATCTTCTATTAGAAGAAATAACACAACTTTACATCACACATGCCTCCTGAGCATCCTGTGCAAGTTGGGTGTCAGTTGGACAATATCCCTAGGAGGAGTTGTTTAAAATGCATGGCAAAGAAATGACCCCAAAAATGGCACATCTTTCAACATGGCCGACTTCCGGTTTAATTTAGCCCATATGTCCAAGAGACTTTTTTGAAGGTACTGGAAGGTTCTCCAACTGTGCTGAATTTTTTCCATGTCGGTCCATGTAGTGGGCGGGGCTGATTGATTGAAATATTGTAGGGGGCGCTATGGAGACATGCTCCATTTATTCCATAATGTTTCAATGGGGCTTAGTTCAGGGCCTTACTGTCATCAGTCATGGCAAGTTTGATGGCGGTCCAAGGTTCCATGGCTTGGTCACAGGTACTTCCTGTTTCATGGCGTTGGACCGCCATTCGCCATGTCCCGTTTAGCGTAGCGACTTGAGGTTTTTATTGTGGCATCATGAATGGGTTTGACATGTTTTGGAGGAGGCTCAAGTGTTTTGGACCATTTGCTTAGAAGCATGACCCTCAAACGTGGAAAAAACCACTTCCTGTTGTAAGTGGGCGGGGCTTAGGTCTACACCAGCAATGGTCACATTAATCTGTTCAGGACTGATCCCTTATTAATCCCTAGAAGTTTTAGGGTGATCAGATCAAAATTGAGAATTTTATAGTGATTTATGATGTCACGCCGCCACATGGAACTTCGCCATGGCGTCATGGGCACGCCGTGCAGCGTAGAGCAACGTCCTTTATCAGATCTCTTCACCAAGATGTTTTGTGATGCCTGAGTGAATTTGGGCCATGTGGTGTCCACCAAGCCAGAGTTATGGGTGTGTGAGCAAAAAACAACACTTTTGACCTCCAGGGGGCGTGGCTATTTCATAATCAAAATATTGACATATAGAACTCTGTAGGAGAGGACTGCCACCATATCTAGCAAATTTGGTGCAGAAATGTTGCTTTATGTGGGAGTTATATCCGTTTAATTTTTCATGGCGAGACATCAAACTTTGAGGCCCCGCCCCTCGTAAACTAAGTCTCCTATTAGAAGAAATAACACAACATTTAATCACACATGCCTCCTGAACATCCTGAGAAATTTGTGGCTCAGTGGGATAAAAGCCCTAGGACGAGTTCGTTAAAATGCGAGGTGCTAAAACGCCAAAATATTGACTTTGACCTAAAATGGCCGCCTTCCTGTCGACATTTCACCATGACATTAAGAGGATTTTTTGTTTGTCCTGTCATGTAGATCATGTGTATGAATTTTCATAAAGATTAACGACATGCAGTGGCGGGGCACCTAAAATAGGTGGCGCTCTCGTTCAGTTTCGCCCAAACATTCTGGAGCACCTCAAAATATCAAATTTTTCGTATTCCCTTGGGGGGGTACGCAAAATTTGGTGAGTTTTCGAGCACGTTCAGGCCTCCAAAAAAGCACGCGAAGTGTCCGAATAAAAATAATAATAATAATTAAAACCGCAAGCGGTGATATAGGCCCTCGCACCATGGCGCCGCTCGGCATAATGCCACCGCCTCCCCTGCCAACATCCTTCCCATGCCTCTCTCAACCTAAAGTGCAGCCAGACTGCACTTCAGGCCATTTAGACCTTATGAACGGTCACTTCCTGTCACCAAGGGGCGGGGCTAATTTATAATCTAATTATTGACATACAGAAATGTGAAGGATATGACTGGCATCATCTGTAGCAAATTTGGTGCAGGTTGGTTGTTTTTTGTGGGAGTTATGTCAGTTTTCCTTTTCATTGCATCACATCTGCTTTGCTGCCCCGCCTCTCCTAAACGATATCCCCTATTAAAAGAAATAGCACAACTTTTAATCACACATGCCTCTTGAGCATCCTGACTCATTTGGGTTAAAGTTGGACAAAATTCTTAGGACAAGTTCCTCCAAATGCATGGCAAAGAAAATGACAGAAATGACCCCAAAAATGGCACCTTTTTCAAAATGGCCGACTTCCTGTTGGATTTAGCCCATATGTCCAAGAGACTTTTTTGAAGGTACTGGGAGCGTCTACAAGTTTCCCGAATCATATCCATGTCAGTCAATGTAGTGGGCGGGGCTGATTAATTAAAATATTGTAGGGGGCGCTATGGAGCCATTTACTATCTTCTCCACTATATTGTAATTTTACTCTATTAAGGGCATAACTTTCATGACTCATGGCAAGTATGGTGAAGATCAAAGGTTTCATGGCTTTGTTACAGGTACTTCCTGGTTCATGATATCAGACACTTGTTGTTGCCAAGGGGTGGGGCTAATTCATAGTCCCATTATTGCATTGCAGATTTTGTTCATCATGGGACTGGCATCAAATGTGTCGATTCCTGTGCTGATATGTTGTTTTATGTGGGAGTTTTAGCAATAAGTCTTTGTTAATGAGACATCAAACTTTGAGGGCCCGCCCCTCCTAAACTAAATCTTCTATTAGAAGAAATAACACAACTTTAAATCACACATGCCTCCTGAGCATCCTGTGCAAGTTGGGTGTCAGTTGGACAATATCCCTAGGAGGAGTTGTTTAAAATGCATGGCAAAGAAATGACCCCAAAAATGGCACCTTTTTCAAAATGGCCGACTTCCTGTTGAATTTAGCCCATATTTCCAAGAGACTTTTCTGAAGGTACTGGCAGGTTCTCCAACTGTGCTGAATTTTATCCATGTCGATCAATGTAGTGGGCGGGGCTGATTGATTGAAATATTGTAGGGGGCGCTATGGAGACATGCTCCATTTATTCCTTAATGTTTCAATGGGGCTTAGTTCAGGGCCTTACTGTCATCAGTCATGGCAAGTTTGGTGGCGGTCCAAGGTTCCATGGCTTGGTCACAGGTACTTCCTGTTTCATGGCGTTGGACCGCCATTCGCCATGTCCCGTTTAGCGTAGCAACTTGAGGTTTTTATTGTGGCATCATGAATGGGTTTGACATGTTTTGGAGGAGGCTCAAGTGTTTTGGACCATTTGCTTAGAAGCATGACCCTCAAACGTGGAAAAAACCACTTCCTGTTGTAAGTGGGCGGAGTTTAGGTCTACACCAGCAATGGTCACATTAATCTGTTCAGGACTGATCCCTTATTAATCCCTATAAGTTTTAGGGTGATCAGATCAAAATTGAGAATTTTATAGTGATTTATGATGTCACGCCGCCGCATGGAACTTCGCCATGGCGTCACGGGCACGCCGTGCAGCGTAGAGCAACGTCCTTTATCAGATCTCTTCACCAACATGTTTTGCGATGCCTGAGTGAATTTGGGCCATGTGGTGTTCACCAAGCCAGAGTTATGGGTGTGTGAGCAAAAAACAACACTTTTGACCTCCAGGGGGCGTGGCTATTTCATAATCAAAATATTGACATATAGAACTCTGTAGGAGAGGACTGTCACCATATCTAGCAAATTTGGTGCAGAAATGTTGCTTTATGTGGGAGTTATATCCGTTTAATTTTTCATGGCGAGACATCAAACTTTGAGGCCCCGCCCCTCGTAAACTAAGTCTCCTATTAGAAGAAATAACACAACATTGAATCACACATGCCTCCTGAACATCCTCAGCAATTTGTGGCTCAGTGGGATAAAAGCTCTAGGACGAGTTCGTTAAAATGCGAGGTGCTAAAACACCAAAATATTGACTTTGACCTAAAATGGCCGCCTTCCTGTCGACATTTCACCATGACATTAACAGGATTTTTTGTTTGCCCTGTCATGTAGATCATGTGTATGAATTTTCATAAAGATTAATGACATGCAGTGGCGGGGCACCTTAAATAGGTGGCGCTCTCATTCAGTTTCGCCCAAACATTCTGGAGCACCTCAAAATATCAAATTTTTCGTATTCCCTTGGGGGGGTACGCAAAATTTGGTGAGTTTTCGAGCACGTTCAGGCCTCCAAAAAAGCACGCGAAGTGTCCGAATAAAAATAATAATAATAATAATAATAATAAACACTGCAATTACAATAGGCCTTCGCACCGCCAAGGTGCTCGGGCCTAATAATAATAATAATAATAATAATAATAATAATAATAATAATAAACACTGCAATTACAATAGGCCTTCGCACTGCCAAGGTGCTCGGGCCTAATTAAAACCGCAGGCGGTGATATAGGCCCTCGCACCATGGCGCCACTCGGCATAATGCCACCGCCTCCCCTGGCAACATCCTTCCCATGCCCCTCTCAACCTAAAGTGCAGCCAGACTGCACTTCAGGCCATTTAGGCCTTATGAACGGTCACTTCCTGTCAACAAGGGGCGGGGCTAATTTATGATCTAATTATTGACATGCACAAATGTGAAGGATATGACTGGCATCATCTGTAGCAAATTTGATGCAGGTTGGTTGTTTTTTGGGGGAGTTATGTCAGTTTTCCTTTTCATTGCATCACATCTGCTTTGCTGCCCCGCCTCTCCTAAATGATATCCCCTATTAAAAGAAATAGCACAACCTTTAATCACACATGCCTCTTGAGCATCCTGACTCATTTGGGTTAAAGTTAGATAAAATTCTTAGAAGGAACTTCTCAAAATGCATGACAAAGAAAATGACAGAAATGACCCCAAAAATGGCACCTTTTTCAAAATGGCCCACTTCCTGTTAAATTTAGCCCATATGTCCAAGAGACTTTTTTGAAGGCAATGGGAGAGTCTACAAGTGTCCCGAATCATATCCATGTCAGTCGATGTAGTGGGCGGGGCTGATTGATTGAAATATTGTAGGGGGCGCTATGGAGCCATTTACTATCTTTTCCACTATATTGTAATTTTACTCTATTAAGTACATAACTGTCATGACTCATGGCAAGTATGGTGAAGATCAACAATTTCATGGCTTTGTTACAGGTACTTCCTGGTTCATGATATCAGACACTTGTTGTTGCCAAGGGGTGGGGCTAGTTCATAGTCATATCATTGCATTTTAGATTTTGTTCATCATGGGACTGGCATCAAATGTGTCGATTCCTGTGCTGATATGTTGTTTTCTGTGGGAGTTTTAGCAATAAGTCTTTGTTAATGAGACATAAAACTTTGAGGGCCCGCCCCTCCTAAACTAAATCTTCTATTAGAAGAAATAACACAACTTTAAATCACACATGCCTCCTGAGCATCCTGTGCAAGTTGGGTGTCAGTTGGACAATATCCCTAGGAGGAGTTGTTTAAAATGTATGGCAAAGAAATGACCCCAAAAATGGCACCTTTTTCAAAATGGCCGACTTCCTGTTGAATTTAGCCCATATGTCCAACAGACTTTTTTGAAGGTACTGGAAGGTTCTCCAACTGTGCTGAATTTTATCCATGTCGGTCCACGTAGTGGGCGGGGCTGATTGATTGAAATTTTGTAGGGGGCGCTATGGAGACATGCTCCATTTATTCCATTATGTTTCAATGGGGCTTAGTTCAGGGCCTTACTGTCATCAGTCATGGCAAGTTTGGTGGCGGTCCAAGGTTCCATGGCTTGGTCACAGGTACTTCCTGTTTCATGGCGTTGGACCGCCATTCGCCATGTACCGTTTAGCGTAGCAACTTGAGGTTTTTATTGTGGCATCATGAAAGGGTTTGACATGTTTTGGAGGAGTCTCAAGTGTTTGGGACCATTTGCTTAGAAGCATGACCCTCAAACGTGGAAAAAACCACTTCCTGTTGTAAGTGGGCGGGGCTTAGGTCTAGACCAGCAATGGTCACATTAATCTGTTCAGGACTGATCCCTTATTAATCCCTATAAGTTTTAGGGTGATCAGATCAAAATTGAGAATTTTATAGTGATTTATGATGTCACGCCGCCGCATGGAACTTCGCCATGGCGTCACGGGCACGCCGTGCGGTGTAGAGCAACGTCCTTTATCAGATCTCTTCACCAACATGTTTTGTGATGCCTGAGTGAATTTGGGCCATGTGGTGTCCACCAAGCCAGAGTTATGGGTGTGTGAGCAAAAAACAACACTTTTGACCTCCAGGGGGCGTGGCTATTTCATAATCAAAATATTGACATATAGAACTCTGTAGGAGGGGACTGCCATCATATCTAGCAAATGTGGTGCAGAAATGTTGCTTTATGGGGGAGTTATATCCGTTTAAGTTTTCATGGCGAGACATCAAACTTTGAGGCCCCACCCCTCGTAAACTAAGTCTCCTATTAGAAGAAATAACACAACATTTAATCACACATGCCTCCTGAACATCCTGAGCAATTTGTGGCTCAGTGGGATAAAAGCTCTAGGACGAGTTCGTTAAAATGCGAGGTGCTAAAACGCCAAAATATTGACTTTGACCTAAAATGGCCGCCTTCCTGTCGACATTTCACCATGACATTAAGAGGATTTTTTTTTCGCCCTTGCATGTAGATCATGTGTATGAATTTTCATAAAGATTAACGACATGCAGTGGCGGGGCACCTAAAATAGGTGGCGCTCTCGTTCAGTTTCGCCCAAACATTCTGGAGCACCTCAAAATATCAAATTTTTCGTATTCCCTTGGGGGGGTACGCAAAATTTGGTGAGTTTTCGAGCACGTTCAGGCCTCCAAAAAAGCACGCGAAGTGTCCGAATAAAAATAATAATAATAATAATAATAATAATTAAAACCGCAAGCGGTGATATAGGCCCTCGCACCATGGCGCCACTCGGCATAATGCCACCGCCTCCCCTGGCAACATCCTTCCCATGCCTCTCTCAACCTAAAATGCAGCCAGACTGCACTTCAGGCCATTTAGACCTTATGAACGGTCACTTCCTGTCACCAAGGGGCGGGGCTAATTTATAATCTAATTATTGAAATACAGAAATGTGAAGGATATGACTGGCATCATCTGTAGCAAATTTGGTGCAGGTTGGTTGTTTTTTGTGGGAGTTATGTCAGTTTTCCTTTTCATTGCATCACATCTGCTTTGCTGCCCCGCCTCTCCTAAATGATATCCCCTATTAAAAGAAATAGCACAACTTTTAATCACACATGCCTCTTGAGCATCCTGACTTATTTGGGTTAAAGTTGGACAAAATTCTTAGGACAAGTTCCTCCAAATGCATGGCAAAGAAAATGACAGAAATGACCCCAAAAATGTCACCCTTTTCAAAATGGCCGACTTCCTGTTGGATTTAGCCCATATGTCCAAGAGACTTTTTTGAAGGTACTGGGAGGGTCTACAAGTTTCCCGAATCATATCCATGTCAGTCAATGTAGTGGGCGGGGCTGATTAATTAAAATATTGTAGGGGGCGCTATGGAGCCATTTACTATCTTCTCCACTATATTTTAATTTTACTCTATTAAGGGCATAACTTTCATGACTCATGGCAAGTATGGTGAAGATCAAAGGTTTCATGGCTTTGTTACAGGTACTTCCTGGTTCATGATATCAGACACTTCTTGTTGCCAAGGGGTGGGGCTAATTCATAGTCCCATTATTGCATTGGAGATTTTGTTCATCATGGGACTGGCATCAAATGTGTCGATTCCTGTGCTGATATGTTGTTTTATGTGGGAGTTTTATCAATAAGTCTTTGTTAATGAGACATAAAACTTTGAGGGCCCGCCCCTCCTAAACTAAATCTTCTATTAGAAGAAATAACACAACTTTACATCACACATGCCTCCTGAGCATCCTGTGCAAGTTGGGTGTCAGTTGGACAATATCCCTAGGAGGAGTTTTTTAAAATGCATGGCAAAGAAATGACCCCAAAAATGGCACCTTTTTCAAAATGGCCGACTTCCTGTTGAATTTAGCCCATATGTCCAAGAGACTTTTTTGAAGGTACTGGCAGGTTCTCCAACTGTGCTGAATTTTATCCATGTTGATCAATGTAGTGGGCGGGGCTGATTGATTGAAATATTGTAGGGGGCGCTATGGAGACATGCTCCATTTATTCCATAATGTTTCAATGGGGCTTAGTTCAGGGCCTTACTGTCATCAGTCATGGCAAGTTTGATGGCGGTCCAAGGTTCCATGGCTTGGTCACAGGTACTTCCTGTTTCATGGCGTTGGACCGCCATTCGCCATGTCCCGTTTAGCGTAGCAACTTGAGGTTTTTATTGTGGCATCATGAAAGGGTTTGACATGTTTTGGAGGAGGCTCAAGTGTTTTGGACCATTTGCTTAGAAGCATGACCCTCAAACGTGGAAAAAACCACTTCCTGTTGTAAGTGGGCGGGGCTTAGGTCTAGACCAGCAATGGTCACATTAATCTTTTCAGGACTGATCCCTTATTAATCCCTATAAGTTTTAGGGTGATCAGATAAAAATTGAGAATTTTATAGTGATTTATGATGTCACGCCGCCGCATGGAACTTCGCCATGGCGTCACGGGCACGCCGTGCAGCGTAGAGCAACGTCCTTTATCAGATCTCTTCACCAACATGTTTTGTGATGCCTGAGTGAATTTGGGCCATGTGGTGTCCACCAAGCCAGAGTTATGGGTGTGTGAGCAAAAAACAACACTTTTGACCTTCAGGGGGCGTGGCTATTTCATAATCAAAATATTGACATATAGAACTCTGTAGGAGGGGACTGCCATCATATCTAGCAAATGTGGTGCAGAAATGTTGCTTTATGTGGGAGTTATATCCGTTTAATTTTTCATGGCGAGACATCAAACTTTGAGGCCCCGCCCCTCGTAAACTAAGTCTCCTATTAGAAGAAATAACACAACATTTAATCACACATGTCTCCTGAACATCCTGAGCAATTTGTGGCTCAGTGGGATAAAAGCTCTAGGACGAGTTCGTTAAAATGCGAGGTGCTAAAACGCCAAAATATTGACTTTGACCTAAAATGGCCGCCTTCCTGTCGACATTTCACCATGACATTAAGAGGATTTTTTGTTTGTACTGTCATGTAGATCATGTGTATGAATTTTCATAAAGATTAACGACATGCAGTGGCGGGGCACCTAAAATAGGTGGCGCTCTCGTTCAGTTTCGCCCAAACATTCTGGAGCACCTCAAAATATCAAATTTTTCGCATTCCCTTGGGGGGGTACGCAAAATTTGGTGAGTTTTCGAGCACGTTCAGGCCTCCAAAAAAGCACGCGAAGTGTCCGAATAAAAATAATAATAATAATAATAATAATAATAATAATAATAATAATAATAATAATAAACACTGCAATTACAATAGGCCTTCGCACCGCCAAGGTGCTCGGGCCTAATAAACACTGCAATTACAATAGGCCTTCGCACCGCCAAGGTGCTCGGGCCTAATTAAAACCGCAAGCGGTGATATAGGCCCTCGCACCATGGCGCCGCTCGGCAGAATGCCACCGCCTCCCCTGGCAACATCCTTCCCATGCCTCTCTCAACCTAAAGTGCAGCCAGACTGCACTTCAGACCATTTAGGTTTTATGAAGGGTCACTTCCTGTCACCAAGGGGCGGGGCTAACTTATCATCTAATTATTGACATGCACAAATGTGAAGGATATGACTGGCATCATCTGTAGCAAATTTGGTGCAGGTTGGTTGTTTTTTGGGGGATTTATGTCAGTTTTTCTTTTTGTTGCATCACATCTGCTTTGCTGCCCCGCCTCTCCTAAATGATATCCCCTATTAAAAGAAATAGCACAACTTCTAATCACACATGCCTCTTGAGCATCCTGACTCATTTGGGTTAAAGTTGGACAAAATTCTTAGGAGAAGTTCCTCAAAATGCATGGCAAAGAAAATGACAGAAATGACCCCAAAAATGGCACCTTTTTCAACATGGCCGACTCCCTGTTTGATTTAGCCCATATGTCCAAGAGACCTTTTCTGAAGGTACTGGGAGCGTCTACAAGTTTCCCGAATCATAACCATGTCAGTCAATGTAGTGGGCGGGGCTAATTAATTAAGATATTGTAGGGGGCGCTATGGAGCCATTTACTATCTTCTCCACTATATTGTAATTTTACTCTATTAAGGACTTTACTGTCATGAGTCATGGCAAGTATGGTGAAGATCAAAGGTTTCATGGCTTTGTTACAGGTACTTCCTGGTTCATGATATCAGACACTTGTTGTTGCCAAGGGGTGGGGCTAATTCATAGTCATATCATTGCATTGTATATTTTGTTCATCATGGGACTGGCATCAAATGTGGCGATTCCTGTGCTGATATGTTGTTTTATGTGGGAGTTTTTGCAATAAGTCTTTGTTAATAAGACATCAAACTTTGAGGGCCCGCCCCTCCTAAACTAAATCTTCTATTAGAAGAAATAACACAACTTTACATCACACATGCCTCCTGAGCATCCTGTGCAAGTTGGGTGTCAGTTGGACAATATCCCTAGGAGGAGTTGTTTAAAATGCATGGCAAAGAAATGACCCCAAAAATGGCACCTTTTTCAAAATGGCCGACTTCCTGTTGGTTTTGGCCCATATGTCCAAGAGACTTTTTTGAAGGTACTGGCAGGTTCTCCAACTGTGCTGAATTTTATCCATGTCGGTCCATGTAGTGGGCGGGGCTGATTGATTGAAATTTTGTAGGGGGCGCTATGGAGACATGCTCCATTTATTCCATAATGTTTCAATGGGGCTTAGTTCAGGGCCTTACTGTCATCAGTCATGGCAAGTATGGTGGCGGTCCAAGGTTCCATGGCTTGGTCACAGGTACTTCCTGTTTCATGGCGTTGGACCGCCATTCGCCATGTCCCGTTTAGCGTAGCGACTTGAGGTTTTTATTGTGGCATCATGAAAGGGTATGACATGTTTTGGAGGAGTCTCAAGTGTTTGGGACCATTTGCTTAGAAGCATGACCCTCAAACGTGGAAAAAAACACTTCCTGTTGTAAGTGGGCGGAGCTTAGGTCTACACCAGCAATGGTCACATTAATCTGTTCAGGACTGATCCCTTATTAATCCCTATAAGTTTTAGGGTGATCAGATCAAAATTGATAATTTTATAGTGATTTATGATGTCACGCCGCCGCATGGAACTTCGCCATGGCGTCACGGGCACGTCGTGCAGCGTAGAGCAACGTCCTTTACCAGATCTCTTCACCAACATGTTTTGTGATGCCTGAGTGAATTTGGGCCATGTGGTGTCCACCAAGCCAGAGTTATGGGTGTGTGAGCAAAAAACAACACTTTTGACCTCCAGGGAGCGTGGCTATTTCATAATCAAAATATTGACATATAGAACTCTGTAGGAGGGGACTGCCATCATATCTAGCAAATGTGGTGCAGAAATGTTGCTTTATGTGGGAGTTATATCCGTTTAATTTTTCATGGCGAGACATCAAACTTTGAGGCCCCGCCCCTCGTAAACTAAGTCTCCTATTAGAAGAAATAACACAACATTTAATCACACATGCCTCCTGAACATCCTGAGCAATTTGTGGCTCAGTGGGATAAAAGCCCTAGGACGAGTTCGTTAAAATGCGAGGTGCTAAAACGCCAAAATATTGACTTTGACCTAAAATGGCCACCTTCCTGTCGACATTTCACCATGACATTAAGAGGATTTTTTGTTCGCCCTGTCATGTAGATCATGTGTATGAATTTTCATAAAGCCTAACGACATGCAGTGGCGGGGCACCTAAAATAGGTGGCGCTCTCATTCAGTTTCGCCCAAACATTCTGGAGCACCTCAAAATATCAAATTTTTCGTATTCCCTTGGGGGGGTACGCAAAATTTGGTGAGTTTTCGAGCACGTTCAGGCCTCCAAAAAAGCACGCGAAGTGTCCGAATAAAAATAATAATTAAAACCGCAGGCGGTGATATAGGCCCTCGCACCATGGCGCCACTCGGCATAATGCCACCGCCTCCCCTGGCAACATCCTTCCCATGCCCCTCTCAACCTAAAGTGCAGCCAGACTGCACTTCAGGCCATTTAGGCCTTATGAACGGTCACTTCCTGTCAACAAGGGGCGGGGCTAATTTATGATCTAATTATTGACATGCACAAATGTGAAGGATATGACTGGCATCATCTGTAGCAAATTTGATGCAGGTTGGTTGTTTTTTGGGGGAGTTATGTCAGTTTTCCTTTTCATTGCATCACATCTGCTTTGCTGCCCCGCCTCTCCTAAATGATATCCCCTATTAAAAGAAATAGCACAACTTTTAATCACACATGCCTCTTGAGCATCCTGACTCATTTGGGTTAAAGTTAGATAAAATTCTTAGAAGGAACTTCTCAAAATGCATGACAAAGAAAATGACAGAAATGACCCCAAAAATGGCACCTTTTTCAAAATGGCCGACTTCCTGTTGGATTTAGCCCATATATCCAAGAGACTTTTTTGAAGGTACTGGGAGGGTCTATAAGTGTGCTGAATTTTATCCATGTCAGTCAATGTAGTGGGCGGGGCTGATTGATTGAAATATTGTAGGGGGCGCTATGGAGCCATTTACTATCTTTTCCACTATGTTGTAATTTTATTCTATTAAGTACATAACTGTCATGACTCATGGCAAGTATGGTGAAGATCAACAATTTCATGGCTTTGTTACAGGTACTTCCTGGTTCATGATATCAGACACTTGTTGTTGCCAAGGGGCGGGGCTAATTCATAGTCATATTATTGCATTGTAGATTTTGTTCATCATGGGACTGGCATCAAATGGGTCGATTCCTGTGCTGATATGTTGTTTTATGTGGGAGTTTTAGCAATAAGTCTTTGTTAATGAGACATCAAACTTTGAGGGCCCGCTCCTCCTAAACTAAATCTTCTATTAGAAGAAATAACACAACTTTAAATCACACATGCCTCCTGAGCATCCTGTGCAAGTTGGGTGTCAGTTGGACAATATCCCTAGGAGGAGTTGTTTAAAATGCATGGCAAAGAAATGACCCCAAAAATGGCACCTTTTTCAAAATGGCCGACTTCCTGTTGAATTTAGCCCATATGTCCAAGAGACTTTTTTGAAGGTACTGGAAGGTTCTCCAACTGTGCTGAATTTTATTCATGTCGGTCCATGTAGTGGGCGGGGCTGATTGATTGAAATTTTGTAGGGGGCGCTATGGAGACATGCTCCATTTATTCCATAATGTTTCAATGGGGCTTAGTTCAGGGCCTTACTGTCATCAGTCATGACAAGTATGGTGGCGGTCCAAGGTTCCATGGCTTGGTCACAGGTACTTCCTGTTTCATGGCGTTGGACCGCCATTCGCCATGTCCCGTTTAGCGTAGCGACTTGAGGTTTTTATTGTGGCATCATGAAAGGGTTTGACATGTTTTGGAGGAGGCTCAAGTGTTTTGGACCATTTGCTTAGAAGCATGACCCTCAAACGTGCAAAAAACCACTTCCTATTGTAAGTGGGCGGGGCTTAGGTCGACACCAGCAATGGTCACATTAATCTGTTCAGGACTGATCCCTTATTAATCCCTATAAGTTTTAGGGTGATCAGATCAAAATTGACAATTTTATAGTGATTTATGATGTCACGCCGCCGCATGGAACTTCGCCATGGCGTCACGGGCACGCCGTGCAGCGTAGAGCAACGTCCTTTATAAGATCTCTTCACCAACATGTTTTGTGATGCCTGAGTGAATTTGGGCCATGTGGTGTCCACCAAGCCAGAGTTATGGGTGTGTGAGCAAAAAACAACACTTTTGACCTCCAGGGGGCGTGGCTATTTCATAATCAAAATATTGACATATAGAACTCTGTAGGAGCGGACTGCCATCATATCTAGCAAATTTGGTGCAGAAATGTTGCTTTATGTGGGAGTTATATCCGTTTAATTTTTCATGGCGAGACATCAAACTTTGAGGCCCCGCCCCTCGTAAACTAAGTCTCCTATTAGAAGAAATAACACAACATTTAATCACACATGCCTCCTGAACATCCTCAGCAATTTGTGGCTCAGTGGGATAAAAGCTCTAGGACGAGTTCGTTAAAATGCGAGGTGCTAAAACGCCAAAATATTGACTTTGACCTAAAATGGCCGCCTTCCTGTCGACATTTCACCATGACATTAAGAGGATTTTTTGTTCGCCCTAGCATGTAGATCATGTGTATGAATTTTCATAAAGATTAACGACATGCAGTGGCGGGGCACCTAAAATAGGTGGCGCTCTCGTTCAGTTTCGCCCAAACATTCTGGAGCACCTCAAAATATCAAATTTTTTGTATTCCCTTGGGGGGGTACGCAAAATTTGGTGAGTTTTCGAGCACGTTCAGGCTTCCAAAAAAGCACGCGAAGTGTCCGAATAAAAATAATAATAATAATAATAATAATAATAAACATTGCAATTACAATAGGCCTTCGCACTGCCAAGGTGCTCGGGCCTAATAATTAAAACCGCAAGCGGTGATATAGGCCCTCGCACCATGCCACCGCCTCCCCTGGCAACATCCTTCCCATGTCTCTCTCAACCTAAAATGCAGCCAGACTGCACTTCAGGCCATTAAGGCCTTATGAAGGGTCAATTCCTGTCACCAAGGGGCGGGGCTAACTAATAATCTAATTATTGACATGCAGAAATGTGAAGGATATGACTGGCATCATCTGTAGCAAATTTGGTGCAGGTTGGTTGTTTTTTGTGGGAGTTATGTCAGTTTTCCTTTTCATTGCATCACATCTGCTTTGCTGCCCCGCCTCTCCTAAACGATATCCCCTATTAAAAGAAATAGCACAACTTTTAATCACACATGCCTCTTGAGCATCCTGACTCATTTGGGTTAAAGTTGGACAAAATTCTTAGGAGATGTTCCTCAAAATGCATGGCAAAGAAAATGACAGAAATGACCCCGAAAATGGCACTCTTTTCAAAATGGCCGACTCCCTGTTGGATTTAGCCCATATGTCCAAGAGACTTTTTTGAAGGTACTGGGAGGGTCTACAAGTTTTCCGAATCATATCCATGTCAGTCAATGTAGTGGGCGGGGCTGATTGATTGAAATATTGTAGGGGGCGCTATGGAGCCATTTACTATCTTTTCCACTATATTGTAATTTTACTCTATTGAGGACATAACTGTCATGACTCATGGCAAGTATGGTGAAGATGAACAATTTCATGGCTTTGTTACAGGTACTTCCTGGTTCACGATATCAGACACTTGTTGTTGCCAAGGGGTGGGGCTAATTCATAGTCCCATTATTGCATTGAATATTTTTTCCATCATGGGACTGGCATCAAATGTGGCGATTCCTGTGCTGATATGTTGTTTTATGTGGGAGTTTTAGCAATAAGTCTTTGTTAATAAGACATAAAATTTTGAAGGCCCGCCCCTCCTAAACTAAATCTTCTATTAGAAGAAATAGCACAACTTTACATCACACATGCCTCCTGAGCATCCTGTGCAAGTTGGGTGTCAGTTGGACAATAGCCCTAGGAGGAGTTGTTTAAAATGCATGGCAAAGAAATGACCCCAAAAATGGCACCTTTTTCAAAATGGCCGACTTCCTGTTGGATTCAGCCCATATGTCCAAGAGACTTTTTTGAAGGTACTGGCAGGTTCTCCAACTGTGCTCAATTTTATCCATGTCGGTCCATGTAGTGGGCGGGGCTGATTGATTGAAATTTTGTAGGGGGCGCTATGGAGACATGCTCCATTTATTCCATAATGTTTCAATGGGGCTTAGTTCAGGGCCTTACTGTCATCAGTCATGGCAAGTTTGGTGGCGGTCCAAGGTTCCATGGCTTGGTCACAGGTACTTCCTGTTTCATGGCGTTGGACCGCCATTCGCCATGTCCCGTTTAGCGTAGCGACTTGAGGTTTTTATTGTGGCATCATGAAAGGGTTTGACATGTTTTGGAGGAGGCTCAAGTGTTTTGGACCATTTGCTTAGAAGCATGACCCTCAAACGTGGAAAAAACCACTTCCTGTTGTAAGTGGGCGGAGTTTAGGTCTACACCAGCAATGGTCACAGTAATCTGTTCAGGACTGATCCCTTATTAATCCCTATAAGTTTTAGGGTGATCAGATCAAAATTGACAATTTTATAGTGATTTATGATGTCACGCCGCCGCATGGAACTTCGCCATGGCGTCACGGGCACGCCGTGCAGCGTAGAGCAACGTCCTTTATAAGATCTCTTCACCAACATGTTTTGTGATGCCTGAGTGAATTTGGGCCATGTGGTGTCCACCAAGCCAGAGTTATGGGTGTGTGAGCAAAAAACAACACTTTTGACCTCCAGGGGGCGTGGCTATTTCATAATCAAAATATTGACATATAGAACTCTGTAGGAGGGGACTGCCATCATATCTAGCAAATTTGGTGCAGAAATGTTGCTTTATGTGGGAGTTATATCCGTTTAATTTTTCATGGCGAGACATCAAACTTTGAGGCCCCGCCCCTCGTAAACTAAGTCTCCTATTAGAAGAAATAACACAACATTTAATCACACATGCCTCCTGAACATCCTGAGCAATTTGTGGCTCAGTGGGATAAAAGCTCTAGGACGAGTTCGTTAAAATGCGAGGTGCTAAAACGCCAAAATATTGACTTTGACCTAAAATGGCCGCCTTCCTGTCGACATTTCACCATGACATTAAGAGGATTTTTTGTTCGCCCTAGCATGTAGATCATGTGTATGAATTTTCATAAAGATTAATGACATGCAGTGGCGGGGCACCTAAAATAGGTGGCGCTCTCATTCAGTTTCGCCCAAACATTCTGGAGCACCTCAAAATATCAAATTTTTCGCATTCCCTTGGGGGGGTACGCAAAATTTGGTGAGTTTTTGAGCATGTTCAGGCCTCCAAAAAAGCAATTCATTTATTAGGAGAATAATAATAATAATAATAATAATAATAATAATAATAATAAACGCTGCAATTACAATAGGCCTTCGCACTGCCAAGGTGCTCGGGCCTAATAATAATAATAATAATAATAAACACTGCAATTACAATAGGCCTTCGCACCGCCAAGGTGCTCGGGCCTAATAATAATAATAATAATAATAATAATAATAAACGCTGCAATTACAATAGGCCTTCGCACCGCCAAGGTGCTCGGGCCTAATTAAAACCGCAAGCGGTGATATAGGCCCTCGCACCATGGCGCCGCTCGGCATAATGCAACCGCCTCCCCTGCCAACATCCTTCCCATGCCTCTCTCAACCTAAAGTGCAGCCAGACTGCACTTCAGGCCATTAAGGCCTTATGAACGGTCACTTCCTGTCACCAAGGGGCGGGGCTAACTAATAATCTAATTATTGACATGCACAAATGTGAAGGATATGACTGGCATCATCTGTAGCAAATTTGGTGCAGGTTGGTTGTTTTTTGTGGGAGTTATGTCAGTTTTCCTTTTTATTGCATCACATCTGCTTTGCTGCCCCGCCTCTCCTAAATGATATCCCCTATTAAAAGAAATAACACAACTTTTAATCACACATGCCTCTTGAGCATCCTGACTCATTTGGGTTAAAGTTGGACAAAATTCTTAGGAGAAGTTCCTCAAAATGCATGGCAAAGAAAATGACAGAAATGACCCCAAAAATGGCACCTTTTTCAAAATGGCCGACTTCCTGTTGGATTTAGGCCATATGTCCAAGAGACTTTTTTGAAGGTACTGGGATGGTCTACAAGTTTCCCGAATCATATCCATGTCAGTCAATGTAGTGGGCGGGGCTGATTGATTGAAATATTGTAGGGGGCGCTATGGAGCCATTTACTATCTTCTCCACCATATTGTAATTTTATTCTATTAAGGACATAACTGTCATGACTCATGGCAAGTATGGTGAAGATCAACAATTTCATGGCTTTGTTACAGGTACTTCCTGGTTCATGATATCAGACACTTGTTGTTGCCAAGGGGTGGGGCTAGTTCATAGTCATGTTATTGCATTGTAGATTTTGTTCATCATGGGACTGGCATCAAATGTGTCGATTCCTGTGCTGATATGTTGTTTTATGTGGGAGTTTTAGCAATAAGTCTTTGTTAATGAGACATCAAACTTTGAGGGCCCGCCCCTCCTAAACTAAATCTTCTATTAGAAGAAATAGCACAACTTTAAATCACACATGCCTCCTGAGGATCCTGTGCAAGTTGGGTGTCAGTTGGACAATATCCCTAGGAGGAGTTGTTTAAAATGCATGGCAAAGAAATGACCCCAAAAATGGCACCTTTTTCAAAATGCCCGACTTCCTGTTGGATTTAGCCCATATGTCCAAGAGACTTTTTTGAAGGTACTGGAAGGTTCTCCAACTGTGCTGAATTTTATCCATGTCGATCAATGTAGTGGGCGGGGCTGATTGATTGAAATTTTGTAGGGGGCGCTATGGAGACATGCTTCATTTATTCCATAATGTTTCAATGGGGCTTAGTTCAGGGCCTTACTGTCATCAGTCATGGCAAGTTTGGTGGCGGTCCAAGGTTCCATGGCTTGGTCACAGGTACTTCCTGTTTCATGGCGTTGGACCGCCATTCGCCATGTCCCGTTTAGCGTAGCGACTTGAGGTTTTTATTGTGGCATCATGAAAGGGTTTGACATGTTTTGGAGGAGTCTCAAGTGTTTGGGACCATTTGCTTAGAAGCATGACCCTCAAACGTTTAAAAACCACTTCCTGTTGTAAGTGGGCGGGGCTTAGGTCTACACCAGCAATGGTCACATTAATCTGTTCAGGACTGATCCCTTATTAATCCCTATAAGTTTTAGGGTGATCAGATCAAAATTGAGAATTTTATAGTGATTTATGATGTCACGCCGCCGCATGGAACTTCGCCATGGCGTCACGGGCACGCCGTGCAGCGTAGAGCAACGTCCTTTATAAGATCTCTTCACCAACATGTTTTGTGATGCCTGAGTGAATTTGGGCCATGTGGTGTCCACCAAGCCAGAGTTATGGGTGTGTGAGCAAAAAACAACACTTTTGACCTCCAGGGGGCGTGGCTATTTCATAATCAAAATATTGACATATAGAACTCTGTAGGAGGGGACTGCCATCATATCTAGCAAATTTGGTGCAGAAATGTTGCTTTATGTGGGAGTTATTTCCGTTTAATTTTTCCTGGCGAGACATCAAACTTTGAGGCCCCGCCCCTCCTAAACTAAGTCTCCTATTAGAAGAAATAACACAACATTTAATCACACATGCCTCCTGAACATCCTGAGCAATTTGTGGCTCAGTGGGATAAAAGCTCTAGGACGAGTTCGTTAAAATGCGAGGTGCTAAAACGCCAAAATATTGACTTTGACCTAAAATGGCCGCCTTCCTATCGACATTTCACCATGACATTAAGAGGATTTTTTGTTCGCCCTGTCATGTAGATCATGTGTATAAATTTTCATAAAGATCAACGACATGCAGTGGCGGGGCACCTAAAATAGGTGGCGTTCTCGTTCAGTTTTGCCCAAACATTCTGGAGCACCTCAAAATATCAAAGTTTTCGTATTCCCTTGGGGGGGTACGCAAAATTTGGTGAGTTTTCGAGCACGTTCAGGCCTCCAAAAAAGCACGCGAAGTGTCCGAATAAAAATAATAATAATAATTAAAACCGCAAGCGGTGATATAGGCCCTCGCACCATGGCGCCGCTCGGCATAATGCCACTGCCTCCCCTGGCAACATCCTTCCCATGCCTCTCTCAACCTAAAGTGCAGCCAGACTGCACTTCAGGCCATTTAGGCCTTATGAAGGGTCACTTCCTGTCACCAAGGGGCGGGGCTAACTTATCATCTAATTATTGACATGCAGAAATGTAAAGGATATGACTGGCATCATCTGTAGAAAATTTGGTGCAGGTTGGTTGTTTTTTGTGGGAGTTATGTCAGTTTTCCTTTTCATTGCATCACATCTGCTTTGCTGCCCCGCCTCTCCTAAACGATATCCCCTATTAAAAGAAATAGCACAACTTTTAATCACACTTGCCTCTTGAGCATCCTGACTCATTTGGGTTAAAGTTTGACAAAATTCTTAGAAGGAACTTCTCAAAATGCATGGCAAAGAAAATGACAGAAATTGCCCCAAAAATGACACCTTTTTTCAACATGGCCGACTTCCTGTTTTATTTAGCCCATATGTCCAAGAGACTTTTTTCAAGGTACTGGAAGGTTCTACAACTGTGCCGAATCATATCAATGTCAGTCAATGCAGTGGGCGGGGCTGATTGATTGAAATATTGTAGGGGGCGCTATGGAGCTGTTTACGATTTTCTCCACTATATTGTAATTTTACTCTATTAAGGACATAACTGTCATGACTCATGGCAAGTATGGTGAAGATCAAAGGTTTCATGGCTTTGTTACAGGTACTTCCTGGTTCATGATATCAGACACTTGTTGTTGCCAAGGGGTGGGGCTAGTTCAGAGTCATATTATTGCATTGTAGATTTTGTTCATCATGGGACTGGCATCAAATGTGTCGATTCCTGTGCTGATATGTTGTTTTATGTGGGAGTTTTAGCAATAAGTCTTTGTTAATGAGACATAAAACTTTGAGGGCCCGCCCCTCCTAAACTAAATCTTCTATTAGAAGAAATAACACAACTTTACATCACACATGCCTCCTGAGCATCCTGTGCAAGTTGGGTGTCAGTTGGACAATATCCCTAGGAGGAGTTGTTTAAAATGCATGGCAAAGAAATGACCCCAAAAATGGCACCTTTTTCAAAATGGCCGACTTCCTGTTGAATTTAGCCCATATGTCCAAGAGACTTTTTTGAAGGTACTGGAAGGTTCTCCAACTGTGCTGAATTTTATCCATGTCGGTCCATGTAGTGGGCGGGGCTGATAGATTGAAATTTTGTAGGGGGCGCTATGGAGACATGCTCCATTTATTCCATAATGTTTCAATGGGGCTTAGTTCAGGGCCTTACTGTCATCAGTCATGGCAAGTTTGGTGGCGGTCCAAGGTTCCATGGCTTGGTCACAGGTACTTCCTGTTTCATGGCGTTGGACCGCCATTCGCCATGTCCCGTTTAGCGTAGCGACTTGAGGTTTTTATTGTGGCATCATGAAAGGGTTTGACATGTTTTGGAGGAGTCTCAAGTGTTTGGGACCATTTGCTTAGAAGCATGATCCTCAAACGTGGAAAAAACACTTCCTGTTGTAAGTGGGCGGGGCTTAGGTCTACACCAGCAATGGTCACATTAATCTGTTTAGGACTGATCCCTTATTAATCCCTATAAGTTTTAGGGTGATCAGATCAAAATTGACAATTTTATAGTGATTTATGATGTCACGCCGCCGCATGGAACTTCGCCATGGCGTCACGGGCACGCCGTGCAGCGTAGAGCAACGTCCTTTGCCAGATCTCTTCACCAACATGTTTTGTGATGCCTGAGTGAATATGGGCCATGTGGTGTCCACCAAGCCAGAGTTATGGGTGTGTGAGCAAAAAACAACACTTTTGACCTCCAGGGGGCGTGGCTATTTCATAATCAAAATATTGACATATAGAACTCTGTAGGAGGGGACTGCCATCATATCTAGCAAATTTGGTGCAGAAATGTTGCTTTATGTGGGAGTTATATCCGTTTAATTTTTCATGGCGAGACATCAAACTTTGAGGCCCCGCCCCTCGTAAACTAAGTCTCCTATTAGAAGAAATAACACAACATTGAATCACACATGTCTCCTGAACATCCTGAGCAATTTGTGGCTCAGTGGGATAAAAGCCCTAGGACGAGTTCATTAAAATGCGAGGTGCTAAAACGCCAAAATATTGACTTTGACCTAAAATGGCCGCCTTCCTGTCGACATTTCACCATGACATTAAGAGGATTTTTTGTTTGTCCTGACATGTAGATCATGTGTATGAATTTTGATAAAGATTAATTACATGCAGTGGCGGGGCACCTAAAATAGGTGGCGCTCTCGTTCAGTTTCGCCCAAACATTCTGGAGCACCTCAAAATATCAAATTTTTCGTATTCCCTTGGGGGGGTACGCAAAATTTGGTGAGTTTTCGAGCACGTTCAGGCCTCCAAAAAAGCACGCGAAGTGTCCGAATAAAAATAATAATAATAATAATAATAATAATAATAATAATAAACACTGCAATTACAATAGGCCTTCGCACCGCCAAGGTGCTCGGGCCTAATAAACGCTGCAATTACAATAGGCCTTCGCACCGCCAAGGTGCTCGGGCCTAATAATAATAATTAAAACCGCAAGCGGTGATATAGGCCCTCGCACCATGGCGCCGCTCGGCATAATGCCACCGCCTCCCCTGGCAACATCCTTCCCATGCCTCTCTCAACCTAAAGTGCAGCCAGACTGCACTTAAGGCCATTTAGGCCTTATGAACGGTCACTTCCTGTCACCAAGGGGCGGGGCTAATTTATAATCTAATTATTGACATACAGAAATGTGAAGGATATGACTGGCATCATCTGTAGCAAATTTGGTGCAGGTTGGTTGTTTTTTGTGGGAGTTATGTCAGTTTTCCTTTTCATTGCATCACAGCTGCTTTGCTGCCCCTCCTCTCCTAAATGATATCCCCTATTAAAAGAAATAGCACAACTTTTAATCACACATGCCTCTTGAGCATCCTGACTCATTTGGGTTAAAGTTGGACAAAATTCTTAGAAGGAACTTCTCAAAATGCATGACAAAGAAAATGACAGAAATGACCCCAAAAATGACACCTTTTTCAAAATGGCCGACTTCCTGTTTGATTTAGCCCATATGTCCAAGAGACTTTTTTGAAGGTACTGGAATGGTCTACATGTGTGCTGAATTTTATCCATATCAGTCAATGTAGTGGGCGGGGCTGATTGATTTAATTATTGTAGGGGGCGCTATGGAGCCATTTACTATCTTCTCCACTATGTTGTCATTTCATTCTATTAATTACATAACTGTCATGACTCATGGCAAGTATGGTGAAGATCAACAATTTCATGGCTTTGTTACAGGTACTTCCTGGTTCATGATATCAGACACTTGTTGTTGCCTAGGGGTGGGGCTAATTCATAGTCCCATTATTGCATTGTAGATTTTGTTCATCATGGGACTGGCATCAAATGGGTCGATTCCTGTGCTGATATGTTGTTTTATGTGGGAGTTTTAGCAATAAGTCTTTGTTAATGAGACATCAAACTTTGAGGGCCCGCCCCTCCTAAACTAAATCTTCTATTAGAAGAAATAACACAACTTTAAATCACACATGCCTCCTGAGCATCCTGTGCAAGTTGGGTGTCAGTTGGACAATATCCCTAGGAGGAGTTGTTTAAAATGCATGGCAAAGAAATGACCCCAAAAATGGCACCTTTTTCAAAATGGCCGACTTCCTGTTGAATTTAGCCCATATGTCCAAGAGACTTTTTTGAAGGTACTGGCAGGTTCTCCAACTGTGCTGAATTTTATTCATGTCGGTCCATGTAGTGGGCGGGGCTGATTGATTGAAATTTTGTAGGGGGCGCTATGGAGACATGCTCCATTTATTCCATAATGTTTCAATGGGGCTTAGTTCAGGGCCTTACTGTCATCAGTCATGGCAAGTATGGTGGCGGTCCAAGGTTCCATGGCTTGGTCACAGGTACTTCCTGTTTCATGGCGTTGGACCGCCATTCGCCATGTCCCGTTTAGCGTAGCGACTTGAGGTTTTTATTGTGGCATCATGAAAGGGTTTGACATGTTTTGGAGGAGTCTCAAGTGTTTGGGACCATTTGCTTAGAAGCATGACCCTCAAACGTGTGAAAAAACCACTTCCTGTTGTAAGTGGGCGGGGCTTAGGTCTACACCAGCAATGGTCACATTAATCTGTTCAGGACTGATCCCTTATTAATCCCTATAAGTTTTAGGGTGATCAGATCAAAATCGACAATTTTATAGTGATTTATGATGTCACGCCGCCGCATGGAACTTCGCCATGGCGTCACGGGCACGCCGTGCAGCGTAGAGCAAGGTCCTTTACCAGATCTCTTCACCAACATGTTTTGTGATGCCTGAGTGAATTTGGGCCATGTGGTGTCCACC
Source organism: Telmatherina bonti (assembly GCF_933228915.1). Classification (NCBI taxonomy): domain Eukaryota; kingdom Metazoa; phylum Chordata; class Actinopteri; order Atheriniformes; family Telmatherinidae; genus Telmatherina; species Telmatherina bonti. The sequence continues at coordinate 36,179,079 of NC_136612.1, read as the reverse complement.
AAGCCAGAGTTATGGGTGTGTGAGCAAAAAACAACACTTTTGACCTCCAGGGGGCGTGGCTATTTCATAATCAAAATATTGACATATAGAACTCTGTAGGAGGGCACTGCCATCATATCTAGCAAATTTGGTGCAGAAATGTTGCTTTATGTGGGAGTTATATCTGTTTAATTTTTCCTAGCGAGACATCAAACTTTGAGGCCCCGCCCCTCGTAAACTAAGTCTCCTATTAGAAGAAATAACACAACATTTAATCACACATGCCTCCTGAACATCCTGAGCAATTTGTGGCTCAGTGGGATAAAAGCCCTAGGACGAGTTCGTTAAAATGCGAGGTGCTAAAACGCCAAAATATTGACTTTGACCTAAAATGGCCGCCTTCCTGTCGACATTTCACCATGACATTAAGAGGATTTTTTGTTCGGCCTAGCATGTAGATCATGTGTATGAATTTTCATAAAGATTAACGACATGCAGTGGCGGGGCACCTAAAATAGGTGGCGCTCTCATTCAGTTTTGCCCAAACATTCTGGAGCACCTCAAAATATCAAATTTTTCGCATTCCCTTGGGGGGGTACGCAAAATTTGGTGAGTTTTTGAGCATGTTCAGGCCTCCAAAAAAGCAATTCATTTATTAGGAGAATAATAATAATAATAATAATAATTAAAACCGCAAGCGGTGATATAGGCCCTCGCACCATGGCGCCGCTCGGGAGAATGCCACCACCTCCACTGGCAACATCCTTCCGATGCCTCTCTCAACCTAAAGTGCAGCCAGACTGCACTTCAGGCCATTTAGGCCTTATGAACGGTCACTTCCTGTCACCAAGGGGCGGGGCTAACTTATCATCTAATTATTGACATGCACAAATGTGAAGGATATGCCTGGCATCATCTGTAGCAAATTTGGTGCAGGTTGGTTGTTTTTTGTGGGAGTTATGTCTGTCTTCCTTTTCATTGCATCACATCTGCTTTGCTGCCCCGCCTCTCCTAAACGATATCCCCTATTAAAAGAAATAACACAACTTTTAATCACACATGCTTCTTGAGCATCCTGACTCATTTGGGTTAAAGTTGGACAAAATTCTTAGGACAAGTTCCTCAAAATGCATGGCAAAGAAAATGACAGAAATGACCTCAAAAATGGCACCCTTTTCAAAATGGCCGACTTCCTGTTGGATTTAGCCCATATATCCAAGAGACTTTTTTGAAGGTACTGGGAGGGTCTATAAGTGTGCTGAATTTTATCCATGTCAGTCAATGTAGTGGGCGGGGCTGATTGATTGAAATATTGTAGGGGGCGCTATGGAGCCATTTACTATCTTTTCCACTATGTTGTAATTTTATTCTATTAAGGACATAACTGTCATGACTCATGGCAAGTATGGTGAAGATCAACAATTTCATGGCTTTGTTACAGGTACTTCCTGGTTCATGATATCAGACACTTGTTGTTGCCAAGGGGCGGGGCTAGTTCATAGTCATGTTATTGCATTGTAGATTTTGTTCATCATGGAACTGGCATCAAATGGGTCGATTCCTGTGCTGATATGTTGTTTTATGTGGGAGTTTTAGCAATAAGTCTTTGTTAATGAGACATCAAATTTTGAGGGCCCGCTCCTCCTAAACTAAATCTTCTATTAGAAGAAATAACACAACTTTAAATCACACATGCCTCCTGAGGATCCTGTGCAAGTTGGGTGTCAGTTGGACAATATCCCTAGGAGGAGTTGTTTAAAATGCATGGCAAAGAAATGACCCCAAAAATGGCACCTTTTTCAAAATGGCCGACTTCCTGTTGAATTTAGCCCATATGTCCAAGAGACTTTTTTTAAGGTACTGGCAGGTTCTCCAACTGTGCTGAATTTTATTCATGTCGGTCCATGTAGTGGGCGGGGCTGATTGATTGAAATTTTGTAGGGGGCGCTATGGAGACATGCTCCATTTATTCCATAATGTTTCAATGGGGCTTAGTTCAGGGCCTTACTGTCATCAGTCATGACAAGTATGGTGGCGGTCCAAGGTTCCATGGCTTGGTCACAGGTACTTCCTGTTTCATGGCGTTGGACCGCCATTCGCCATGTCCCGTTTAGCGTAGCGACTTGAGGTTTTTATTGTGGCATCATGAAAGGGTTTGACATGTTTTGGAGGAGGCTCAAGTGTTTTGGACCATTTGCTTAGAAGCATGACCCTCAAACGTGCAAAAAAACACTTCCTGTTGTAAGTGGGCGGGGCTTAGGTCTACACCAGCAATGGTCACATTAATCTGTTCAGGACTGATCCCTTATTAATCCCTATAAGTTTTAGGGTGATCAGATCAAAATTGACAATTTTATAGTGATTTATGATGTCACGCCGCCGCATGGAACTTCGCCATGGCGTCACGGGCACGCCGTGCAGCGTAGAGCAATGTCCTTTACCAGATCTCTTCACCAACATGTTTTGTGATGCCTGAGTGAATTTGGGCCATGTGGTGTCTACCAAGCCAGAGTTATGGGTGTGTGAGCAAGAAACAACACTTTTGACCTCCAGGGGGCGTGGCTATTTCATAATCAAAATATTGACATATAGAACTCTGTAGGAGGGGACTGCCATCATATCTAGCAAATGTGGTGCAGAAATGTTGCTTTATGTGGGAGTTATATCCGTTTAATTTTTCCTGGCGAGACATCAAACTTTGAGGCCCCGCCCCTCGTAAACTAAGTCTCCTATTAGAAGAAATAACACAACATTTAATCACACATGCCTCCTGAACATCCTGAGCAATTTGTGGCTCAGTGGGATAAAAGCTCTAGGACGAGTTCGTTAAAATGCGAGGTGCTAAAACGCCAAAATATAGACTTTGACCTAAAATGGCCGCCTTCCTGTCGACATTTCACCATGACATTAAGAGGATTTTTTGTTCGCCCTGTCATGTAGATCATGTGTATGAATTTTCATAAAGATTAACGACATGCAGTGGCGGGGCACCTAAAATAGGTGGCGCTCTCATTCAGTTTCGCCCAAACATTCTGGAGCACCTCAAAATATCAAATTTTTTGCATTCCCTTGGGGGGGTACGCAAAATTTGGTGAGTTTTTGAGCATGTTCAGGCCTCCAAAAAAGCAATTCATTTATTAGGAGAATAATAATAATAATAATAATAATTAAAACCGCAAGCGGTGATATAGGCCCTCGCACCATGGCGCCGCTCGGCATAATGCCACCGCCTCCCCTGGCAACATCCTTCCCATGCCTCTCTCAACCTAAAGTGCAGCCAGACTGCACTTCAGGCCATTAAGGCCTTATGAAGGGTCACTTCCTGTCACCAAGGGGCGGGGCTAACTTATCATCTAATTATTGACATGCACAAATGTGAAGGATATGACTGGCATCATCTGTAGCAAATTTGGTGCAGGTTGGTTGTTTTTTGTGGGAGTTATGTCAGTTTTCCTTTTCACTGCATCACATCTGCTTTGCTGCCCCGCCTCTCCTAAATGATATCCCCTATTAAAAGAAATAGCACAACTTTTAATCACACATGTCTCTTGAGCATCCTGACTCATTTGGATTAAAGTTAGATAAAATTCTTAGCAGGACTTCATCAAAATGCATGGCAAAGCAAATGACAGAAATGACCCCGAAAATGGCACCTTATTCAAAATGGCCGACTTCCTGTTTTATTTAGCCCATATGTCCAAGAGACTTTTTTGAAGGTACTGGGAGGGTCTACAACTGTGCTGAATCATATCCATGTCAGTCAATGCAGTGGGCGGGGCTGATTGATTGAAATATTGTAGGGGGCGCTATGGAGCCATTTACTATCTTTTCCACTATATTGTAATTTTACTCTATTAAGTACATAACTGTCATGACTCATGGCAAGTATGGTGAAGATCAACAATTTCATGGCTTTGTTACAGGTACTTCCTGGTTCATGATATCAGACACTTGTTGTTGCCAAGGGGTGGGGCTAGTTCATAGTCATATCATTGCATTTTAGATTTTGTTCATCATGGGACTGGCATCAAATGTGTCGATTCCTGTGCTGATATGTTGTTTTATGTGGGAGTTTTAGCAATAAGTCTTTGTTAATGAGACATAAAACTTTGAGGGCCCGCCCCTCCTAAACTAAATCTTCTATTAGAAGAAATAGCACAACTTTAAATCACACATGCCCCCTGAGCATCCTGTGCAAGTTGGGTGTCAGTTGGACAATATCCCTAGGAGGAGTTGTTTAAAATGCATGGCAAAGAAATGACCCCAAAAATGGCACCTTTTTCAAAATGGCCGACTTCCTGTTGGATTTAGCCCATATGTCCAAGAGACTTTTTTGAAGGTACTGGAAGGTTCTCCAACTGTGCTGAATTTTATCCATGTCGGTCCATGTAGTGGGCGGGGCTGATTGATTGAAATTTTGTAGGGGGCGCTATGGAGACATGCTCCATTTATTCCATAATGTTTCAATGGGGCTTAGTTCAGGGCCTTACTGTCATCAGTCATGGCAAGTATGGTGGCGGTCCAAGGTTCCATGGCTTGGTCACAGGTACTTCCTGTTTCATGGCGTTGGGCCGCCATTCGCCATGTCCCGTTTAGCGTAGCGACTTGAGGTTTTTATTGTGGCATCATGAAAGGGTTTGACATGTTTTGGAGGAGGCTCAAGTGTTTGGGACCATTTGCTTAGAAGCATGACCCTCAAACGTGGAAAAAACCACTTCCTGTTGTAAGTGGGCGGGGCTTAGGTCTAGACCAGCAATGGTCACATTAATCTGTTCAGGACTGATCCCTTATTAATCCCTATAAGTTTTAGGGTGCTCAGATCAAAATTGACAATTTTATAGTGATTTATGATGTCACGCCGCCGCATGGAACTTCGCCATGGCGTCACGGGCACGCCGTGCAGCGTAGAGCAACGTCCTTTATCAGATCTCTTCACCAACATGTTTTCTGATGCCTGAGTGAATTTGGGCCATGTGGTGTCCACCAAGCCAGAGTTATGGGTGTGTGAGCAAAAAACAACACTTTTGACCTCCAGGGGGCGTGGCTATTTCATAATCAAAATATTGACATATAGAACTCTGTAGGAGGGCACTGCCATCATATCTAGCAAATTTGGTGCAGAAATGTTGCTTTATGTGGGAGTTATATCCGTTTAATTTTTCATGGCGAGACATCAAACTTTGAGGCCCCGCCCCTCGTAAACTAAGTCTCCTATTAGAAGAAATAACACAACATTTAATCACAGATGCCTCCTGAACATCCTGAGCAATTTGTGGCTCAGTGGGATAAAAGCTCTAGGACGAGTTCGTTAAAATGCGAGGTGCTAAAACGCCAAAATATTGACTTTGACCTTAAATGGCCGCCTTCCTGTCGACATTTCACCATGACATTAAGAGGATTTTTTGTTCGCCCTGTCATGTAGGTCATGTGTATGAATGTTCATAAAGATTAATGACATGCAGTGGCGGGGCACCTAAAATAGGTGGCGCTCTCATTCAGTTTCGCCCAAACATTCTGGAGCACCTCAAAATATCAAATTTTTCGTATTCCCTTGGGGGGGTACGCAAAATTTGGTGAGTTTTCGAGCACGTTCAGGCCTCCAAAAAAGCACGCGAAGTGTCCGAATAAAAATAATAATAATAATTAAAACCGCAAGCGGTGATATAGGCCCTCGCACCATGGCGCCACTCGGCATAATGCCACCGCCTGCCCTGGCAACATCCTTCCCATGCCTCTCTCAACCTAAAGTGCAGCCAGACTGCACTTCAGGCCATTTAGGCCTTATGAACGGTCACTTCCTGTCACCAAGGGGCGGGGCTAACTTATCATCTAATTATTGACATGCACAAATGTGAAGAATATGACTGGCATCATCTGTAGTGAATTTGGTGCAGTTTGGTTGTTTTTTGTGGGAGTTATGTCAGTTTTCCTTTTCATTGCATCACATCTGCTTTGCTGCCCCACCTCTCCTAAATGATATCCCCTATTAAAGAAAATAGCACAACTTTTAATCACACATGCCTCTTGAGCATCCTGACTCATTTGGGTTAAAGTTGGACTAAATTCTTAGGAGAAGTTCCTCAAAATGCATGGCAAAGAAAATGACAGAAATGACCCCAAAAATGTCACCTTTTTCAACATGGCTGACTTCCTGTTTGATTTAGCCCATATGTCCAAGAGGCTTTTTTTAAGGTACGGGAAGGGTCTACAAATGTGCTGAATTTGATCCATATCAGACAATGTAGTGGGCGGGGCTGATTGATTGAAATATTGTAGGGGGCGCTATGGAGCCATTTACTATCTTCTCCACTATATTGTAATTTTACTCTATTGAGGGCATAACTTTCATGACTCATGACAAGTATGGTGAAGATCAACAATTTCATGGCTTTGTTACAGGTACTTCCTGGTTCATGATATCAGACACTTGTTGTTGCCAAGGGGTGGGGCTAGTTCATAGTCATATTATTGCATTGTAGATTTTGTTCATCATGGAACTGGCATCAAATGTGTCGATTCCTGTGCTGATATGTTGTTTTATGTGGGAGTTTTAGCAATAAATCTTTGTTAATGAGACATAAAACTTTGAGGGCCCGCCCCTCCTAAACTAAATCTTCTATTAGAAGAAATAACACAACTTTAAATCACACATGCCTCCTGAGCATCCTGTGCAAGTTGGGTGTCAGTTGGACAATATCCCTAGGAGGAGTTGTTTAAAATGCATGGCAAAGAAATGACCCCAAAAATGGCACCTTTTTGAAAATTGCGGACTTCCTGTTGAATTTAGCCCATATGTCCAAGAGACTTTTTTGAAGGTACTGGAAGGTTCTCCAACTGTGCTGAATTTTATTCATGTCGGTCCATGTAGTGGGCGGGGCTGATTGATTGAAATTTTGTAGGGGGCGCTATGGAGACATGCTCCATTTATTCCATAATGTTTCAATGGGGCTTAGTTCAGGGCCTTACTGTCATCAGTCATGACAAGTATGGTGGCGGTCCAATGTTCCATGGCTTGGTCACAGGTACTTCCTGTTTCATGGCGTTGGACCGCCATTCGCCATGTCCCGTTTAGCGTAGCGACTTGAGATTTTTATTGTGGCATCATGAAAGGGTTTGACATGTTTTGGAGGAGGCTCAAGTGTTTTGGACCATTTGCTTAGAAGCATGACCCTCAAACGTGGAAAAAACCACTTCCTGTTGTAAGTGGGCGGGGCTTAAGTCTACACCAGCAATGGTCACATTAATCTGTTCAGGACTGATCCCTTATTAATCCCTATAAGTTTTAGGGTGATCAGATCAAAATTGACAATTTTATAGTGATTTATGATGTCACGCCGCCGCATGGAACTTCGCCATGGCGTCACGGGCACGCCGTGCAGCGTAGAGCAACGTCCTTTACCAGATCTCTTCACCAACATGTTTTGTGATGCCTGAGTGAATTTGGGCCATGTAGGGTCTACCAAGCCCGAGTTATGGGTGTGTGAGCAAAAAACAACACTTTTGACCTCCAGGGGGCGTGGCTATTTCATAATCAAAATATTGACATATAGAACTCTGTAGGAGGGGACTGCCATCATATCTAGCAAATTTGGTGCAGAAATGTTGCTTTATGGGGGAGTTATATCCGTTTAATTTTTCATGGCGAGACATCAAACTTTGAGGCCCCGCCCCTCGTAAACTAAGTCTCCTATTAGAAGAAATAACACAACATTTAATCACACAAGCCTCCTGAACATCCTGAGCAATTTGTGGCTCAGTGGGATAAAAGCCCTAGGACGAGTTCGTTAAAATGCGAGGTGCTAAAACGCCAAAATATTGACTTTGACCTAAAATGGCCGCCTTCCTGTGAACATTTCACCATGACATTAAGAGGATTTTTTGTTCACCCTAGCATGTAGATCATGTGTATAAATTTTCATAAAGATTAACGACATGCAGTGGCGGGGCACCTAAAATAGGTGGCGCTCTCGTTCAGTGTCGCCCAAACATTCTGGAGCACCTCAAAATATCAAATTTTTCGTATTCCCTTGGGGGGGTACGCAAAATTTGGTGAGTTTTCGAGCACGTTCAGGCCTCCAAAAAAGCACGCGAAGTGTCCGAATAAAAATAATAATAATAATAATAAACACTGCAATTACAATAGGCCTTCGCACCGCCAAGGTGCTCGGGCCTAATAATAATAATAATAATAAACGCTGCAATTACAATAGGCCTTCGCACCGCCAAGGTGCTCGGGCCTAATAATAATAATAATAATAAACGCTGCAATTACAATAGGCCTTCGCACCGCCAAGGTGCTCGGGCCTAATAATAATAATAATAATAAACGCTGCAATTACAATAGGCCTTCGCACCGCCAAGGTGCTCGGGCCTAATTAAAACCGCAAGCGGTGATATAGGCCCTTGCACCATGGCGCCGCTCGGCATAATGCCACCGCCTCCCCTGGCAACATCCTTCCCATGCCTCTCTCAATCTAAAGTGCAGCCAGACTGCACTTCAGGCCATTTAGGCCTTATGAAGTGTCACTTCCTGTCACCAAGGGGCGGGGCTAATTTATAATCTAATTATTGACATACAGAAATGTGAAGGATATGACTGGCATCATCTGTAGCAAATTTGGTGCAGGTTGGTTGTTTTTTGTGGGAGTTATGTCAGTTTTCTTTTTCATTGCATCACGATCTGCTTTGCTGCCCCGCCTCTCCTAAACGATATCCCCTATTAAAAGAAATAGCACAACTTTTAATCACACATGTCTCTTGAGCATCCTGACTCATTTGGGTTAAAGTTGGACAAAATTCTTAGAAGGAACTTCTAGAAATGCATGACAAAGAAAATTACAGAAATTGCCCCAAAAATGACACCTTTTTCAAAATGGCCGACTTCCTGTTTGATTTAGCCCATATGTCCAAGAGACTTTTTTGAAGGTACTGGGAGGGTCTACAAGTTTCCCGAATCATATCCATGTCAGTCAATGTAGTGGGCGGGGCTGATTGATTGAAATTTTGTAGGGGGCGCTATGGAGACATGCTCCATTTATTCCATAATGTTTCAATGGGGCTTAGTTCAGGGCCTTACTGTCATCAGTCATGACAAGTTTGGTGGTGGTCCAAGGTTCCATGGCTTGGTCACAGGTACTTCCTGTTTCATGGCGTTGGACCGCTATTCGCCATGTCCCGTTTAGCGTAGCGACTTGAGGTTTTTATTGTGGCATCATGAAAGGGTTTGACATGTTTTGGAGGAGTCTCAAGTGTTTGGGACCATTTCCTTAGAAGCATGACCCTCAAACGTGGAAAAAACCACTTCCTGTTATAGGTGGGCGGGGCTTAGGTCTAGACCAGCAATGGTCACATTAATCTGTTCAGGACTGATCCCTTATTAATCCCTATAAGTTTTAGGGTGATCAGATCAAAATTGAGAATTTTATAGTGATTTATGATGTCACGCCGCCGCATGGAACTTTGCCATGGCGTCACGGGCACGCCGTGCAGCGTAGAGCAACGTCCTTTACCAGATCTCTTCACCAACATGTTTTGTGATGCCTGAGTGAATTTGGGCCACTGCATCTTATAATTATTTCCATAAGTGTAATGAACAAAAAAGTTTACAAATGTGTATGAAGTCAGCAGCGAGGGTGCAACACATAAAACATGAACAGGAATTATTGACCTTCTATTGTGGAATCTAAACTTCACATCTTTTGTATATAGTTGTGTCTTCTGTTTGTGGATCATAGACTTTTCTCTGTGGGATTTGTGCTGTGTTTATACACTGTTAGATCTGTATTTATTACAGTCATAAATTGTAATAAACTTTTATCTTGTTCCTGTATGATCACATCCTACTGCAGTTATTTAGATGACTTGAATGTATTGAATAAATGGGGAAAAGCATTTAAATTTCTTTATTTTAAAAACGCTTCAAAGTGTACAAAGTAGCTCAAATTACCTAATTAGTAACACAAAGTTATAAGTAAGAAACAATACAATCAACGAACATGTAAACAATAGATTCCACAGAAATGCTATTAAATTGTGGTTTACTAGAAAAAAAAAAAAAGAATCAAACACCAAAAACAAAACCAATGGTGTGTCTGTGCAGATCAGGAAACTGCTCTTCAGTAGCCACACAGCAACTGGGAATCAAGCCTTGTTTCCTTCTGAGGAGCTGGGATGTGAGTCTTCTTAGGTCCTTCACATTTATGTCATCAAGACGTCTCTGCAAAATTATACAAAAGATTGGTTAGATAAATAGAGCCACATTTTACTAACTGATGGAAAACAAAGTGAAAAGTGAAAGATCAGATTTTTTAGTGAAGGTCTGTGTCTACCAACTTTGTTCAGAGACTAAGTTAATATATTACTGTAATATCTAAAACTAATGTCTGGATGCCAAAGCAACAAGTAACATATGGAAGACAGAGCAGTAGGTAACAAGCTCAAATATAAAATTACATTTATGTTACAACAACAAATAATACATAAAACAGTTACCATTGACGAGGCTGAAGTTAGCTTCTGATCCGCAGCTTATGGCTGCAATATGTGTAAAGGGCAATTACACTGAATTTTTTGGAAACACCACCACATTAGACCAGGTACTGACAAAAAACTGGTATAGTATGTGGAATATTTTAGCCCACATTTGAAGAGTCTAAGTGTTTTAGTTTTTTGTCAGGACCTGATGTAATGTGGTCCAGATGCCAAAAAAGTCATGAAATGACCCTTATTTGCATTTTCACAAATAGAATAAAGATTTCACAAATCAGACACTATGTTTTATTGAATCTGCATAGTATGTGGAATATTTTAACCCAGGTTTTAAGAGTCCAAGTGTTGTAGTTTTTTGTCAGGACCTGGTCTAATGTGGTGTTTCCGAAAAATTCAGTGGAATTGCCCTTTACACATATTGCGAATCGGAAGCTAACTTCAGCCTCGTTTACCATTGTTGGTTATTGGAATACTGTGGAATTCCTGTAATAAATGTTTTTTATCAGTAATATCTTGAGACAAAACAGTGAACATGAAACTGCATTTTACCTGTACTACAGCTAGCCAGTCACATCTCTGGAAGCTGCAGGTCGTCTTCCTCAGACTGACCCGCTTGTCCTCGGACCGTCCACCAGCCCTGCCTCGGCCTTCCTGGCAACCTTAACATGTCATATTCATCACTGAAAACAAGTGTGTACACGGATCATCGCTGTAACAACATTCAAACATGTACATTCTGCATTATGTCAGTGTCTGACTGCCTGTGTTAGGCTGATTCAGTCTAACATCAGCTGAATATATGCAGAAATATTAATAAAGTTAGAATTAGCCTAACAACTATAGCTAGCTTAGCACGTAGCTTAGCCTCTTCTTAGTACCACCGTTTATTCCATACGCGATATTGTCATTTTTACGTACTACTTTGCAAAAAAAACACCATAAGAGAGTATCATTTTCAGCATAACGAAGAGCCTGTTGTGTTAACAGTTACTTACCGGTTCATGTGGAGATGAAATACTGGATGTCATCACACAGTTTGTAAATAAACTTTGAGTCTTGTGGACGGTGACGGTTCCGCTGTATTTAGAGGATGGGAGGGGTGAGGAGCATGTTTAGCTCACTACTTCCGCCCTGTGGTGGTTTGTAGAGGTAGCAGTTGTGTGGTTTTGCTCACTACATGGCGTTTGCCACCTAGTGTTGGAAAGAATCGCTTTGAAATCTTACATACTCTGGCTTCAATAAATTGAAAAAAATAATCTAAAAGTGGATCAAATATGCCACAGTGTTTAATGAAATTGAAAAAAAAATCCCACCAGTTTTCCATAAATGGATGTTACATTATTTTTACTTTATTCAAAACAAGAATTAGCTGCTCATTCTCAGAACCAAAGCCTCAGATTTTTTCTTTTTCATGTAATCCCCCACAGTACAGACAAAGAGCAACAGGGAGGAATAATACATAAATGCTTCAAGTTTAGTTTTAATTCATTATGCTTATTAACATGCCTGTGACATTTGTTAAAAACTGTTAACATCATTTACATAAATATAGTTTTCAGTAACTTATTGTTGTAAGTATTAGCCGCACTGGATGTTTTAATCAATCCATCAACAGAGCTGATCCAATACCACTCTATCCAAGAATCCGAACAAATGTCTATAAATCAAAGAGCAATCAGTCTGCTTCTAAACAAGAAAACACATATGAAACTGATTCACATAATTAATAATTCCTTCAGATGGACCTGCATGTTCATCTGTACATACATGTCTATAAATATGGTTGGTTGTTTTTTGTGGGAGTTATGTCAGTTTTCCTTTTCATTGGATCACATCTGCTTCGCTGCCCCGCCTCTCCTAAACGATATCCCCTATTAAAAGAAATAACACAACTTTTAATCAGATATGCAGCTTGAGCATCCTGACTCATTTGGGTTACAGTTGGAGAAAATTCTTAGGAGGACCTTCTCAAAATGCATGGCAAAGAAAATGACAGAAATGACCCCAAAAATGGCACCTTTTTCAACATGGCCGACTTCCTGTTTGATTTAGCCCATATGTCCAAGAGACTTTTTTGAAGGTACTGGGAGGGTCTACAAGTATGCTGAATTTTATCCATGTCAGTCAATGTAGTGGGCGGGGCTGATTGATTGAAATATTGTAGGGGGCGCTATGGAACCGTTTACGATTTTCTCCACTATATTGTAATTTTACTCTATTAAGGAAATAACTGTCATGACTCATGACAAGTATGGTGAAGATCAACAATTTCATGGCTTTGTTACAGGTACTTCCTGGTTCATGATATCAGACACTTGTTGTTGCCAAGGGGTGGGGCTAGTTCAGAGTCATATTATTGCATTGTATATTTTGTTCATCATGGGACTGGCATCAAATGTGTCGATTCCTGTGGTGATATGTTGTTTTATGTGGGAGTTTTAGCAATAAGTCTTTGTTAATGAGACATCAAACTTTGAGGGCCCGCCCCTCCTAAACTAAATCTTCTATTAGAAGAAATAACACAACTTTAAATCACACATGCCTCCTGAGCATCCTGTGCAAGTTAGGTGTCAGTTGGACAATATCCCTAGGAGGAGTTGTTTAAAATGCATGGCAAAGAAATGACCCCAAAAATGGCACCTTTTTCAAAATGGCCGACTTCCTATTGAATTTAGCCCATATGTCCAAGAGACTTTTTTGAAGGTACTGGAAGGTTCTCCAACTGTGCTGAATTTTATCCATGTCGGTCCATGTAGTGGGCGGGGCTGATTGATTGAAATTTTGTAGGGGGCGCTATGGAGACATGCTCCATTTATTCCATAATGTTTCAATGGGGCTTAGTTCAGGGCCTTACTGTCATCAGTCATGGCAAGTTTGGTGGCGGTCCAAGGTTCCATGGCTTGGTCACAGGTACTTCCTGTTTCATGGCGTTGGACCGCCATTCGCCATGTCCCGTTTAGCGTAGCGACGTGAGGTTTTTATTGTGGCATCATGAAAGGGTTTGACATGTTTTGGAGGAGTCTCAAGTGTTTGGGATCATTTGCTTAGAAGCATGATCCTCAGACGTGGAAAAAACCACTTCCTGTTGTAAGTGGGCGGGGCTTAGGTCTACACCAGCATTGGTCACATTAATCTGTTCAGGACTGATCCCTTATTAATCCCTATAAGTTTTAGGGTGATCAGATCAAAATTGACAATTTTATAGTGATTTATGATGTCACGCCGCCGCATGGAACTTCGCCATGGCGTCACGGGCACGCCGTGCAGCGTAGAGCAACGTCCTTTACCAGATCTCTTCACCGACATGTTTTGTGATGCCTGAGTGAATTTGGGCCATGTGGTGTCCACCAAGCCAGAGTTATGGGTGTGTGAGCAAAAAACAACACTTTTGACCTCCAGGGGGCGTGGCTATTTCATAATCAAAATATTGACATATAGAACTCTGTAGGAGGGGACTGCCATCATATCTAGCAAATTTGGTGCAGAAATGTTGCTTTATGTGGGAGTTATATCCGTTTAATTTTTCATGGCGAGACATCAAACTTTGAGGCCCCGCCCCTCGTAAACTAAGTCTCCTATTAGAAGAAATAACACAACATTTAATCACACATGCCTCCCGAACATCCTGAGCAATTTGTGGCTCAGTGGGATAAAAGCCCTAGGACGAGTTCGTTAAAATGCGAGGTGCTAAAACGCCAAAATATTGACTTTGACCTAAAATGGCCGCCTTCCTGTCGACATTTCACCATGACATTAAGAGGATTTTTTGTTCGCCCTTGCATGTAGATCATGTGTATGAATTTTCATAAAGCCTAACGACATGCAGTGGCGGGGCACCTAAAATAGGTGGCGCTCTCATTCAGTTTCGCCCAAACATTCTGGAGCACCTCAAAATATCAAATTTTTCGTATTCCCTTGGGGGGGTACGCAAAATTTGGTGAGTTTTCGAGCACGTTCAGGCCTCCAAAAAAGCACGCGAAGTGTCCGAATAAAAATAATAATAATAATAATAATAATTAAAACCGCAAGCGGTGATATAGGCCCTCGCACCATGGCGCCGCTCGGCATAATGCCACCGCCTCCCCTGGCAACATCCTTCCCATGCCTCTCTCAACCTAAAGTGCAGCCAGACTGCTCTTCAGGCCATTTAGGCCTTGTGAACTGTCACTTCCTGTCACCAAGGGGCGGGGCTAATTTATAATCTAATTATTGACATACAGAAATGTGAAGGATATGACTGGCATCATCTGTAGTGAATTTGGTGCAGGTTGGTTGTTTTTTGTGGGAGTTATGTCAGTTTTCTTTTTCATTGCATCACGATCTGCTTTGATGCCCCGCCTCTCCTAAACGATATCCCCTATTAAAAGAAATAGCACAACTTTTAATCACACATGTCTCTTGAGCATCCTGACTCATTTGGGTTACAGTTGGACAAAATTCTTAGAAGGAACTTCTAGAAATGCATGACAAAGAAAATGACAGAAATTGCCCCAAAAATGACACCTTTTTCAAAATGGCCGACTTCCTGTTTGATTTAGCCCATATGTCCAAGAGACTTTTTTGAAGGTACTGGGAGGGTCTACAAGTTTCCCGAATCATATCCATGTCAGTCAATGTAGTGGGCGGGGCTGATTGATTGAAATTTTGTAGGGGGCGCTATGGAGACATGCTCCATTTATTCCATTATGTTTCAATGGGGCTTAGTTCAGGGCCTTACTGCCATCAGTCATGACAAGTTTGGTGGCGGTCCAAGGTTCCATGGCTTGGTCACAGGTACTTCCTGTTTCATGGTGTTGGACCGCCATTCACCATGTCCTGTTTAGCGTAGCGACTTGAGGTTTTTATTGTGGCATCATGAAAGGGTTTGACATGTTTTGGAGGAGGCTCAAGTGTTTTGGACCATTTGCTTAGAAGCATGACCCTCAAACGTGGAAAAAACCACTTCCTGTTGTAAGTGGGCGGGGCTTAGGTCTAGACCAGCAATGGTCACATTAATCTGTTCAGGACTGATCCCTTATTAATCCCTATAAGTTTTAGGGTGATCAGATCAAAATTGACAATTTTATAGTGATTTATGATGTCACGCCGCCGCATGGAACTTTGCCATGGCGTCACGGGCACGCCGTGCAGCGTAGAGCAACGTCCTTTACCAGATCTCTTCACCAACATGTTTTGTGATGCCTGAGTGAATTTGGGCCACTGCATCTTGTAATTATTTCCATAAGTGTAATGAACAAAAAAGTTTACAAATGTGTATGAAGTCAGCAGCGAGGGTGCAACACATAAAACATGAACAGGAATTATTGACCTTCTATTGTGGAATCTAAACTTCACATCTTTTGTATATAGTTGTGTCTTCTGTTTGTGGATCATAGACTTTTCTCTGTGGGATTTGTGCTGTGTTTATACACTGTTAGATCTGTATTTATTACAGTCATAAATTGTAATAAACTTTTATCTTGTTCCTGTATGATCACATCCTACTGCAGTTATTTAGATGACTTGAATGTATTGAATAAATGGGGAAAAGCATTTAAATTTCTTTATTTTAAAAACGCTTCAAAGTGTACAAAGTAGCTCAAATTACTTAATTAGTAACACAAAGTTATAATTAAGAAACAATACAATCAACGAACATGTAAACAATAGATTCCTCAGAAATGCTATTAAATTGTGGTTTACTAGAAAAAAAAAAAAAGAATCAAACACCAAAAATAAAACCAATGTTGTGTCTGTGCAGATCAGGAAACTGCTCTTCAGTAGCCACACAGCAACTGGGAATCAAGCCTTGTTTCCTTCTGAGGAGCTGGGATGTGAGTCTTCTTAGGTCCTTCACATTTATGTCATCAAGACGTCTCTGCAAAATTATACAAAAGATTGGTTAGATAAATAGAGCCACATTTTACTAACTGATGGAAAACAAAGTGAAAAGTGAAAGATCAGATTTTTTAGTGAAGGTCTGTGTCTACCAACTTTGTTCAGAGACTAAGTTAATATATTACTGTAATATCTAAAACTAATGTCTGGATGCCAAAGCAACAAGTAACATATGGAAGACAGAGCAGTAGGTAACAAGCTCAAATATAAAATTACATTTATGTTACAACAACAAATAATACATAAAACAGTTACCATTGACGAGGCTGAAGTTAGCTTCCGATCCGCAGCTTATGGCTGCAATATGTGTAAAGGGCAATTACACTGAATTTTTTGGAAACACCACCACATTAGACCAGGTACTGACAAAAAACTGGTATAGTATGTGGAATATTTTAGCCCACATTTGAAGAGTCTAAGTGTTTTAGTTTTTTGTCAGGACCTGATGTAATGTGGTCCAGATGCCAAAAAAGTCATGAAATGACCCTTATTTGCATTTTCACAAATAGAATAAAGATTTCACAAATCAGACACTATGTTTTATTGAATCTGCATAGTGTGTGGAATATTTTAACCCAGGTTTTAAGAGTCCAAGTGTTGTAGTTTTTTGTCAGGACCTGGTCTAATGTGGTGTTTCCGAAAAATTCAGTGGAATTGCCCTTTACACATATTGCGAATCGGAAGCTAACTTCAGCCTCGTTTACCATTGTTGGTTATTGGAATACTGTGGAATTCCTGTAATAAATGTTTTTTATCAGTAATATCTTGAGACAAAACAGTGAACATGAAACTGCATTTTACCTGTACTACAGCTAGCCAGTCACATCTCTGGAAGCTGCAGGTCGTCTTCCTCAGACTGACCCGCTTGTCCTTGGACCGTCCACCAGCCCTGCCTCGGCCTTCCTGGCAACCTTAACATGTCATATTCATCACTGAAAACAAGTGTGTACACGGATCATCGCTGTAACAACATTCAAACATGTAAATTCTGCATTATGTCAGTGTCTGACTGCCTGTGTTAGGCTGATTCAGTCTAACATCAGCTGAATATATGCAGAAATATTAATAAAGTTAGAATTAGCCTAACAACTATAGCTAGCTTAGCACGTAGCTTAGCCTCTTCTTAGTACCACCGTTTATTCCATACGCGATATTGTCATTTTTACGTACTACTTTGCAAAAAAAACACCATAAGAGAGTATCATTTTCAGCATGACGAAGAGCCTGTTGTGTTAACAGTTACTTACCGGTTCATGTGTAGCTGAAATACTGGATGGAAATAAACTTTGAGTCTTGTGGACGGTGACGGTTCCGCTGTATTTAGAGGATGGGAGGGGTGAGGAGCAAGTTTAGCTCACTACTTCCGCCCTGTGGTGGTTTGTAGAGGTAGCAGTTGTGTGGTTTTGCTCACTACATGGCGTTTGCCACCTAGTGTTGGAAAGAATCGCTTTGAAATCTTACATACTCTGGCTTCAATACATTGAAAAAAATAATCTAAAAGTGGATCAAATATGCCACAGTGTTTAATGAAATTGAAAAAAAAAATCCCACCAGTTTTCCATAAATGGATGTTACATTATTTTTACTTTATTCAAAACAAGAATTAGCTGCTCATTCTCAGAACCAAAGCCTCAGATTTTTTCTTTTTCATGTAATCCCCCACAGTACAGACAAAGAGCAACAGGGAGGAATAATACATAAATGCTTCAAGTTTAGTTTTAATTCATTATGCTTATTAACATGCCTGTGACATTTGTTAAAAACTGTTAACATCATTTACATAAATATAGTTTTCAGTAACTTATTGTTGTAAGTATTAGCCGCACTGGATGTTTTAATCAATCCATCAACAGAGCTGATCCAATACCACTCTATCCAAGAATCTGAACAAATGTCTATAAATCAAAGAGCAATCAGTTTGCTTCTAAACAATAAAACACATATGAAACTGATTCACATAATTAATAATTCCTTCAGATGGAACTGCATGTTCATCTGTACATACATGTCTATAAATATGGTTGGTTGTTTTTTGTGGGAGTTATGTCAGTTTTCCTTTTCATTGCATCACATCTGCTTTGCTGCCCCGCCTCTCCTAAACGATATCCCCTATTAAAAGAAATAGCACAACTTCTAATCACACATGCAGCTTGAGCATCCTGACTCATTTGGGTTACAGTTGGAGAAAATTCTTTGGAGGACCTTCTCAAAATGCATGGCAAAGAAAATGACAGAAATGACCCCAAAAATGGCACCTTTTTCAACATGGCCGACTTCCTGTTTGATTTAGCCCATATGTCCAAGAGACTTTTTTGAAGGTACGGGAAGGGGCTACAAGTGTGCTGAATTTGATCCATGTCGATCAATGTAGTGGGCGGGGCTGATTGATTGAAATATTGGAGGGGGCGCTATGGAGCCATTTACTATCTTTTCCACTATATTGTAATTTTACTCTATTAAGGACATAACTGTCATGACTCATGGCAAGTATGGTGAAGATCAAAGGTTTCATGGCTTTGTTACAGGTACTTCCTGGTTCACGGTATCAGACACTTGTTGTTGCCAAGGGGTGGGGCTAATTCATAGTCATATTATTGCATTGTAGATTTTGTTCATCATGGGACTGGCATCAAATGTGGCGATTCCTGTGCTGATATGTTGTTTTATGTGGGAGTTTTAGCAATAAGTCTTTGTTAATAAGACATCAAACTTTGAGGGCCTGCCCCTCCTAAACTAAATCTTCTATTAGAAGAAATAACACAACTTTAAATCACACATGCCTCCTGAGCATCCTGTGCAAGTTGGGTGTCAGTTGGACAATATCCCTAGGAGGAGTTGTTTAAAATGCATGGCAAAGAAATGACCCCAAAAATGGCACCTTTTTCAAAATGGCCGACTTCCTGTTGAATTTAGCCCATATGTCCAAGAGACTTTTTTGAAGGTACTGGAAGGTTCTCCAACTGTGCTGAATTTTATCCATGTCGGTCCATGTAGTGGGCGGGGCTGATTGATTGAAATTTTGTAGGGGGCGCTATAGAGACATGCTCCATGTATTCCATTATGTTTCAATGGGGCTTAGTTCAGGGCCTTACTGTCATCAGTCATGGCAAGTATGGTTGCGGTCCAAGGTTCCATGGCTTGGTCACAGGTACTTCCTGTTTCATGGCGTTGGACCGCCATTCGCCATGTCCCGTTTAGCGTAGCGACTTGAGGTTTTTATTGTGGCATCATGAAAGGGTTTGACATGTTTTGGAGGAGTCTCAAGTGTTTGGGACCATTTGCTTAGAAGCATGACCCTCAAACGTGGAAAAAAACACTTCCTGTTGTAAGTGGGCGGAGCTTAGGTTTAGACCAGCAATGGTCACAGTAATCTGTTCAGGATTGATCCCTTATTAATCCCTATAAGTTTTAGGGTGATCAGATCAAAATTGACAATTTTATAGTGATTTATGATGTCACGCCGCCGCATGGAACTTCGCCATGGCGTCACGGGCACGCCGTGCAGCGTAGAGCAACGTCCTTTACCAGATCTCTTCACCAACATGTTTTGTGATGCCTGAGTGAATTTGGGCCATGTGGTGTCCACCAAGCCAGAGTTATGGGTGTGTGAGCAAAAAACAACACTTTTGACCTCCAGGGGGCGTGGCTATTTCATAATCAAAATATTGACATATAGAACTCTGTAGGAGGGGACTGCCATCATATCTAGCAAATTTGGTGCAGAAATGTTGCTTTATGTGGGAGTTATATCCGTTTAATTTTTCATGGCGAGACATCAAACTTTGAGGCCCCGCCCCTCATAAACTAAGTCTCCTATTAGAAGAAATAACACAACATTTAATCACACATGCCTCCTGAACATCCTGAGCAATCTGTGGCTCAGTGGGATAAAAGCTCTAGGACGAGTTCGTTAAAATGCGAGGTGCTAAAACGCCAAAATATTGACTTTGACCTAAAATGGCCGCCTTCCTGTCGACATTTCACCATGACATTTAGAGGATTTTTTGTTCGCCCTTGCATGTAGATCATGTGTATGAATTTTCATAAAGATTAATGACATGCAGTGGCGGGGCACCTAAAATAGGTGGCGCTCTCATTCAGTTTCACCCAAACATTCTGGAGCACCTCAAAATATCAAATTTTTCGTATTCCCTTGGGGGGGTACGCAAAATTTGGTGAGTTTTCGAGCACGTTCAGGCCTCCAAAAAAGCACGCGAAGTGTCCGAATAAAAATAATAATAATAATAATAATAATAATAATAATAATAATAATAATAAACACTGCAATTACAATAGGCCTTCGCACCGCCAAGGTGCTCGGGCCTAATAATAATAATAATAAT
Source organism: Telmatherina bonti (assembly GCF_933228915.1). Lineage (NCBI taxonomy): Eukaryota > Metazoa > Chordata > Actinopteri > Atheriniformes > Telmatherinidae > Telmatherina > Telmatherina bonti. The sequence continues at coordinate 36,158,392 of NC_136612.1, read as the reverse complement.
AATAATAAACACTGCAATTACAATAGGCCTTCGCACCGCCAAGGTGCTCGGGCCTAATTAAAACCGCAGGCGGTGATATAGGCCCTCGCACCATGGCGCCGCTCGGCATCATGCCACCGCCTCCCCTGGCAACATCCTTCCCATGCCTCTCTCAACCTAAAGTGCAGCCAGACTGCACTTCAGACCATTTAGGTTTTATGAAGGGTCACTTCCTGTCACCAAGGGGCGGGGCTAACTTATCATCTAATTATTGACATGCACAAATGTGAAGGATATGACTGGCATCATCTGTAGCAAATTTGGTGCAGGTTGGTTTTTTTTGGGGGATTTATGTCAGTTTTTCTTTTTGTTGCATCACATCTGCTTTGCTGCCCCGCCTCTCCTAAATGATATCCCCTATTAAAAGAAATAGCACAACTTATAATCACACATGCCTCTTGAGCATCCTGACTCATTTGGGTTAAAGTTGGACAAAATTCTTAGGAGAAGTTCCTCAAAATGCATGGCAAAGAAAATGACAGAAATGACCCCAAAAATGGCACCTTTTTCAACATGGCCGACTCCCTGTTTGATTTAGCCCATATGTCCAAGAGACTTTTTTGAAGGTACTGGGAGCGTCTACAAGTTTCCCGAATCATAACCATGTCAGTCAATGTAGTGGGCGGGGCTAATTAATTAAAATATTGTAGGGGGCGCTATGGAGCCATTTACTATCTTCTCCACTATATTGTAATTTTACTCTATTAAGGACTTTACTGTCATAAGTCATGGCAAGTATGGTGAAGATCAAAGGTTTCATGGCTTTGTTACAGGTACTTCCTGGTTCACGATATCAGACACTTGTTGTTGCCAAGGGGTGGGGCTAATTCATAGTCCCTTTATTGCATTGTAGATTTTGTTCATCATGGGACTGGCATCAAATGTGGCGATTCCTGTGCTGATATGTTGTTTTATGTGGGAGGTTTAGCAATAAGTCTTTGTTAATAAGACATCAAACTTTGAGGGCCCGCCCCTCCTAAACTAAATCTTCTATTAGAAGAAATAACACAACTTTAAATCACACATGCCTCCTGAGCATCCTGTGCAAGTTGGGTGTCAGTTGGACAATATCCCTAGGAGGAGTTGTTTAAAATGCATGGCAAAGAAATGACCCCAAAAATGGCACCTTTTTCAAAATGGCCGACTTCCTGTTGAATTTAGCCCATATGTCCAAGAGACTTTTTTGAAGGTACTGGAAGGTTCTCCAACTGTGCTGAATTTTATCCATGTCGGTCCATGTAGTGGGCGGGGCTGATTGATTGAAATTTTGTAGGGGGCGCTATAGAGACATGCTCCATGTATTCCATTATGTTTCAATGGGGCTTAGTTCAGGGCCTTACTGTCATCAGTCATGGCAAGTATGGTTGCGGTCCAAGGTTCCATGGCTTGGTCACAGGTACTTCCTGTTTCATGGCGTTGGACCGCCATTCGCCATGTCCCGTTTAGCGTAGCGACTTGAGGTTTTTATTGTGGCATCATGAAAGGGTTTGACATGTTTTGGAGGAGGCTCAAGTGTTTGGGACCATTTGCTTAGAAGCATGACCCTCAAACGTGCAAAAAAACACTTCCTGTTGTAAGTGGGCGGAGTTTAGGTCTACACCAGCAATGGTCACAGTAATCTGTTCAGGACTGATCCCTTATTAATCCCTATAAGTTTTAGGGTGATCAGATCAAAATTGACAATTTTATAGTGATTTATGATGTCACGCCGCCGCATGGAACTTCGCCATGGCGTCACGGGCACGCCGTGCAGCGTAGAGCAACGTCCTTTATAAGATCTCTTCACCAACATGTTTTGTGATGCCTGAGTGAATTTGGGCCATGTGGTGTCCACCAAGCCAGAGTTATGGGTGTGTGAGCAAAAAACAACACTTTTGACCTCCAGGGGGCGTGGCTATTTCATAATCAAAATATTGGCATATAGAACTCTGTAGGAGGGGACTGCCATCATATCTAGCAAATTTGGTGCAGAAATGTTGCTTTATGTGGGAGTTATATCCGTTTAATTTTTCCTGGCGAGACATCAAACTTTGAGGCCCCGCCCCTCGTAAACTAAGTCTCCTATTAGAAGAAATAACACAACATTTAATCACACATGCCTCCTGAACATCCTGAGCAATTTGTGGCTCAGTGGGATAAAAGCTCTAGGACGAGTTCGTTAAAATGCGAGGTGCTAAAACGCCAAAATATTGACTTTGACCTAAAATGGCCGCCTTCCTGTCGACATTTCACCATGACATTAAGAGGATTTTTTGTTCGCCCTAGCATGTAGATCATGTGTATGAATTTTCATAAATATTAATGACATGCAGTGGCGGGGCACCTAAAATAGGTGGCGCTCTCATTCAGTTTCGCCCAAACATTCTGGAGCACCTCAAAATATCAAATTTTTCGCATTCCCTTGGGGGGGCACGCAAAATTTGGTGAGTTTTTGAGCATGTTCAGGCCTCCAAAAAAGCAATTCATTTATTAGGAGAATAATAATAATAATTAAAACCGCAAGCGGTGATATAGGCCCTCGCACCATGGCGCCGCTCGGCATAATGCCACCGCCTCCCCTGCCAACATCCTTCCCATGCCTCTCTCAACCTAAAGTGCAGCCAGACTGCACTTCAGGCCATTTAGGCCTTATGAAGGGTCACTTCCTGTCACCAAGGGGCGGGGCTAATTTATAATCTAATTATTGACATGCACAAATGTGAAGAATATGACTGGCATCATCTGTAGTGAATTTGGTGCAGGTTGGTTGTTTTTTGTGGGAGTTATGTCAGTTTTCCTTTTCGTTGCATCACATCTGCTTTGCTGCCCCGCCTCTCCTAAATGATATCCCCTATTAAAAGAAATAGCACAACTTTTAATCACACATGCCTCTTGAGCATCCTGACTCATTTGGGTTAAAGTTGGACAAAATTCTTAGAAGGAACTTCTCAAAATGCATGACAAAGAAAATGACAGAAATGACCCCAAAAATGACACCTTTTTCAAAATGGCCGACTTCCTGTTTGATTTAGCCCATATGTCCAAGAGACTTTTTTGAAGGTGCTGGAATGGTCTATGAGTGTGCTGAATTTTATCCATGTCAGTCAATGTAGTGGGCGGGGCTGATTGATTGAAATATTGTAGGGGGCGCTATGGAGCCATTTACTATCTTTTCCACTATATTATAATTTTACTCTATTAAGGACATAACTGTCATGACTCATGGCAAGTATGGTGAAGATCAAAGGTTTCATGGCTTTGTTACAGGTACTTCCTGGTTCACGATATCAGACACTTGTTGTTGCCAAGGGGTGGTGCTAGTTCATAGTCATATTATTGCATTGTATATTTTGTTCATCATGGGACTGGCATCAAATGTGGTGATTCCTGTGCTGATATGTTGTTTTATGTGGGAGTTTTATCAATAAGTCTTTGTTAATGAGACATCAAACTTTGAGGGCCCGCCCCTCCTAAACTAAATCTTCTATTAGAAGAAATAACACAACTTTAAATCACACATGCCTCCTGAGCATCCTGTGCAAGTTGGGTGTCAGTTGGACAATATCCCTAGGAGGAGTTGTTTAAAATGCATGGCAAAGAAATGACCCCAAAAATGGCACCTTTTTCAAAATGGCCGACTTCCTGTTGAATTTAGCCCATATGTCCAAGAGACTTTTTTGAAGGTACTGGAAGCTTCTACAACTGTGCTGAATTTTATTCATGTCGGTCCATGTAGCGGGCGGGGCTGATTGATTGAAATTTTGTAGGGGGCGCTATGGAGGCATGCTCCATGTATTCCATAATATTTCAATGGGGCTTAGTTCAGGGCCTTACTGTCATCAGTCATGGCAAGTTTGGTGGCGGTCCAAGGTTCCATGGCTTGGTCACAGGTACTTCCTGTTTCATGGCGTTGGACCGCCATTCGCCATGTCCCGTTTAGCGTAGCAACTTGAGGTTTTTATTGTGGCATTATGAAAGGGTTTGACATGTTTTGGAGGAGTCTCAAGTGTTTGGGATAATTTGCTTAGAAGCATGATCCTCAAACGTGGAAAAAACCACTTCCTGTTGTAAGTGGGCGGGGCTTAGGTCTACACCAGTAATGGTCACATTAATCTGTTCAGGACTGATCCCTTATTAATCCCTATAAGTTTTAGGGTGATCAGATCAAAATTGAGAATTTTATAGTGATTTATGATGTCACGCCGCCGCATGGATTTTCGCCATGGCGTCACGGGCACGCCGTGCAGCGTAGAGCAACGTCCTTTACCAGATCTCTTCACCAACATGTTTTGTGATGCCTGAGTGAATTTGGGCCATGTGGTGTCCACCAAGCCAGAGTTATGGGTGTGTGAGCAAAAAACAACACTTTTGACCTCCAGGGGGCGTGGCTATTTCATAATCAAAATATTGACATATAGAACTCTGTAGGAGGGGACTGCCATCATATCTAGCAAATTTGGTGCAGAAATGTTGCTTTATGTGGGAGTTATATCCGTTTAAGTTTTCATGGCGAGACATCAAACTTTGAGGCCCCGCCCCTCGTAAACTAAGTCTCCTATTAGAAGAAATAACACAACATTTAATCACACATGCCTCCTGAACATCCTGAGCAATTTGTGGCTCAGTGGGATAAAAGCTCTAGGATGAGTTCATTAAAATGCGAGGTGCTAAAACGCCAAAATATTGACTTTGACCTAAAATGGCCGCCTTCCTGTCGACATTTCACCATGACATTAAGAGGATTTTTTGTTCGCCCTTGCATGTAGATCATGTGTATGAATTTTCATAAAGCCTAACGACATGCAGTGGCGGGGCACCTAAAATAGGTGGCGCTCTCATTCAGTTTCGCCCAAACATTCTGGAGCACCTCAAAATATCAAATTTTTCGTATTCCCTTGGGGGGGTACGCAAAATTTGGTGAGTTTTCGAGCACGTTCAGGCCTTCAAAAAAGCACGCGAAGTGTCCGAATAAAAATAATAATAATAATAATAATAATAAACACTGCAATTACAATAGGCCTTCGCACCGCCAAGGTGCTCGGGCCTAATAATAATAATAAACGCTGCAATTACAATAGGCCTTCGCACTGCCAAGGTGCTCGGGCCTAATAAACACTGCAATTACAATAGGCCTTCGCACTGCCAAGGTGCTCGGGCCTAATAATAATAAACGCTGCAATTACAATAGGCCTTCGCACTGCCAAGGTGCTCGGGCCTAATAAACACTGCAATTACAATAGGCCTTCGCACTGCCAAGGTGCTCGGGCCTAATAAACTTTTATCTTGTTCCTGTATGATCACATCCTACTGCAGTTATTTAGATGACTTGAATGTATTGAATAAATGGGGAAAAGCATTTAAATTTCTTTATTTTAAAAACGCTTCAAAGTGTACAAAGTAGCTCAAATTACTTAATTAGTAACACAAAGTTATAAGTAAGAAACAATACAATCAACGAACATGTAAACAATAGATTCCACAGAAATGCTATTAAATTGCGGTTTACTAGAAAAAAAAAAAGAATCAAACACCAAAAACAAAACCAATGTTGTGTCTGTGCAGATCAGGAAACTGCTCTTCAGTAGCCACGCAGCAACTGGGAATCAAGCCTTGTTTCCTTCTGAGGAGCTGGGATGTGAGTCTTCTTAGGTCCTTCACATTTATGTCATCAAGACGTCTCTGCAAAATTATACAAAAGATTGGTTAGATAAATAGAGCCACATTTTACTAACTGATGGAAAACAAAGTGAAAAGTGAAAGATCAGATTTTTTAGTGAAGGTCTGTGTCTACCAACTTTGTTCAGAGACTAAGTTAATATATTACTGTAATATCTAAAACTAATGTCTGGATGCCAAAGCAACAAGTAACATATGGAAGACAGAGCAGTAGGTAACAAGCTCAAATATAAAATTACATTTATGTTACAACAACAAATAATACATAAAACAGTTACCATTGACGAGGCTGAAGTTAGCTTCCGATCCGCAGCTTATGGCTGCAATATGTGTAAAGGGCAATTACACTGAATTTTTTGGAAACACCACCACATTAGACCAGGTACTGACAAAAAACTGGTATAGTATGTGGAATATTTTAGCCCACATTTGAAGAGTCTAAGTGTTTTAGTTTTTTGTCAGGACCTGATGTAATGTGGTCCAGATGCCAAAAAAGTCATGAAATGACCCTTATTTGCATTTTCACAAATAGAATAAAGATTTCACAAATCAGACACTATGTTTTATTGAATCTGCATAGTATGTGGAATATTTTAACCCAGGTTTTAAGAGTCCAAGTGTTGTAGTTTTTTGTCAGGACCTGGTCTAATGTGGTGTTTCCGAAAAATTCAGTGGAATTGCCCTTTACACATATTGCGAATCGGAAGCTAACTTCAGCCTCGTTTACCATTGTTGGTTATTGGAATACTGTGGAATTCCTGTAATAAATGTTTTTTATCAGTAATATCTTGAGACAAAACAGTGAACATGAAACTGCATTTTACCTGTACTACAGCTAGCCAGTCACATCTCTGGAAGCTGCAGCTCGTCTTCCTCAGACTGACCCGCTTGTCCTCGGACCGTCCACCAGCCCTGCCTCGGCCTTCCTGGCAACCTTAACATGTCATATTCATCACTGAAAACAAGTGTGTACACGGATCATCGCTGTAACAACATTCAAACATGTAAATTCTGCATTATGTCAGTGTCTGACTGCCTGTGTTAGGCTGATTCAGTCTAACATCAGCTGAATATATGCAGAAATATTAATAAAGTTAGAATTAGCCTAACAACTATAGCTAGCTTAGCACGTAGCTTAGCCTCTTCTTAGTACCACCGTTTATTCCATATGCGATATTGTCATTTTTACGTACTACTTTGCAAAAAAAACACCATAAGAGAGTATCATTTTCAGCATGACGAAGAGCCTGTTGTGTTAACAGTTACTTACCGGTTCATGTGTAGCTGAAATACTGGATGTCATCACACAGTTTGTAAATAAACTTTGAGTCTTGTGGACGGTGACGGTTCCGCTGTATTTAGAGGATGGGAGGGGTGAGGAGCATGTTTAGCTCACTACTTCCGCCCTGTGGTGGTTTGTAGAGGTAGCAGTTGTGTGGTTTTGCTCACTACATGGCGTTTGCCACCTAGTGTTGGAAAGAATCGCTTTGAAATCTTACATACTCTGGCTTCAATACATTGAAAAAAATAATCTAAAAGTGGATCAAATATGCCACAGTGTTTAATGAAATTGAAAAAAAAAAATCCCACCAGTTTTCCATAAATGGATGTTACATTATTTTTACTTTATTCAAAACAAGAATTAGCTGCTCATTCTCAGAACCAAAGCCTCAGATTTTTTCTTTTTCATGTAATCCCCCACAGTACAGACAAAGAGCAACAGGGAGGAATAATACATAAATGCTTCAAGTTTAGTTTTAATTCATTATGCTTATTAACATGCCTGTGACATTTGTTAAAAACTGTTAACATCATTTACATAAATATAGTTTTCAGTAACTTATTGTTGTAAGTATTAGCCGCACTGGATGTTTTAATCAATCCATCAACAGAGCTGATCCAATACCACTCTATCCAAGAATCTGAACAAATGTCTATAAATCAAAGAGCAATCAGTCTGCTTCTAAACAATAAAACACATATGAAACTGATTCACATAATTAATAATTCCTTCAGATGGACCTGCATGTTCATCTGTACATACATGTCTATAAATATGGTTGGTTGTTTTTTGTGGGAGTTATGTCAGTTTTCCTTTTCATTGCATCACATCTGCTTCGCTGCCCCGCCTCTCCTAAACGATATCCCCTATTAAAAGAAATAACACAACTTTTAATCAGACATGCAGCTTGAGCATCCTGACTCATTTGGGTTACAGTTGGAGAAAATTCTTTGGAGGACCTTCTCAAAATGCATCGCAAAGAAAATGACAGAAATGACCCCAAAAATGGCACCTTTTTCAACATGGCCGACTTCCTGTTTGATTTAGCCCATATGTCCAAGAGACTTTTTTGAAGGTACGGGAAGGGGCTACAAGTGTGCTGAATTTGATCCATGTCGATCAATGTAGTGGGCGGGGCTGATTGATTGAAATATTGGAGGGGGTGCTATGGAGCCATTTACTATCTTTTCCACTATATTGTAATTTTACTCTATTAAGGACATAACTGTCATGACTCATGGCAAGTATGGTGAAGATCAAAGGTTTCATGGCTTTGTTACAGGTACTTCCTGGTTCACGGTATCAGACACTTGTTGTTGCCAAGGGGTGGAGCTAGTTCAGAGTCATATCATTGCATTGTAGATTTTGTTTATCATGGGACTGGCATCAAATGTGTCGATTCCTGTGCTGATATGTTGTTTTATATGGGAGTTTTGGCAATAAGTCTTTGTTAATGAGACATAAAACTTTGAGGGCCCGCCCCTCCTAAACTAAATCTTCTATTAGAAGAAATAACACAACTTTAAATCACACATGCCTCCTGAGCATCCTGTGCAAGTTGGGTGTCAGTTGGACAATATCCCTAGGAGGAGTTGTTTAAAATGCATGGCAAAGAAATGACCCCAAAAATGGCACCTTTTTCAAAATGGCCGACTTCCTGTTGGATTTAGCCCATATGTCCAAGAGACTTTTTTGAAGGTACTGGCAGGTTCTCCAACTGTGCTGAATTTTATCCATGTCGGTCCATGTAGTGGGCGGGGCTGATTGATTGAAATTTTGTAGGGGGCGCTATGGAGACATGCTCCATTTATTCCATAATGTTTCAATGGGGCTTAGTTCAGGGCCTTACTGTCATCAGTCATGGCAAGTTTGGTTGCGGTCCAAGGTTCCATGGCTTGGTCACAGGTACTTCCTGTTTCATGGCGTTGGACCGCCATTCGCCATGTCCCGTTTAGCGTAGCGACTTGAGGTTTTTATTGTGGCATCATGAAAGGGTTTGACATGTTTTGGAGGAGGCTCAAGTGTTTTGGACCATTTCCTTAGAAGCATGACCCTCAAACGTGGAAAAAACCACTTCCTGTTGTAAGTGGGCGGGGCTTAGGTCTACACCAGCAATGGTCACATTAATCTGTTCAGGACTGATCCCTTATTAATCCCTATAAGTTTTAGGGTGATCAGATCAAAATTGACAATTTTATAGTGATTTATGATGTCACGCCGCCGCATGGAACTTCGCCATGGCCTCACGGGCACGCCGTGCAGCGTAGAGCAACGTCCTTTATAAGATCTCTTCACCAACATGTTTTGTGATGCCTGAGTGAATTTGGGCCATGTGGTGTCCACCAAGCCAGAGTTATGGGTGTGTGAGCAAAAAACAACACTTTTGACCTCCAGGGGGCGTGGCTATTTCATAATCAAAATATTGACATATAGAACTCTGTAGGAGGGGACTGCCATCATATCTAGCAAATTTGGTGCAGAAATGTTGCTTTATGTGGGAGTTATATCCGTTTAATTTTTCCTGGCGAGACATCAAACTTTGAGGCCCCGCCCCTCGTAAACTAAGTCTCCTATTAGAAGAAATAACACAACATTTAATCACACATGCCTCCTGAACATCCTGAGCAATTTGTGGCTCAGTGGGATAAAAGCTCTAGGACGAGTTCGTTAAAATGCGAGGTGCTAAAACGCCAAAATATTGACTTTGACCTAAAATGGCCGCCTTCCTGTCGACATTTCACCATGACATTAAGAGGATTTTTTGTTCGCCCTAGCATGTAGATCATGTGTATGAATTTTCATAAAGATTAACGACATGCAGTGGCGGGGCACCTAAAATAGGTGGCGCTCTCATTCAGTTTTGCCCAAACATTCTGGAGCACCTCAAAATATCAAATTTTTCGCATTCCCTTGGGGGGGTACGCAAAATTTGGTGAGTTTTTGAGCATGTTCAGGCCTCCAAAAAAGCAATTCATTTATTAGGAGAATAATAATAATAATAATAATAATTAAAACCGCAAGCGGTGATATAGGCCCTCGCACCATGGCGCCGCTCGGCATCATGCCACCGCCTCCCCTGGCAACATCCTTCCCATGCCTCTCTCAACCTAAAGTGCAGCCAGACTGCACTTCAGACCATTTAGGTTTTATGAAGGGTCACTTCCTGTCACCAAGGGGCGGGGCTAACTTATCATCTAATTATTGACATGCACAAATGTGAAGGATATGATTGGCATCATCTGTAGCAAATTTGGTGCAGGTTGGTTGTTTTTTTGGGGGATTTATGTCAGTTTTTCTTTTTGTTGCATCACATCTGCTTTGCTGCCCCGCCTCTCCTAAACGATATCCCCTATTAAAAGAAATAGCACAACTTCTAATCACACATGCCTCTTGAGCATCCTGACTCATTTGGGTTAAAGTTGGACAAAATTCTTAGGAGAAGTTCCTCAAAATGATGCATGGCAAAGAAAATGACAGAAATGACCCCAAAAATGGCACCTTTTTCAAAATGGCCAACTCCCTGTTTGATTTAGCCCATATGTCCAAGAGACTTTTTTGAAGGTACTGGGAGCGTCTACAAGTTTCCCGAATCATAACCATGTCAGTCAATGTAGTGGGCGGGGCTAATTAATTAAAATATTGTAGGGGGCGCTATGGAGCCATTTATTATCTTCTCCACTATATTGTAATTTTACTCTATTAAGGACTTTACTGTCATAAGTCATGGCAAGTATGGTGAAGATCAAAGGTTTCATGGCTTTGTTACAGGTACTTCCTGGTTCACGATATCAGACACTTGTTGTTGCCAAGGGGTGGGGCTAATTCATAGTCCCATTATTGCATTGTAGATTTTGTTCATCATGGGACTGGCATCAAATGTGGCGATTCCTGTGCTGATATGTTGTTTTATGTGGGAGTTTTATCAATAAGTCTTTGTTAATGAGACATAAAACTTTGAAGGGCCGCCCCTCCTAAACTAAATCTTCTATTAGAAGAAATAACACAACTTTAAATCACACATGCCTCCTGAGCATCCTGTGCAAGTTGGGTGTCAGTTGGACAATATCCCTAGGAGGAGTTGTTTAAAATGCATGGCAAAGAAATGACCCCAAAAATGGCACCTTTTTCAAAATGGCCGACTTCCTGTTGAATTTAGCCCATATGTCCAAGAGACTTTTTTGAAGGTACTGGAAGGTTCTCCAACTGTGCTGAATTTTATTCATGTCGGTCCATGTAGTGGGCGGGGCTGATTGATTGAAATTTTGTAGGGGGCGCTATGGAGACATGCTCCATTTATTCCATAATGTTTCAATGGGGCTTAGTTCAGGGCCTTACTGTCATCAGTCATGGCAAGTTTAGTGGCGGTCCAAGGTTCCATGGCTTGGTCACAGGTACTTCCTGTTTCATGGCGTTGGACCGCCATTCGCCATGTCCTGTTTAGCGTAGCAACTTGAGGTTTTTATTGTGGCATCATGAAAGGGTTTGACATGTTTTGGAGGAGTCTCAAGTGTTTTGGACCATTTGCTTAGAAGCATGACCCTCGAACGTGGAAAAAAACACTTCCTGTTGTAAGTGGGCGGGGCTTAGGTCTACACCAGCAATGGTCACATTAATCTGTTCAGGACTGATCCCTTATTAATCCCTATAAGTTTTAGGGTGATCAGATCAAAATTGACAATTTTATAGTGATTTATGATGTCACGCCGCCGCATGGAACTTCGCCATGGCGTCACGGGCACGCCGTGCAGCGTAGAGCAACGTCCTTTATAAGATCTCTTCACCAACATGTTTTGTGATGCCTGAGTGAATTTGGGCCATGTGGTGTCCACCAAGCCAGAGTTATGGGTGTGTGAGCAAAAAACAACACTTTTGACCTCCAGGGGGCGTGGCTATTTCATAATCAAAATATTGACATATAGAACTCTGTAGGAGGGGACTGCCATCATATCTAGCAAATTTGGTGCAGAAATGTTGCTTTATGTGGGAGTTATATCCGTTTAATTTTTCCTGGCGAGACATCAAACTTTGAGGCCCCGCCCCTCGTAAACTAAGTCTCCTATTAGAAGAAATAACACAACATTTAATCACACATGCCTCCTGAACATCCTGAGCAATTTGTGGCTCAGTGGGATAAAAGCCCTAGGACGAGTTCGTTAAAATGCGAGGTGCTAAAACGCCAAAATATTGACTTTGACCTAAAATGGCCGCCTTCCTGTCGACATTTCACCATGACATTAAGAGGATTTTTTGTTCGCCCTAGCATGTAGATCATGTGTATGAATTTTCATAAAGATTAACGACATGCAATGGCGGGGCACCTAAAATAGGTGGCGCTCTCGTTCAGTTTCGCCCAAACATTCTGGAGCACCTCAAAATATCAAATTTTTCATATTCCCTTGGGGGGGTGCGCAAAATTTGGTGAGTTTTCGAGCACGTTCAGGCCTCCAAAAAAGCACGCGAAGTGTCCGAATAAAAATAATAATAATAATAATAATAAACACTGCAATTACAATAGGCCTTCGCACTGCCAAGGTGCTCGGGCCTAATAATAATAAACGCTGCAATTACAATAGGCCTTCGCACCGCCAAGGTGCTCGGGCCTAATAATAATAATAATAATAAACGCTGCAATTACAATAGGCCTTCGCACCGCCAAGGTGCTCGGGCCTAATAAACACTGCAATTACAATAGGCCTTCGCACCGCCAAGGTGCTCGGGCCTAATAATAATAAACGCTGCAATTACAATAGGCCTTCGCACTGCCAAGGTGCTCGGGCCTAATAATAATAATAAACGCTGCAATTACAATAGGCCTTCGCACCGCCAAGGTGCTCGGGCCTAATAATAATAATAATAAACGCTGCAATTACAATAGGCCTTCGCACCGCCAAGGTGCTCGGGCCTAATAATAATAAACGCTGCAATTACAATAGGCCTTCGCACCGCCAAGGTGCTCGGGCCTAATTATGAGGCTATGATCTTTATTTTCCCCTTACTGGAGAAGAAAATACACCACATGACCAAATGGTTCAGTCTCAAAAGCTCGTCTGCTGTATGGTGTTGGACACATTGCAGCGTTTCCCTTCTAAACCCTTGTCAGCATGCAGCTTGGTCCACAGGGTCCTAAAATTGTCTATCCTGCCTGAGGGGATTCAGAGGAGGGGCTGGGGGAGAGTGAGTTCTTGATCCGGTCACTGCAGAGTTCTGGGTGTCACGCGTGGTCAGTCAGGAGACTGGAGCAGAAACGGTCCCTACAACCTACAGCATCATTCCACCTCCCTTCTGTGTCAGCTCTGAGTCCTGGAGCAGAACCTGATATGCAGATGTGGCTGCATGGACCCGGCCGCTGCTGATGGCCTGGGGATCCCAGAACCAGAGGGTCTGGCAGAGCCCTGTTGGTTGTGACTGTGAACAGTGTGGATATGGCTCCTATGGTGGACATGTGAGCTGGATTTTCACCTTTGACCTCTGGAGGTGATGGATCCTCCTTGTCCTCAGACTGTGTTTCAGTTGTGGAATTTTCTGGAAGTAAAAGACTAACGAATGTGGCCGGCAGGCAGCACAAGTCCCACCCCGACTACAGAGTCAGATGATGTTTTCTGGAATAAGCTGCACCCTGATTCTGTCAGAAAGACTGTTGGGTTCATTCAGTTCTCTGTGGAAAACCTGGATCTCCTTCCTTGAACTTTTGCCTACTTTCTGATCCTTTACATGTTACTCTTAATTAATTACACATATGAATCTGATTTATCTACCAGGAAGCTTTGATGAACATGTGTCGGGCACTTCCTGGCATGAATTTCTGATTGTATGCTGATTGGAGGAGGGCATGGTGGCTGTGGCGCGTCTGACTCCTGAGCAGATCGAGTGATACGAGCTGAATGATTATCCACAAGACCAGGCCAAGGAATGAGGCCCTACAACCAAACATTTCCTCACTGTTTCTGCTTAGCTTTATACCACATTTATGAGCATGCATAAAATTTTGCACTCCTGCAGACTTCTGCAACTGAACAATGTCACAGACATCTCTGCTCTGCTGCAGGGAAGCTGAACAGTTCATACAGACAAGTTAACTTCTGGCACGCTGTGCCTTATAAAAAAAAAAAAAAAAAAAAAAGTGATGAATACTAAGTTTTTAATGTTTGAGACAGAATAGATGTCAAAAGAGAAAAAATAAGCCGCTATATGACATTAAATAAGAAGGTAGGTTTGTAATTTCCCGACTTCAGTGAATGCAACACAAGTACAACAATCTCCGTGTTTTATTTGCTGACAGCTGGTGTTTTATCCCTAATCTGAATTCATTATTTTGAATTAAAGCAGATATGCTCAGTGGTTAAAATACACATCAGATGACTTTTGTTTAAAGAGTAGAACCAACTCTTGCGATGGCTGCCAGTAAACAGACCAGTCTCTTAGTTAACACGCTTAATAAGTAAACAAACAAGTCATTTAAGCCCTGTATGTCCTCAAAATAACATGAATATGAGGCAGATTATTTGAACAGTATTGATACTTCCAAAGTTAAGCTAACTATGCTAAACCGTTAGCCTTGGGCTTTTCTGTTACACACGTTTGCATTAAAATCATTAAGGAAGAAATGCTGCTGTGAGTGTGTGCACGTACATGTGTGCGTCGTGTTGTTGTAGATGAAAACAGCTTTACCATCAGTATTAGAAGTTTGTTTCTAAATGCTGCTTTAGTTCAAATGTAGATAGAAAACAAACAGCTTTATTATGACCTGAAGGTCTCTGGCTGTTCAGTACCTGAAGTCCAGCTGTTAAAGATGGGTTTACATCTTGTTGCTTTATGCTTATGCTTATGTTCACAATATATTTGGAATAGAAAGCCAGTCTTATTATGATCTCAGTTTTGTGTGTGTTGCTCCTGAATGGGTCTGTTGGAGTCTAAGAGAGACAAATCAGAGTAAACCATGAGACTAAACTAGACTACATTACTGATTAAATCAACAGTTCTGAATGAGCTTTATTTAATATATGCAGAGATTCTTCAGTGTGGTTCTGCTTCTGTCATTTAGCAGACATGACATAAACAACACGAGCAGTAAATCAGAAAGGAAATTCCAGCATGGATAAGTGTTGGTCAGACTGCTGGGAGTCCAGTTTGACACATGTTCTGCTATGCAGTACTAGAGGATTTTTCTGGTTGTTGGTTAAGATGAGACTACCTGATAGGAACTTTGCAATAATTAATTAAATGAATTTGGTTACTTTGAATGATTACCTACCAGATAACTGAGTGGCCCTAACTGTTGCTTTGTATTGTTCATGTTTTACTCCATGACTGTTTAGCTGAAACTGACTATCCTCTGCACCCCCCAGGCCTGGCCCCTGACCGACCTCTAGTTGACCCTGACTTGATTTTCCTTTTGATGCTGTTTGCTCTGACTGTGACGGTGGAGGCTGCAGCTCTCCCGTCTCAGTTCTCGTTACTTGAGCTTACTCTTTAGCTGAAAACAAGTCCATGTTTTGGCGCTCTCTTATGAATGACTTTCTGGATGCCATTTTCCTGAATGTTTTCCTCCCACAGGTTGCAGACGGGGAAATTTCCTTCTGGCTCTCGTTTCAGATCTTCCTTGGACCAAAAGTACTTTTTCTGGTTCTGATGCGCATGCGTAACATGGAAACATGGGCCTTTTTGTGATTCTTTTTGCAGGACCCTCACCCAAGTGGGCATGGTTCCTTCCAAGACTGCCTGTTCAGACACAGCTCTGTGTGAAAGTAATGTTTTAACATACTGTCCTAACCTCATAAGAACCCTTTTCAGGCATTTGCACACAGGTGAAAGCTGCCCTTCATGAATCAGCATCTACGCAGCTCTATTCACTTCAGCCTGGAGATTTTGTCCTGATAAGAAGCTTTAAACATCAGCGCTGGAACCAACATCGATGGTTTAGGCCATTTCAGGTTTTCCTGACGACCCAGACAGCGGTAAAGGTCGCAGAGTGAGCTGCTTGGCACTACAGATTGCTTGAACCTCCTGAAGCGCTTCAGTCTGAAATTACAGAAGAATAACGCACCACCCAACAAAGGGCAGAATAATCCCTGTGGTTGCGTGGGTGAGATAGTCTACTCTCACGCCTGAAGACCAGCCTTCGCTCTCAAGCAAGATCAGTGTGAGGTGAAAAAAAGCGCTCCACTGCCACTGTGATATGCCAAGTCCCACCAGAACGCCGACAGTGTCTTCACTACACCTCTGTCACCACCTAAGAGGAATGATTTGTTTCCACTTTTCTTACATTTATTGTTAGACTCAGATTTTGAAGCTGAAGCAAATGGCTCCTCACTATTGTAATTTCTGAAAGATTCTTTTAAAACCCGACAGGCATGAGGCTCCTGATGTTTTGAGAATGTTGTCTTCTGTATGTATTTTTGCGTTCTGATAACAATTTCTCTTCTTATTGTTGGTCCTGTAGGACCAAGAGGAGGGAAAGTGTTGGGGAAAATTGTTATGAGTTTGGTTTGTATTAAGTATTAGACATATATGCATTGATTTGCTGTGATCCTGCTGTGTTTTGTGTCTATGCACAAAGCTTTCTTTAAGTTATATGATCCTTGTCTGGAATGTGCAGACAAAGTCTGAGACAGGAAGAGTTTCCTGCAGCGCATCTGTTTTTGTCAACTGTTTGGTTGACCAGTTGTCTAAAGGTTAGAGGTTAAAGGTAATAAAGTAATATAGTAAGTGATTGATGCTTAGTGAGTTCAGTTTAGTCTTAAATAAGAGATAATGATTGTTTCATGTGGTCTGCCCAGCAACTAGGAGGAGTTAAGCATGGTTTATAATTGGGTGTTACTTCAGCATCTGCAGAGAGAGTTCTCTCTCCAAGCTCC
Organism: Telmatherina bonti; assembly: GCF_933228915.1. Taxonomy (NCBI): domain Eukaryota; kingdom Metazoa; phylum Chordata; class Actinopteri; order Atheriniformes; family Telmatherinidae; genus Telmatherina; species Telmatherina bonti. The sequence goes on along the minus strand of NC_136612.1, from coordinate 36,141,562 downwards.
AGCGTGTGCTTGTATTAGTTTATAATAAAATGTTCATTGTAAGAAGACAGTTGACTCTTAGATGTATTACAACTTCTCAAGACCAGAGTATTTTCCACCACAATGGCCAAGCTGGCGCTGACAGTAAGATCTGGAGAGGCGTGACTGGGAGGAACGGCTCTCCAATCTGAAACCCAGTGGTGCACAGTTAATGGACTCGTCATAGATTGTCCACAATGAACATCATGTTGAAGCATAAGTGTCAGATGGTGGAGTTGGGAACCAATCACAGATCAGAAAAACTTGTAAATCTCCATTTTTTTCCTTCAGGGTAATTCTGGAGATCCGCTGATGTGTCAGAAGGACGGCTCTTGGTACCAGGCGGCTGTGTTGACCTTCACTGTAACGTCTACTAGGCCAAAACGAGCTTCAGTGATGGTCTTAGAAAAACTGACTCAATTCCAGACCTTCCTGACTCGCTCACTGGGGACATTCTTATCACCTTTCTCCACCACCAACACCACCAACACCACCAGCAGCACTATCACCAACAGCACCACCAGCAGCACTATCACCAACAACACCACCAGCAGCACTATCACCAACAACACCACCAGCAGCACTATCACCAACGGCACAACTACCACAGTTTCTAGCGTAACAACCAGCATGATGACGACCAGTAGGGGTGCTTTCACTCACTTCCCCTCCCTCTTCTGCCTCCTCATCCTCGTCTTTGCCTTCTGTCTCCAACTCTTCTCATGAAGGAGTCCAACTTCACCTCATGCCCTTTTCTACATGTATCCACTATACCCGACTTTACAAGATTTAGGGTGTTTCAACTTGGGTTTTTTTCTGGCAAAGTTGGGGTTAAATTGTGCTGTATACTGGCTGATGTCATGATCTAAATAGATAGCAACTCTCTACCCTGGTGTAAAAATAGACTGGCCACAATAAAAGGAAAAAAAAACATGTACACATCAGTGCCCTCCATTGTTGTGTTTGTGTCATATACAAATGACATAACAGGAAATCACATCCGCCTTGCTCAAGCAACTCTCCCACATTAGAGTGTCCGGAATTGTAACAGAAAACCAGTAGAGTTGAGTCGAGTTGAATAGATACAAGTGGAAAAGTGGCATTATTTACATGATGTGACGCGCACAAATGAATGTAAACAAAGCTTGAATGTGATACTTTATAAGCTTAAACATAGATGATCTGAGACTCTAGGTAGAAATGTTGGAGGAATGTTGAATCAGGTATTTTGTATTGTATTGATAACCTTTCATCCCACTTTAAGCCTGCTTGCTGATGCATGTACACGATGAAGAAAACTTCCAGAAATACTTTTTGTTCCTGTACTGAGAAACAGTTTTTACTCTGATGGTCTGCAGCTCTGCAGCTGGATGCTGGTGAAGGATGTTAAAATGAAGAATGTTCAAATCTGCACTGAAAATAATTTCTATAAAGTTTCTTTTATCTGATAAATGGCACATTAAAGACGATTGCATCATGGATTTTGTTAAACTGATGAGCTGTATATGGATTCCGGAAAACACAGATGTTTCAGGAATTCTGCATCAGTGATGAGCCGGTCCATCATGTACCTACCTCTAATCGATTTATCATATTAGCATGTAGATTTTTATTTAAAATTGAAAGCACCTAATGATCACTGCTAGTATTTGAATTAGAAATCATAATGATCAAGCTGCACTGTATTAAATTATTATTCTTTAAATATTTACAGTGATTCATGTTCATGTATCCATAATGATGACATGTGCACATCACAGAAAACTAATAATGAAAACTTTAAGTGATGAAAAATGAATGTAAATGTTGGTTGAGGTTTACACGGGGGACACATTTTTTGTCTTAATGAGAAAAAATGAACTTTTCTGTTATTGGAATGATCTGTTTTATGAATAAAATTAAAATCCTTCCTGATCAACTCTCTGATATTTATGTTTTATTGTGATAAAATATCACACTTCCTCACATTAATACTTAAAAAAAACCAAATATTTAGAAAGTTTGCTGTGTTAACAATTTTCAATAATCTATTATATATTTATATAAATTTGTCCATCCATGACAACCAGTTAGGTGTTTATCATATTTAGGTGAATTCAAAGGAAGTAATTTGTCATATATCAGACATTTCTTTCAGCAGGTTAATCATCATCATCCAACAGTCCATAAAAACTAAAGAAAAGTTAGAAATGTCAAGAAGATTCTGAAGAACACTGATTTATGTTTATTTTATAAAATAACAAAAAGGCAGAAACCGGCTGATGGCATGACTCAGGGATCCTCAATCCTGGTCCTCGAGGACCGGTGTCCTGCAGGTTTTTCAAGTGTCCCTGCTGGAACACACCTGAGACACACTCAGAAAGGCTCTGCGCATGTCTGCTAAATACACACTGATTTGAATCAGATGTGTTGCTGCGAGAACACTCAGAAAACCTGCAGGACACCAGTCTTCGAGGACCAGGACTGAGGATCCCTGGCATAACTGGTTGTTTTCAGTCTGCGTAAAAGAGTAAACAAGGTGAAGTGGTGTCGAGAATCAGCAGAAAGACCTTTAAGCTTCTGATCCAGCCTGCTGGTGCGTCTCTTCATACCACCATTATATGAAATGTGAGTTCATTACATCGGCACCTTCACCTCGTTGCTTTTACTTGATCCGAATCTCAAAGCACAGACAGTTGCAGGAATCGCATTCGGGAGGTTGGCAGGTACAGGCACAGTCCATGTCCACACACTGTGGGAAACATGCAGGACAAGATGCTCAAAAAACTCAGAAACAAGTTATGAATTAAAAAAGAAAATAGCATCAGGGTCACTATTTCTAGTCTGAGTGAAGCAAATTCAGATATTTACAAGGTAAAAAGTTCAATGTTTCATAAAACATGGAAAATTTCATGAGTTTTTGCTGTAAAGTTATATAACTTTCACTAGTCACGTCTGCCTTTAGTCATTGTTTACTATTTTCGGTCAACCTATAATTTTTTTAAATAAAACTGCGGATATAAAAACGGAAGCCTTCTACTCCCAGTCAGCATGAAATGATGTAAAATAAATGTATGAATAGATAAAGCAGCACAAAGAGCAACCAGAAGAAGAAGAAAACAAAGGTTTGTAAAAAATAACACACAGATCAGCAGTGACAAAGCCTTTTCTCATCTGTACATCATTCTCTCACATCTGAAACTAACACACTTTTTACATGTTTACACACTTCTTCCTGCTACTATTTACCTGATATCCTCACTAAAGCACCTCCACCTCAGCTGCATCACAAACATCTTCTTGGCTTTATTCCAGCCATAGAGGATCATTATATTTCTTCTTTTCTGCTCCTGATTGGACATTATGGTCTATTTAAGCTCTCTGATTGGTGGAAAGTTTAACAGGAAGTGGCTTCATTATCATTTCTGAGGTCTCTTAGCAACATGGTAGTGATGGTGATGAAATGTGACAAATAATGGTGTTATCATGGATCATTTACCATGTAGAGTCTCTGAATAAACACCACATGTTGCGTCTGGATTGTAATCCTCCTGGACGGATAGAAATGTCTGGAAAACCTCTGTAGACCAGCTAAAGGTATGAGACCAGTACGAGACTCTGCTTCTTATTTTCTCTTATCGATTGTGTTTTTTTAAAATGCTTTAACGTTTTTATTTTTTACTTTTGATTGCTTTTACTGTTTCTTTTATGCCTTTAAATTTTATCATTTAGATCTCACTCTGGACATTTTAAATGTTTTACTTCTATGTTCAGCACTTTGTTACAGCTGGCGTTGTGTTAAAGTGCTCTATAAATAAAATTGAGTTGAGTAGAGTAAAGGGTCACATATCCATCACAAAGTTACAGAGTGTCACAGAGGGATGATGCTGGATATCTAGTAGATATCGAAGGGTTAAAAACTTCCTTTTTTGTTACACTATACCATGAACATCATATATTTCCCCTCCATCTGAATGAATTTTGCATGAATAATTACAATGTTTTTATGATCAGATGTCACCACTGTAAAAAAAAAAAAAAATTACTACAAAAAGAAGTAAGAGATGAGGTCTGTGGTCCACCAGCAGACGTTGGTGCGTTACTTACAGAAGGTAAAGGGCAGGAATTAGGCAGGAATGTATTGATGCTTGGCAGGCGGCAGTCACACATTTCAGCCAATCTGAAGCACTGATCACATATAGAAATGTTCGGGCAGCAACTGGCACAATCGAAAGAACAGCTGTCCTGTTGGAAGAAAAACAATAATCAGTCTTTCTTTATAACACATTCAATGTTTGTTTGGTTGGCTTCAGCTTAACCGTCATCCGTATTCCTTATTTTCATGATGTTGTCAGATGGTTTGACAAAGCGACTGTTGTGTTTTTCTGCTGGTTTTGTTTCTAACTATCTGTTGAATAAAACATCTGATCTTCAGTCCATCATGTTGAGTCACAAGCCTGCTTCAGTCTGCCAGCGTACAGTCCTGCCTGCAGCACCAACCTTGAGGCAGTAACGGATCCACAGCCCGATTCCCAGGATGAGCATGTAGAGGCTTATGGTGATCATCAGCACGGCTGGGAGGGGGATAGCAAGCCCCCAGACAGGCAAAACCTGAAGATCACACCCGGTTAAACATTAAACTCCCCAGCATAAAGATGCAGTAATCCACATGTAATAATCATAAAGACAAACCTGCATTGTGAGGAGAAGCTTTAAATGTCACACCACCCTCATGGAACTCTACACAAGATATCAGAAAAAATGTTATTTTTGACATTTTACAGATTTATAAATGATGAGAATCATTCAAAGTAACAAACATCAGAGATTTTAAGAATCTATCTCGTTACACAATGAAACAAAACAGCACAATGACTTCCTTTCTCCACTTAAAAACTACTATATGTCCCAATTTATGTCTGTAACCTGCTTTTTGATGATTCATAAAATGTTTCGGGAAACGAAAACATATAATTCTTTTTTTTTTTTTTTTTTTTTAAATTATAATTTCTAAGCAGTTAGGAATGTGTTTAACTCACGGTGGCAGGTTTTATAGTCACATAATGATTTAAAGCCATTAAAATCCCAGGAACAGGAGGCAAAAAGAGTTTTCTGGAAGACCTCGACACGTTACGAGTCTTTCTTCTTCTTCTTCTCCAACCAGCGAACAACAACAACTTACTGCCGACACTTCCGGCTTTTTCACCAGTTTGTAAACAAACAAATACATCAAAACTCCAAAAAGCTGAAATAACATCAGCTCTTATCCATGTCATCGAAAGAAAAAAGGAGTATTTTCATCCATCGTGTTCAAACAAACTAGGATCGCGCTATGGCGGCTGCGTTGCCATGGAGTCGGAAGGATACCTGGGAGGGACAAAAACAAAACCCGGAAACATACTCCCTTTTTCTTTATTTTCTTTATTTATTTGATAACTCACATACAAGTGAATATATGCAATATAACAAACATAGCTGTGCTTTTATAATTGTAACATTTGAAATAAGGGAACAATTGTGAATAACTCGAGCAATACATTAAAGTAAAATAAATAAAAGTGCAAAAATGATGCTCCCTTTTTCTTTGGAGGAAAAAAACGGCGACGTATTTATTTAATTCCAATTTTATTTATTAAAAAATTGTGATAGCAAACTCTTTTGAGTTCTCGGGCCACATAAAGTGAAATTTGACCACAAGTGGACCAGTATGTTACAGCATAGTTTATAAATAACACAAACTTCTATTGTTTCCTTTTATTTTAGTGCAAATGAGTACAATTACTTTATCAAGACATTTACATTCAATGAATTATCCTTTTCTAAAACATGTTATAAGCTGTTGTAATTTATGGGAAAAAAATATAAAGGCTATTTTAACTATATTTTCCCCCATTTAATAATTTACATCTTTATTTCCCCTTATACATCACAACGGATTTCTCAATCACAAAATAAATAGTAACATGTGGATTGCAATCAGTATCTGACCATGATCAGAATACATAGATTAAAAGCTGATGAGTACTTCACAAGCGAGGGTAATTTATCGACCTCTGGAATGCCCTCCCACATCCGTAAATGTTTACATCTGTTCAAATCCATACTTAAAACACACCTGTTCAAGAAAGCATACACCCTGTGATCACCTTGTCCCACAGTTCTATGTTGTTTTTATTGTTTTAATGCCTGTTTTTATTTAAGTGTCCTTGAGTGACTTGAAAGGCACTTTTTCAATAAAATGCATTATTATTATTGTTAGTGCATGAGGTTTAGCAATGTGCTTCAGTGTGAAGCTCTTGTCAGATTTTTCTGCAAAGACAAATGTAATTTTGTGGTTTTCATGTCTACAAAATCACAGTAAAGGAATCACTAAAGCAGTAAAGAACTTTGTAGATCCACAAATTTCCTGCAAACTGTCTAGTCGAGTAAGAAGCACGCACACACGGGCAGATTTATCAACTGCATGTTTATTGGACCAAAGGAAGAATAATCAGTACAACCCATCCATCACCTCTGTTGCCATGGCTTTGATTTTATTATTTCACTGCAGGGTAGCATTTCAGCATCATTACTGTATAAATAATTGTGTTACAAGACATTGAAACATCTGATGTGCAGAAGCAGAAGTTACAGAACCAGAAGCTTTCATTATGTTTTTTTTCCTGTCTGGAAAGCGTCTTGAGATGGCATTGTCGTGATTTGACGCTATATAAATAAAGTTGAATTGAATTGAAGAGAAAGCTGGTCGAGCAACAGAGAAGGAAACTCCTCATAAACGCCAACATTTCCCAAAGTTTCACCCCATCACTGTGAATTTTACCGCTTAAGTATCTGAAGTCTTATAATAACACAAGTCAGACCCTCTGTGACGCCAAGCCCCTGCCTGGTTGCCCGTGACAATGATCCAGCCCAACATACAGAGACTCGTCATTTTACTGAAACTAAAATGTAATATGAACGGTTCCTTCTTCCCTCTGGAACAACCTGTAGAGAGCGGAGGTGTGTGTGTGTGTGGGAGGGTCGTCTCATCCCTGATGCTGCGTAGAGCTGCAGTGGTGTGTGTTTGTGAGGAAGAGCTTGACCCTTGCAGCTGTCGGCAGTCACAGTCAGCCACAACGTTATGAGCAGTCATGATGGTAAAAGCCATTAGGCCCCCGAAGCACCCCGACCTGTCCGAGCACGGACCACACCAGACCTCTGACAGTCTGCTGAGGCATCTGGCACCAACAAGCCTCTGTGGGTGTGATTGTTTGTCCAGCATCTTCATCGATGCTCAGCTAGAGAGAGAGGAAGAAGCCAAGTGAACAAATGACTGCAGGGTCCTGCTGAAAGAAGAATACCACCTCAGTGAAGAGGTCTTCTGCCTCAGCGGCCAAACCCAACGTTGCTTCACCTCCTTCCACAGAGAATCCTCATGCTGTCTCTTTCCCAGCCACCCTTCTTCTCTGCTCCATGGTGCTGATGCTGACACGGGTCTGCAGCAGAAGCCCCGACTGGTCCCACATGCAGCAAAGCTCTGAAACCTTCTCTCAGAACCAGCGGGAACATTTTCAGCGACACCAGCAAGCTTAGCTTTTTCATCGGACTGGACAACACGGCCCGACTGTCCACAGATCACCACTTTTTCTTCTTTCAACCACTTTTGATGAGTCCCGACCACAGCTGCAAAAAATGAGATTCTCCAGGAGGTTCAGGTCTGGACTGGGTCTCCTGATGTCTCCTGTTCCCTGAAACACTCTTTCACAGTCTAAGCCTCATGAATCCTGGAGGAAGAAGGAATAATCTGCTCATTCAGGATATTCAGGTATCAGCTGACCTCATTCTTTGGACACATGTTGCTAAAACTAGACCTGAACCTAGACCGGACTAACCACAGAAAACCCAGATCACAGACGGCCCCCACAGGCTTGTACAGTAACACTAAGCACGATGTCATCGCTTTTTCTGCCTCTCCTCTAACCATGATGCTCCATCGCTCTGGAACAGGGTCCATGTGGACTAATCAGACCACCTGATCTTCTTCCAGCTCCAGAGTCCAGTTTTTCTGCTTTTTCTCCACTTCTCCTCACTGATCAGAGGTTTTCTTCTGGCTACACAGCTGTTCAGTCACATTGTTCATGTGGAAATGTCCTTAGTTTCACTCTTAAACATGGTCCCAGGTTCTACTGCTGGTTTTCTTCCATCTGGTCTCAGCAGACGTTTCAGTGATCCCCATCATTCAGGATGTTTTTTCTGTCTGGAAGAAGAACCCTCTCATCCTTCCAGTGTTTAATAACACTCTGGACCGTTCTTAAACCAGCTTTATGGTTTCTGCATCTCCTGAGACATTTTCTCTGCTTGATGTCGATGATTGGACCCCTCTGAAACACACCATCTTTCTACATGGATGTTTACAAAATGAGAAGCTGCTTGTTGCATCAGTTGGGGTTAAATAACTTGCTGCAGCTGCATGCAGGAATGATCCAATAGGAGGCTTCGACCTGTCAGCTTGGTTTAATTCAGATAGACACTTTTTTTTTTCTTTTTTTACATCAGGCAGAGGTTCAGGTGTCTTTTCAATTATCTGTCAGTGAGCATAGTGTTATGGCTGTAATTCATATGTTAGCTAAAAAGAGCTGGTGGGGTTACAGAGGGGGGAGAGGGGGAGGAAGAGCAACAGCAGCACATAGGAGGACGGGGGAGAAGGGGGTGGGCGCCTTAATGGCCCTAGACAGATGGGAGAGGGCTGCTGGCAGCTTCTAAAAGCCGTGGACTTTGAGCTGCTCCTCCTTGGCCAGGTCAATCTGCAGGGAAGAGATGAGAATCAAACCTGGACCGCTTCCAGTAGAGCAGTTTGGACTGGCTGCTGTCAACACAACCAACCCTACAGCCACATCCACTCACCTCTATCAGGAACTGGCAGATATTCTTGCGCTGGTCTCCCTGAAGCTGGATCACTTCACCATACTCTGGGTGCTCAATCACTGTCCCATTGCAGGCGAACTTCTGTTGCGGTCAAACAGCAAAACATTAGAGTCAACGTCAACATACGCAGATCACTTTTAATAGTATGTAAAGGGTTAGTTGGCAGCTGACAGACCCCACCCCGACTTTTACCTTCTTGAAGGCCTTGACTAGCTTCTTTTTGTCATAGTCGGTCGCAATCCCCTGGACAGTAGTGAGGGTCTTCCTGCCGTTCCGCTGTTGGATTCTTATGTGGATGTAGTCCTCTGTCCCGGCTGGGAGGCGGTCATCACCCTTAGTTGCATCAGCAAAGGGGTCTGACGGAAACACAAGAATTTAACTGATATGATGGTTGGAGAAAAATATATAAACAAAACTGAACATAAAACATCCCCGTCCCTCATTCTTCGACCAGCTGTCAAATGTTTCATCTTTAACACCAGCACACAAATCAGATGAATTAATCAATCCAGTCTTATACATTTATAACATGTGACATTTATGCATCTAAATGATCCCAATATAAAAGATAAGAGGACAGAATCTGCTCCAAAAACATACAAACCTCAGCGTTTAGCATTAGCTTAGCAAGCATTTACCTGCCTCCGAGCCTGCGCCGCCGTTCAGTTTAATAAAAACCACTTACCGAAAGTTTGGAGGTTCTGGATAGCGGACATACGATAAGATTAGCTTTCCCTTCGAATAATAACTGGGCAACAGAGCGATCGAGCGATAACTTCGATTATTGTTGTTCTTTTGGCTTCTGATGATCCAAGTAAAAGATATTCTTCTTCTGTGGTGTTTTTTTTTTATTGGTTGGCAAATTAAGTTAGAGAAGCATTAGCGCCACCATTTGGATCATCGCGATCATTTTCGTTTTTTCTGACATAGCTGGCAATTATACATAATAGTGATAAATAGTAATAAGTAATAAGAGTAATAAGAATTCTTTCTTTTTAAAGTGCCCCCATTTTCTTTTTTTTCTATCTTCTTTCATCGAGTGGAAAACTGCAATGTACATAGTTTGATTCCAGTTTAGTCTATGTGATGTAGAGGGTAATATTGTTACTCTAATGTATCTTTGGAAGTGATTTTGCATTTGTATGTTCGCATCTTTCCTTTCAAGGCATTCTGAGAATTTCAGGCAGTAAAAAAAATGTGTGGAATCCAGAAACCTAGTATATTCCTTCCATCTTTTATTATAACAAAGTTAGTGATGATGACAATGCTGCCAGAGTTAATGATGATGATGTGTTTTAATTTTTGAAATGTTTAATATGAGTTCTTGAGCACCATGTCTTTCAGTTTAGGAACCAAATTTCTGTTGTAGGCTTATTATTTTCATGATAATTTTAAAAAGACTTATTTTAACCTAATTTTTATTTATTTTACTCATCAATGAATTTTATTGTCATTTTCTAAACTTTTCTTCTAAGTGTTAATGTTTGTGAGTTTAATTAACATACCCCGTTGCCCTTGCAACATTTTAATATTATTTCTTTTAAGGGTGAACATATATTGGTAATGGAATTGACACTGATGAAAAAGTAGCACAAAGAAAAGAATGTCCCAATCATTATATTCTTTCAGGTTAAAAAAAAAAGAAAAAAAAAAAAGACCTAAATATTAATCTGATGTTTCATTTTTTTCTTTATTATTATTTTTGTATTAGTTTAAATATATATATATATATATATATATATATATATATATATATATATATATATATATATATATATATATATATATATATATATATATATATAGATAGATAGATAGATAGATAGATAGATAGATAGATAGATAGATAGATAGATAGATAGATCGATTGATTGATTGATTTACCCATATAATTATTTTTTAAAAATTCTTGAAACTGCTTATGCTCATATTTTTTTAGCTCTTGCAATAAAAAAAAAATTTAAAAAAAGACACTGCACAATAGTGGGATTTTGCTCTAAGTACCAATGAGTATCGGTATCGACGAGAGAGAAACGATGGTATCGTATCAAAAGGAAAAACGCAGGTATCGCCCACCACGACGTGGCACGGTCCCCTCCTGTCCACTTGGTGGCGGTAATGCGGTATAAAGCTGGTGTGTCAGCTGCTAACAAAGCAAACACTATAGAAGAAGAAAGAGTTCGCCTCCGGTGTGTGATTGAAACAGTTGTCGAAGAAGATTCAGTTCAATAAAAACATCGCTTTAAAAAAAAACAAAAAACAAACTAATCAACCTCAAGCGGCGAATTGATAAGGACTTCCGGAGGGAGTTGTACCTTTTTTCTTGTTCTGTAAAGTTTCCCTGAAGGAGATCCTGCTTCGCGGTAAACTTAACTAGTCTGCGTGGCCTCGCGCGTTAGTCGCCATGAGTTACGGTCGGACCCCGCCGGACATCGACGGCATGACTTCTCTCAAGGTGGATAATCTCACTTACCGAACTTCGCCTGAAACCCTCAGACGAGTCTTCGAGAAGTACGGCCGGGTGGGGGACGTGTACATCCCCCGGGACCGCTACTCCAAGGAAAGCCGGGGCTTCGCGTTTGTCCGCTTTCACGACAAACGCGACGCGGAAGATGCGATGGACGCCATGGACGGCGCGCTGCTGGACGGACGGGAGCTGCGGGTCCAGATGGCCAGGTACGGAAGACCCCCCGATTCGCATTATGGTGGAGGACGGAGAGGAGGGTCCACGCGGAGGTCCGGCGGCCATGGACGCCGAAGCAGAAGGTGAGAAGCGGATCAGCATTGTGGGCTCTGACCACGTGTGTTTTTAAAATGTTGGAGTTGTTTTGTCCCTGTTTGGGCTTCATTTAAAAACAATCAAATTAGACAGATCCGAGATCCATTTCTGTAGTATGTCCTCCAGATGTTGGTGGTACTGGCAGGGCCGGATTAAAAGTGCACAGGTCCCTGGGCCCAGAGTTTCCCATGGGCCCCCTTCCCCACCGCAACATCGTGAAAATTGTGAATGATACACTGTGAAACAACATTTCTAACATCTCTCGGCCAGTGGTACCAGTAGCAATACACTGGACACTGTGGCGTAACTATCTGGCTTTAATTTACATTTTGTTTTATGTCCAGATTGCAGATGTATGGCCTATGTGGGCCCCACTAGTCTCCAACTGGGCCCCAGGTGGGTGTGGGCCCCTGGGTCTGTGCCCATAATGCCCATTGGATAATCCGGCCTTGAGTATTGTCCTTCCCCCCAGTCCTGACCTGTAAGCCCTCTCTTCTGAATGTCTGCAGTCGTTCCTCCAGTCCCAGACACAGAAGACGCAGCCGGTCCCGCAGCAGGAGCCGCTCTCGCTCCCGAAGTCGCTCTAGATACAGCAGGTCCAGGTCCAGATCCTACTCCAGATCCAAATCCCGCACCCCGCGGAACAAGAAGACCAAGACCCGTTCTCCCTCCAGATCTAGATCCAGGTCCCACTCCAGGTCCAGAAGTCAAACCCTTTCCTCTAAAAGAGGGTCCAGGTCTAGGTCTAAAAGCCAACCCAAGTCAGCGGCGGAAAATGGAGGCGAGTCCCCGTAAAACTCAGCGGTTCTGAGACGGTGAGTTCACATTTTCCTGAAAGCTGATGTTGAGGGTCTCTGTGGCGCTGGAGGGTCCATGCAGTCTGTGCCAGGGTTCAGTGTCCGGGTACAGACAGGAACTGTCCTCCGGGACGTGTCCTCAGCCTCAGCTAGAGGAGAAACTTCTGGTAGTCCCGAGATGCAAAGTCCTGCAGGATTTAGAGCATGTTTGTGCATGTCAGAATGATCCTATTTGATAACAGAACATGGAGGAAAGTAAATATTTACATGTGGTTGTTTTGTTCACTTCAGCATCGGCAAAAATCAGAAAAATGCCCAAACATTCATATTTTACACCCATTTTTTATGTAAGTTAAGAGTTGGAACTAAAACTTGGTGAAACCTCGTTCCTGGAACTTCAGGCTGTTGATGTTTTTCTCTTTAGCGAGCCTTTATTTACATATGTAGTTTGTTTGAAGTCTGTTTTTCGAGATTTAGAATATATCCGTCTTTTATTTATGTTTTTGTTCTATTAGTTTGTGTTTATTTTGATCTTGTTACGTTTTAACTCTAGTATTTTCCTCAGGAGGATCCTCCACATTGGGAGGGTCTGCAGAGTCGTTGCCATGGAGATCGCCACTTGGGGTGGTTGGTGGGGTCCTGTGCTGCATCCTTTGTTGTGGTGTGGACCCCCTGATCTGGGGGTTTCCATGGTGACGCCCTCTGCAGGCATCTTGATCCTCAAGATATCGTTTCCTCACCTCAGCGTCGAGCCAGATGTTTATCTCCAGTTATGTTGTCTTTGAAGAGACAGAAACCAGAAGCGAGATCAGGGGTGTCCAAGTCTGGTCCTGGAGGTCGTCCACCCTGCAGGTTTTACACGGATCCCTTCCCCATCAGACCTGAGTCATGTCTGAGTTCCCTCATCTGCATGTCGTCCAGCTCTGCGGAGATCTCTGCCCTTTTCACTGCGTTTGCTTCACAATAAACACTGCTAGCTCCATGCTTAATAAAACCTGTCAAGCTGTCATTTCCCAGGTAGATATGCAGGGGATTGACGCAGCTAGTGTTAAAAGTTCTAGGTTGTCTTGCTTCCACATTTCCTGACTGTTCAGTGCTGACCTCTTTGTCATTATTCTGCAGTTTGGACTGAAGACGTCGGAGCTGCCAGAGACGATCTGATGCAAACAGCGGCGAGCAGTTTGAAAAGGTTGTTGTGTCTTTCATCCTTCAGTCTGTTTTCATTTCACTCCTGAGCTGAAATTTCATTTCTTTATTTTGTAGCTGTTGTTTTAAGTCTGCGTTGTTGCTTTTATTTGAAAGGATAGAAAAGAATATTTTCAGCATGAACACTAGAGACTGTTGGAGGTGCAGCAGGCGTAGATAAACCAGAGCCATTCTGTAAATAGTCAGGGATCTTCTCATGCCTGAGCAGCGTCCTGCTTTCCATTAGCTTTTGTTCACATGAAGCAACCAAATAAAATGATTTATCATGAAAATCAGTGTTTTATTTCCACATTGTTTGTGTGAACGTCTTTAAGTTGAGGTAATGTGATCATCCCGCTGGACTGTGTGCAGGGTGTGAGCCGTGACTCGGACGCCGTTCATCATGTTAGCAGACGTGTTGTTTCTCCTTCCTTCTAATCTTGCTTGTGTGTTTTGTTTTTGTGCACTAGACGCAGTTGTGTAGCAGTTGATTTTGCTGGTTAGCTGTTAAGGTGGCGTGTTGGGATGTATCCAGTAATCTCCAGAATGCTCCTGTGACCACACTGGTACGGTTGCTCCAGTCTCTCACTTTGTGCCATGAAATGTTTTGTTTCCTCCTGCAAATTCTGATTGAAATTCATTAAAGTTTTGCTGTTTTGTCTAAACGGCGTCCTTTCATTACTGTTTTATGATGTGTGTGCTGTACTGAGCAAAAGTCTGCATACACCCAGTGTGTCTCTTTATTTTGCATCTTAAAGAAAAGAAAAATTGCTCTCACTAATTTTGCACTTTAACATTTCATAGTTGCATTTCTGGAAACCGTAAAGTCAAAAGCACAGTTTGAAAGACAGATGGTGATGGTCGACAAAAGTGCCAAAAGAAATCTGCAGCATTTGAAAGTGATGTGGAATCATGAAAACAAATACAAAGACTTCCTTTTATGGCCTAAACATGAATAAATAGCTTTATTAAATTGCTGATTTGTTGTCCTTTAGCAGGTAAAACACACTAGTACAACTCAAAAGGTAAAAATTTTCCACAGTAAATCTTAACTCCATATTTTAATTGCATGACATCAGTGTTCATTAAAAAATCACGAACACTTAAAGCTGGATCTGCAGATTTACTTTATCTTAATGTTGATATGTGGGAAAATACCCAGAGAGTCATTCGGTGAAATAATGAAATTAATAAAAACTATATTAATCCCCAAAGGGAAATTCAATAAATAATAAATGATGACACACGAGTGAAAAAGTTATAAAACTGACAAATCAATGTGTGTTTATGAGATACAAGTATAAATAATATATAATGTCGCTTTTTATCCACTTATTCCTTCCTCAGTTAATTAATGATGTTCCTGGGGAGAGAAAACGACCACTTGGTAGGTTTGATTAGAGTTTCCTCATGCCTTGCTGCCTTGCTGAGGTGATGAAGCGTGTGGGCGTAGTTATCTGCGACGTGGCCACGTCCTTGCGTCATCGGGGCGGGGCTTTCAACGTTTTGACTTCCGGGCCTGTCAGGTTTGTTGACGTGAAAACCAGGAGCTTCAACTCGCCTGACAAGCGACACTTTAAGGGAAAATGGTGGTGTAAAACTTATAGTGAAGTCTCCAGACATTGGTACGTGATTTTTTAAATGAAACTGAGTCGTGAAGAAAGCGAGCGAAGGTCGGTTACCCGCCCAGCTAACGTCACAGGTGGTGAAAATGCAAACACACACGCGTGCCTGTTTATTTTTAGCTTTTTACACAATTAGTCTGTGTCGAAGTGTTCAAGCTTTAATTTGTACAAATAAGATTAAATCCGCTTCGCCATTAATAGAAACACTTCTGAGATCCTGACAATCCGCTAGCCAGACAGTGCGGGTTAGATTGTACTGATTTACAGGGATAAATAAAATAAATACTGAACAGTAGAAATAAATAAAGACAACTTTTAAAATGATACGATCAACAATTAGTCTAATAAGTAAACCAAACACATCCAAAATTAGCCTATTTTTGTTGGACTTAAGCAGAAGTTTAATATGATTTGGATCCAACCCTCATTTCTTTGCTTTATTTAGTTTCCAAGGAGCCAGAACAAAGATCATAATGTGAAATTTCCTCCCCTTTCCTTTTTCTGTCCTCCCTCTCATTCAAAGTCCAGTCCTTGTTTGTACTTTGCTATTTTAAGAGGAAATATTCAGCGCTCTTGTCTGTCAGACCTCTTCACACAGATCTATAAATCAATCAGAGGAGACCAGAGTTGTGTCTGGGTCTGAAATCCAAGAAGAGCTTTGGAAAGTCTTGCAGGAAGTCTGGAGAACTCTTCCCAACAAACACAGCTGCTCAGACTAAACAGAACTCGACTAACTCTGGTTGTGCTTCTTGTACTGTAGTTATATGTATGTTTGGATATTTTAGATGAATGCTGTGGGAATATAGAAAGAAATAAGGGATTTCTTAAGACTAATACACTAGACATGATTCCTTTTAGAGAATATAGAAAGAAAATGTTGTATTTTTTTTAGGTGTTGATACGAACTTGAAGGTCATTGGTTCACGGTTTTGCTTCGTTTTGCAGACTGACCTGTCCAAGCAGACCTGCTGTTGACCTCTGCAGTCATGGGCTCCTCGATTGAACTGAGCCGAGACCTGAAAATGAAGCTAATTGAAGCTTACAAGGGTGGAAAAGGTTATAAGAAGATATCAAAGCGCTTCGGATTCTCAATTTCCACCATAAGGAACATCATCAGGAAGTGGAAGTCAACAGGAACGGTGGAAGTGAAGACAAGATCTGGCAGACCAAAGAAGATTTCAGAGCAAACGGCGCATCTGCTGGGCAGAACAGCAACAGAGAACCCCCACATGACCACAAAGGACCTGCAGGAAGGGTTAGCGGATGCAGGGGTGGTGGTGCACATGTCCACTGTGCAGCGATGTTTGAACAAACAGGGTCTACGTGGCCGAGTCCGAAGGAAGGCTCACAAGGAGGCTGCACTAGAAAACGTTGCATCTGCAGCTGGGAAAGAAAAGTCTGAATAAGTCAGTCGCTATGGCAACATGAGCTGATGGACAGAATGCATGAAGGCACAAAGCAGGGTGACATCTCTCGGTTATGTTTGAAGACAGATGTGATAAACTGGGCCTGAAAGTCCCTTCATGAAAACATTATTACAGTTTTACATGATGATTTATAATCATTTAAAGAACCTCAAAGACTAAAATCTGACCTAAAACTCATTCGGCTGCAAGCAAAGGACCTGGAGACGACATCACAATCTGCCTTTTGGTTTTATATCTCCAGCTGCATCATGTAAAGGGTCAAAATGTAAGATTTCCTCCCTTTTCCTCTCTGGTAACAACTTGTGTGAAACTAGATCAACGTCATGGTGTCTCATGTGCACCAGCAGCAGTTTTACTGCCTTGTTTCAGCCAGCTGAAATGCAGAGAAATGCAGGGAAGCTGAACCTGTCAGGGACAACTCCACTTTTTCTCTTCCCTCAGCATTCACAGAGCAGTTTAACTTCTTCCAGGGTCTGCAGCTGGAAACGGGCCGTGTGGGTGCAGTTGCACGTGTGAAAGCAGCTTCTTTTATATGAATACTGACATGTTAAACTGCTTCTCACAACCTCTGCTTCTGTCTGAAAGCATCATTTTCCTGCAGCATTTCACTTTATGGCACCGCAAATTAGTCCCAAAGTATCTCAGAACCTGAAGTGATTGGCAAAGAAACGTGTCTGGAAGGTGATGAACTGATACGAAAGCAGACGTCGCTCAGGAATCTGACTGGTGCTGGGATAAATGTTGGACTGAGCTCGATTGGACACGGTGACTTGTTCATTCTTACTTCTCGATTCTCAGTACTGCTGGTTGGACGTTAGATGTTGCATTTCTGAATCCAGTTCAGCAGTGCTTCTCAAACTGGGGCTTGTCAGATATCAGGAAGTCGCCAGCAGTTGTAAAAAATTTGTATGGAAGTAAAAACCTTTATTTATATCGCATCGTTCTAGATTAAAAACCACAAAGTGCTGAACAATAAAACATATAAAAAATAAACAACAATAATTTTATTTGGATCTTCGTTGGCTGCAACACAACTGCAGCTATTCTCCAAAAACAATTCATAGATTTTATAACAGCTTCAATAAATTTGAACATTGTGTCTTCATGACTTGAGTCATTGACCAATTTAAATGTTATTTATGTGGTAAATATAAAATAAATTGTACATGTTTTTACTTAAGAGATGCTTCTTTACAAACAAAGTTTTGTTTTTGTTGTAAATTTGCTTCTGCGTGCGATAAGAGTGAGCACACAGGAGAGCAGCCTTTCATCCTGCAAACGTCTCGGAAAGCGTTTCCTCCTACAAGGACACAACACCCCCCTGAAACCATGTTTTATGAACTTGTAGAGTCTGGAACATTGGCCGCGTGCTGCTTCTTTATTGCACTGCTATCTCTGTGGATCGAAGTAAACACGTGAAGCAAACTGAGCTTTGTTATTCCAGCTTTAACTGTCTGGATAGTTTGGATTAGTGTAGTTTGAACACAGGGTCATTGTCCACTGTGTCTCAGACAAGTTTTTACTGTAGAACCTGAGCATCTCCAACCCATCTTTCCTGTTCTGAAATGTACAAATTCACAAAAGGGAGAAAAAAAATGCACCCAGAATGCATGGAAGCATGTGATCTCATGCTATAGGGGTTAAAATGTGACCTTTAGTCCGTGCCAAGGCGTCAGACAAAAAATAAAGAAGGCATGCTATGCAGACATCTGTTGGTGTGATGATAAAATTAAAGAATAGGTTTTAACAGTCCCTTTGAGCTTCTTGATTGTTTTATGTCATATTGATGTAACCGTGTTTACTCAGCTATGCTTAATCAGTTATGCAACACTGTGGCGCTGACTCAGGTGCTTTTATGAAACATTCATATGCATTCATTCATTCATTTTCCGAACCGCTTATTCCAATTCAGGGCCGCGGGGAAGCTGGAGCCCATCCCAGCCGGCCCGGGCGACAGGCAGGGCACACCCTGGACAGCTCGCCAGTCCATCGCAGGGCCATTCATATGCAATGTTTTAATAAATTTTATAGAATTATTAACAGAAATGTTTTAAAAGAACAGAGTAAATGCAAAACAACCAAACAATCAATTGATTTATGTAATTTTCCACAACGACAGTCTCTCCTCAGACACGCAACTGTAAAGCAGACACATTTCAAGTTATTTCAGTGTTTAAGGGATATAAAAGTGTTGTGCAGCCGCATTTTAAAAACATAATAATAGATGTTTTATTATATAGAACAACACAAAAAGACTTTTCAACAATGTGAGTACATCATCTCTGATCAGGCGAAGTTTATTGGTCAGAACTTAAAAATTTGAAAAACTGATGTTATAAAATACTAAAATATTACATAACTGATGGCATAAGACATTTAAAACAGGTGTGAGCATGTTTTCGTACATTTCACGCTGCTAGGATGAAATACAAATCACGTCACCGTTCCAGTCAACGCAGAAAAATTTCCAGGCGTGGTTTCTTGCGGCAAGTCTTTTTACGTCAGTTACGCACCGACGTCACTTTCGGGGCGGGGCTATAAAGGCTTGTTTTCCAGCTCTTCGGGCTCAAATATCTCCATTTTGTGAGAGCTGGTGGAGTCGTCTGCACCACAGTCCCGGTCAGAAGCTCATAAACCCCAAAATAACTCTTGGAAAAGGACAAAGTTAGCTGACGAACTGCTCGCTGACCAAGTTATTATCCGAAAGGAAAGCAAATCTTATCGTATGTCCGCTATCCAGAACCTCCAAACCTTTGGTAAGTCGAACCGAACCGCGACACAAGGTGGGGGGAAGGGCGACAGGCTAGCCAGGCTAATTCTTCCCTGGCTTCTGTTTTCTTTTGAATAGATTAAGACTATATTGTCATAGCAAATTTTTTATTTATTTAAATAAATTTAGGTAATTGAAAACAAATGTATTATTAGCCTTCGCTGTCAGGTTAAACCTGTCGGGTTTAGGCGAATATTAAGCCTGTGGTAAAGTTTAGACATCCGCCATTAGGCCCGGCTAACGGCGCTAACAAGCTAGCGTATACTTTTAGCTCTGCTGGTGTTGGGTATGAAGAAAATTAGTATTGCCGATGGTAACGACCCTAATGTGGTCATTTGGTTGGGTTTGTGTTTCGCGATGGAAGCTGTGCTGTCATAGCTTTAATGTATTTGACACGTATGCTGTGTCAGTGTGCTAACTAGCATCGCACCCAGCCTAGCTGTATATTTAGCATCTGCGCCTGCGCAGTCGGGCTGAAACACGACCCTTTCCAGGAAAGAAAAGGAGCTGATTCGGCGGGTCATGGCCTAAATCTAGCATGTACTTATATAATTTTGTTTTTCTTCCTGTCACCTTACCTGTTTTTATATGCCACCCCATCAGACCCCTTTGCTGATGCAACTAAGGGTGATGACCGCCTCCCAGCCGGGACAGAGGACTACATCCACATAAGAATCCAACAGCGGAACGGCAGGAAGACCCTCACTACTGTCCAGGGGATTGCGACCGACTATGACAAAAAGAAGCTAGTCAAGGCCTTCAAGAAGGTAAAAGTCGGGGTGGGGTCTGTCAGCTGCCAACTAACCCTTTACATCCTATTAAAAGTGATCTGCGTATGTTGACGTTGACTCTGTTTTGCTGTTTGACCGCAACAGAAGTTCGCCTGCAATGGGACAGTGATTGAGCACCCAGAGTATGGTGAAGTGATCCAGCTTCAGGGAGACCAGCGCAAGAATATCTGCCAGTTCCTGATAGAGGTGAGTGGATGTGGCTGTAGGGTTGGTTGTGTTGACAGCAGCCAGTCCAGACTGCTCTACTGGAAGCGGTCCAGGTTTGATTCTCATCTCTTCCCTGCAGATTGACCTGGCCAAGGAGGAGCAGCTCAAAGTCCACGGCTTTTAGAAGCTGCCAGCAGCCCTCTCCCATCTGTCTAGGGCCATTAAGGCGCCCACCCCCTTCTCCCCCGTCCTCCTATGTGCTGCTGTTGCTCTTCCTCCCCCTCTCCCCCCTCTGTAACCCCACCAGCTCTTTTTAGCTAACACGTGAATTACCTCTGAACAACATGGGACTCTGTAACACCACCACCCCCCGACAACACCAGGGGGCATTGCTCTCACAAAGACACACCACTGCAGCTCAACACATCAGGGATGAGTGGTGATGATCCTCCTACACACACTTCCTCCTTCCATGTCCCCATTTGTTTCCTTTTTTAAAAAATTTTTTTTTTTTTTTTTTTCTTTTAGGTTTGATGCCGGGATGAGCTGGCCATGTTTCATGTAACATTTTGTTTTGTACTTCAAGGTGTTTCAATAAAACGAGTCTCCATATGTCAAAGTGGAGTGTTGTCATGGGGATTTGGGTTGGGGAGGAGTAAGACTTATTTTATTTTTCGCCTGGCTGAATTTAGGACTTAAAGGTGAGAGTGAGTAAGTTGTTTAGGTTCTCTTCAGTCTGCTGATGTTGCTATTGTAGCTACATGATCATGACTTCACACTCAAAGCAACTTGGGGTGTTTGTTTCTTTTCTGTCATCACACCAAAGCAGCATTCAGTGGTGACCCTTCAGTCAAAGCAGCGCCTGTGATAAAAGCTGCGGCGCTCGCTCTGATCAGGTTTATGGAGGTTAAACTGGAGCTGGTTTGGTCCCACAAACTGGAAGCTGTGCTTAACTGACATTTATTAAATGTCTTGTAATGCAATAATTTATACACCAGTTGTTCATGGAAACTAAGTAAAAGCAGTTTAAAGCCATGATGGATATTTCTTTTGCTAATTACTCATTTGGTTCAATAAAAAGTATCCAGACTGAGTCCCTTGTGTGGGTGGTTTATCGCTGTGCTTTTATTGTGGGTGTGGAGTTGACTACTGTGCATTTTTCCATTAAACACTGATGGTTCCAATGATTTTTTTTTTTTTTAGTTTTTAACATAGCTGTAGGTGTAGGGACCAACTGCTTTTTTCTTTTAATACAAGTTAGAGGCGGAAATGTTACAGTACTCAACTTTATAAAGCCCTTTAAAACAACCAAAGTTGGGACAAAGTGCTGCACATGAAATGAAAAATACTTTATTAATCCCCAAAGGGAAATTCAATAAAACATCAGCCAAAACAACCAGAGCAAAACAATTAGATAAAAAAATAAAACACAATATAACACACTGACCTGGAGTAGACTCACCCTGGGTCTTAAGTTATAAAAATGAACATTGAGGAAGCTTGTCTAATGTGGAGGGGAGCTCATTCCACAGTTTAGGACCGGCAACAGTCAATGTGTTCATGTTTTTCTCAAGTATTTTTAGGTAAACTGATCAGCATATATATACAGATACAGATCATGCACATCTAAAACAAAAGAACTAGCTGGAAGTATTCATCAAAGATAAAGATAAAAGACATAATTAGATTTTAGACCATCATAAACTTCAGGAACTTTTAGAGGAGGAATTGAAAGTTTTCAAAAAAGAAATTGATGGAAATATATTTTAATACGAATGCGTGTAAATGATTATTTTGTTTAACTGAACTAAATAAATTAAAAGCTTGAAATAAAATCACAAGTACTGATAGCCCAAAATAAAAGACTTTCAGTCCAAATTAAGCTGATTTTGTGTGTTGCTGGTACAACTTTTCAGTGCATTTGATTAATATTTTATATAACCAACTTTGGATATTGCTGTTGAATAAGTTCGGATATCAATTTTACATAAAACACGGTGATGTGGCCACTTTGGTCCAACCAATAGGCTATTTTACATATACTTGTAAGCGACACACATTACGCTCATTTTTCCGACCGATGACGGAAAAACCCGAAGAAGATCACAGGATTCTTTCATCATAGACTGTCTGTGGTCCCAGTCCAGGGTCTGCGCACCTTGGCGTTATTATATGGGACACATATAATAACAAACGCCGTAATGGTCCATGTTTAGTACGTCAACTACACCGCCATATTGTTCCTTTATTTATTAGACCTGTTCGGACAGACTGCGTTTGTCCGCCCTCTGATGTCATGGTCCGACGTGACCTGAGTCGTGACAATCATTGTGTCAGATTTAACACATTTAACACAAATTGAACTGTGTTTTCCTTATATAGACACATTAAGTTTGCAGTATCCATTTCAGGCAAGGAAGTGAAACCTGATGGTTGGAAACAAGTTCAGATTTAGCTTCAGACAGGAAGAGGAAACCACAAAAAATAAATTTTTTTTTCGTATTTAAGTGTCCAGTGACACTATCTTGAAACAGTCTGTTTGATTCACGGTGGAACGGATATACAAAGCACATTTCAAGGCATTAAAAGCACTTTACAAGAAAAATATTTAATTTAACAAAATTTCTAAGAAACAATATCTAGGTATTCGACAAGATCGAGTATTTAATTACGGCGGAAAAATATTAATAATGAGTGAAGACTTGAAAGAAGAAAAAAAATCATACTTCTAATGGTGTCAACATTTCTAACTGGACGGAATCGCCTGCCAATTCTTTCACAAATTCTTACGACAACATGAAAAATATGATTTTTTTTATGAACATATGGAAACAAAAAGCGGCCAGCGATCCAGCTGTTCTTTACAGACAAATTACTTCATTGCCAGATGTAAAGCTTGATAATTATAAATGCTCTTTTAATCATCACCACGTTTTTAAGCCAATAGGAAAATATTTATCAACGACCGGATCTGCCAGAGAAAAGCAGCTCGCCTTTTCCATTGTATGCATGAAAAACGACAAAGTACAAATATTTGAAAGAATTTTCCCTGAATTTAAAGACAAAATGAAAAGCTTAACAGAGAAACACAGCGAAGAAATCTTACTGGAAAAACTGGATGATTTTGTCAGCTGTGAAGGCGAAAAGATCGAAATGGTTTTTATTTACTCCTATAATAGTCCCTGTTTACCCAGAAGAGACGGAGTAGAACCATGTATGTTTAATTTGTGCCACAAAGCTGTTGAATGGCAGAAAAACTATCACATTGTAACTAACGTAGCCTTCACCAAGGCTTGGGGACTGACTGGTCCTAATTATTTAAAAAATCTCACCTCTTCTGTCGTCTCTACTCCGAACAGTGTTTTTCATCCACTTGTAGAAAAAGGTAAAGGTGCTCATTTGTACATTAAATGACAAATGTGAGAAAAAGAGTTTCAAGAAACACGTCATCTCATCCATACTGCTGCGTGTAAAAGACCACGACAGAAATACGTTGCGTAACACCATCAAATCCGCTCGAAAGGCTTTGAGACTGGCAAAGAGTTCTTCTGGAAGGACAGAAACTCTGCTGTCCAAAGGAAAAGTACTCATCCATTCCTTCAGATTTCCTCCTGAAGTCCAGGAATGTCTTTCTGAGATGCTGCTGGATGAATGGACTGAGATGGTGCACAGCAGTTCAGTCAAAAAGAGGATGACGGAAGACTTCAACACTGCAGTGGTTCTGCTTTTTATACACCAGTTAAAGACACATGTGGGCAGTAACCCTCTGCAGCTGCTCCATGAGGATCATTTACAACTCTCTCATCGATACGACTTGCTTTCTGTCACAACACGAACTTGACAACTGAGCAAACTTTATTTACAAACTCGAGGTCGAAGACAAAAAACAAACAAACAAAAAACAACAACAACAACAACAAAAACTTACAGGGCAGGCGATAAGAAATGTAAACAAGAAGACACCATACAGAAGACAGCTATACCAGTGCCTCCACCACTGAGACTGGAAGCGTTACAACAGCCATTGACACAACAAATAAATGGATACATATATTCCTTAAAACAACCTGAAAGATTTTAGGCCCTGCTGTCACAAACAACTGACTTGGACTCTCCCACCTCGGCTTCTTCAGTAAAAGTCTGAAACAGTCGTTGTGTATAAAGGTAAGTATAAAGGTAAGACTTTTCCACTTCATCTGTACATGCACCAAACATCCGGATGTGCATGTTAGCCTGTGCATACATCAGTAATAAAATGTCCAAGATATTTACATTTCTTAGACACAGACCGAGTATTTCCATTTGATACATAAACATTAAAAAAAAAAAAAAAAAAAAAAAAAAGACTAAAGAAAAAACGTGTTTTAGGTCTTTAATTACCTTTTAAATTATATTTTCTTATTATTTATGGTTTACAGTTGTGAAAACTTTTTTTTAACTTTAGACTTTATTATCAAACAGACACAACAGCTGTTCATGAGTACTAAAGATGTGTGAATTTGGTTAAGTGATCACTTAACATGGTCGCTTTGGATAATGACTATAGAGTAGAAATAGAAATAGAATAAAAATAACTTGCTAGGACCAATATGGCGGCGCTATTGACGTACGCCATATTGACGTATGGTCTATTATTCGTTTTCACGCTTCACGTTTATTGGACCGAAGTCCAATATCATATTGGACCAGGAGGCTGCTGATTGGATGTTTTCCATTATTGAAAATTTATCGTTCTAAGGTAAATTTTGACCCAAAAAAAAGGTGTTTTTGTTGGTAGTGGGATTTATTAAAACAGTTGTTTGAAAGAAAGAAAAAGAGACTCGTCCCTGGGTGGGCTCGAACCACCAACCTTTCGGTTAACAGCCGAACGCGCTAACCGATTGCGCCACAGAGACGGTGGCCCAATCCATGTATGGTTCCATACTTCTTCAGAAGAGTGACAGACAAATTTTCTTATACTGTGTTATATGGTGTGTATGTGTACACCACATTTAAACCCTATTAGCTTCCAATAAATTCTCAACAATTTTCATATTTTTCCAAAAAACGACTTTGGCGCCATCTTGTGGAATTACTTCCAATCACAACAAGCTAGCAAAAACAAAATTAAAGTAAAACTGCTGAATGATTTTATTTTTCAGAAAAACGGAGAACATCTGAATCTATATGATTTTTTATATGATTAAAGTAAAAAAAAAAAAAAAAAAAAAGAGAAAAAGTTTAGACATAGTTACAAAAGAAATATGTACGAAGCCAGGTATCGTGATCTTACGTTTTCAACTTTAAGATTTGTCATGAATCTTTGAAAGCCTTCTTTCTAATTTATTTTAATTGTTTGGCTTGTACATCTTTACATGTCGCTGCTGTTTCCTATGAACGGTGGAGGTTATATTTTTCTCCTTCATTTTTTGTTGAAAGACCTGCGTCTTCACAGTATCCATCGTCTAAATGAACTGGTCATGTGACCCCCAACATCTAACCTTAAGATGTGTAGAAACAAAAAATTGTTGTTACTTTTTACTGTGTTCCAGATTGTGATAAACTCCATGTTTATGCCAAAATTACTAAAATAAAAAAAAGTGTAACATTAAATTCTCGAACATAAAATGCTGGTATCTAGATATCGATATAACAGTATCGATCCGCACTAGCTAGCTGCGCGTCAGCTGATTCATTCACATGACTGCCTGTCCAGTTTCAGCACAGTCCTGTTTACTGATGCTGTGACTGTCTACCAGAGATTCCTTTTTTATGCCACCAAAACCTCCACGTTGAGCTGCTTTTCGGGTCCATTTAGAGAAGATAAATGGCTGAAGGTAGCGAGTTTTACACAGAGAGCTAACGATGTTCCTGAAAACACGGTGAGAAGAAGAAAAGCAGTGTTAGCTAGACGTCCTCAGCGTTGTTGGTGAGTTATCTGCTATTGTTTCTTCCTTTCTTTATTTTATGACCTTCATGAACATAACAAACAGCATTTATTTGTATAAACTAACACCTCGATTCCAACTTCTTTCTAAATTTCTTTAGATTTGAGCTCAAAACGACTCATGACAAGCTAAAGGCTAATGTGCTAATCTAATAAGAAACATGATAAAGTAAATTATGTAGCTTTTCACAGGATTATTTATTCATTAATATTAGCAAAGTTGCTATCATGTTTTAATTATTGGCTGAATTGAGCTTATATTTAGTGTTTTTAGCCCACGTTTAAAGCTAAATAGTTAAACATTCCTATCACATGACCCATTTATTCTAATGTCTACTTCCTGCTTTTCTCTGATGTGATTCACAGTTTACTTTATTCTTTCCACTTCCTCAGGGAATCCAAAGATCCTCCAAAATGAGTCCAGAGGGTAAAAAGCTGTTAAATATAGTCATCCTGGGCTTTGGCTTTATGTTCATGTTCACAGCTTTTCAAACATGTGGCAACATAGAGGTAAGCTGGCCTCACCGAAACCCCTTTTCGGATCAATAACTTTTCATTCTGATAGTTAATTTTACATGTAAGTATCTTCCATCTTTGCAGCAAACAGTCATCAAGAGCTTCAACAGCACAGAGTTTCATGGGAGCGGATATACAAGGTAAACTGATTCATGAAGAGCCCCAGAAAGCTGAAAATGTGTTTATCTTAAGAACAATCATGAAATATTGTTTTTCTCTGCTTTTACAACCACTTCCCCAGAGCCGATGTACGGAATCAGGTCCGCCGTTTTCTGAGATCCATGAGGGATAATTACATTTTAGACAACCAGTTTCAGGGAAAAAGATTTTTCACTCCCTGCACTGGATACTTCTTCCCACTCCATTTCCTAACCTTTGTGTAACGACTCGATGATGCATTATTATTATTATTATTATTATTATTATTATTATTATTATTATAATATTTTCCTGCATGTGTATATGTATGAATACATATACTTACGTGTATATGTCTGTATGTTTGTATATATATTTTATCTGTTTAAATGAATAATTACGACTTAATCATGACTAACCAGCGTCTCTCTGCAGCATGGCGATTATTTACGGAGTTTTCTCTGCATCCAACCTGATCGCCCCCTCGGTGGTGACAGTCATCGGGCCCCAGCTCTCCATGTTCTTTAGTGGGCTGTTATACAGGTGAGTCCACCCTGCCGGCCCTCGCCGAGCCGCCTGACCGGGCTCCTGACGCCTCTCTGCTTTGTCTCCTTCCCACAGCGGTTACATCGCCATGTTCATTCACCCTTTCACCTGGAGCTTCTACACGGCGTCCGTGCTGGTTGGAATCGCAGCAGCAGGTAGACGGACAGAACTACCTGTCCAATGAGAAGCCCGGCTGCCAGGATCTTCCTTCTTTCTGATGTTGGTTGTCTCTTTTCTGCACCTCAGTGCTCTGGACCGCTCAGGGAAACGTCCTCACCATCAACTCCACCGACGACACCATCGGAAGAAACAGCGGCGTATTTTGGTCGCTGCTGCAGTTCAGGTGAACCTCCAGCATCTCCAGACACGACAAAGCGTTTGTGTGGTTTAAAGGTTTCCTGAAGCTCCACAGCTGACTGGAGCTGCAGCAGGACAGATAAAAGCTGTAAACATGCATCAGATGTCCTGCAGAATCTGCACTGAGCCTTTCTGAAGGTCAAGCAGAGCAAAAACAGTCAAACTCAAAGTTTTAGTCCAAAAGACCCAGAACTGAACAACCGCGGGGCTTTCATCAAGGAGCACACAGGTTATTTGTCCTGTTTCTACCGTCGTTGGGGGTTTACTGTTCCGTCAGAACTTAGCAGCTGTGGAACAATCAGAAATCAATGCTTCTGTGGTGATTTTAGTCATGATCCTGTAGATCAGCTGATCATCGATCCGCTGGCATTCCTCATTCTGTTTGGACTGAACCAGCACGATCAGCTGAAGACCGTCTCAGTAATCCCCGTCTTTGTTTTTCTGCAGCTTATTCTTTGGGAACCTCTACATCTACTGTGCCTGGCATGGACACGAGCACATCACGGGTAGGAACGCAGCCGTGTTGCAGACATTTTCTGTTCCTTGGTTCTGGTTCCGTGTGTGCCGGCTTCTTGCTCATTTGACCCCTCCCCCCCGTCTCAGACAAGGACCGCCGGACGGTCTTCATCTCTCTGACGGTGATCAGTCTGGTGGGCTGCTTCCTCTTCTTCCTCATCCGGAAGCCGGATCCTGAGTCGCCTCCTGGCTCTGAGGTGACGGAGTCGCTGCTGCAGACGGGATCCATGGAAAACTCCGCAGACAGGTGAGAAGCCCGGGTCAGGGGAAGGTAGATGGCAGAACCCTGAAGTTGCTGTGGAAGAGAAGCTGCAGTCGCCAGCTGCACCCCCGGGTTAGCTGGAGCTGACTTTTCTCTTCGTACGGTGTTGGGGAAGAGTTTCCGTCATAAAGAGGTTCAGCTGGAGGTTTCCGTCCGGTGAAGGCTGAGCTGGGAGGACCATTTGGTGTCGTCTGTGTGGGGGTGGAACGGGAAGCCTGGGAGGCATTGACCCGGTCTGAGCCGATGCTGTGCATGGAAACTGGTCTCAGTACAGATCCTAGGGGCATCCCAGTGGTTGTACAGCTTCTGGAACAACTTTCCCACTTTAAATCTCTGTGTTTCAACTGGGTTTGATGGCTTTTTGCATAATAGACATTTCAGGAGCTGCTGTTGTCCTGCAGCATCCAGACGCTACTCTGCAGGGCCGCGGCGCATGCTAGCAACCGGAAAACATACTTTCTGCCTTTTCTTTACGTTTAATTCAATTCAGCTTTATTTGTATAGCACCACTTCACAACAACATTGTCACAGGACACTTTACATCCACATCATTTCATTCATACATAGCCTATAATAGAAACCAACTGATTGCATCGAGTCATGACTTTGATCCAATCCCCCATCCTGAGCTGCACGAGGCCACAGTGGGAAGGAAAAACTCCTCTTTAAAAAGAAGAAAACCTTTTAAAAAAGATGTGAGAATCTGCAGACCCAGACCGTCTCAGTGTTCAGAAGTCGCACAGTTAGTTTCTGCATGAACTCAGCCTCCAAACTCCGGCCATGGACGTGTAGATGGAGCGATGAGGCGGCGTTTTGATGCACGAGTTGTGTTAGCCTGCTAAATGTGTGTGTGTGTGTGTGTGTGTGTGTGTGTGTGTGTGTGTGTGTGTGTGTGTGTGTGTGTGTGTGTGAGGAAGATGCAGGCATCCCCTCACTAATCAGGTGCTGTTTTGTCACTCGGACATGTACATATCCCTTTATTTTTTTGTTTCTGTTGATGTATTTGTTCACTAAAGATGGATCCTATTTAGTTGAACGATGCATTAATTTGGTTTGTTTTCTGTATATGTTTTGGTTGGCTTCTAACCTCTCTCTATCTCTCTGAGGTGATCTTGGAGATCAGCAGTGTCATGGAGGCGCGCCCATGAATGTTGCTGACAAGGGCCTGGTGTGCTTAAGTAGTTGGTTGGCACAAACCAAATGGCCTGAGGAGAGGGGGGGGGGGATTGGGGAAGAAGTAGTTAATCTTTATTTGTGTTGATTAGTATTTCTTGTTTTGATTATTAAAGTAAAAGGATAAGGTGTGAGGTAATTTAGTCTTTTTCTAGTGGTGTTTAGAGTTAAGCTGTATTGTATGTTTTTAAGATTTGTACTTGTGACAACGCCCCTGTGTTGGGCATTAATGAATATGATTCTCGCCTATATATACTGGTGGAGGAATGTGAATTGAAAACAAAAGGGGGAAAGGTGTCTGTGCATGTGAAACTGAAAAGAAATCTAAGTAAAAAGAAACCGAGCTCTGCCAATTTTGGAGTCCCGTGGTTCTTCCTCCTCTTCTTCCTTTGGCTGTGCACCTGAGGGGACGTCGCCATTCTGCACTCCCTAAGGTTAAAACCTTAGTGTGTTAATACTGTTGGCTGTAGTGTAATGTGTTGTCCAGTGTAAATGCCTTGTTTCCCCCTGAGGCCTGATGTTATTTACCAAAAATTTAAGAAATAACAATAAATAAAATTTATTTAAGAAATTTTTAAAATATAAATTAGAGTGAATAAAAACAATGAAATAAAATAATATAAATATGAAGAAATGGTCGTCAGCAGTGAGAAAATCTCGCTTCAGTTTATCAGAGATTCTTTTTTCTTTTTTTAAAGAAACGTTTAAATGATGAGAAATCTTCAGACTGTCCGTCGTTCTCCAAAATCTTTAATCTCGTTCACTCGTGGTCGGGCTGTGACCACACGTTGTCATCCCGATTCTATTACAATTTATTTAAGTGCCAATTCGACTTAAATTGTGATTCTTTTATATCGCTGATTTTTGTAGATTAAAAACAAAAACTTATTTTGCTCGTCATTTTCCTTGATTTTCATTGTAAAAAAACGACCCAGTATCCAGACCATCATTCTGCTATTATGCCCAAGTAGATGAGTAAAAAGATCAATAAAAACAATAATTTATCATTAAATTTTTGTCCTTATTTTTATTTATTTGAAAAAAAAAAAATCAATTTTTAACAAAAAAAAGTCGATTTAATATTGTGGAGAAAAAAATCCCAATACTCGATTTTCCCACCATCGCAGCTGCTCCTTGTTGTGGTTTATTTCTCCACTTATTTCTTGTTTTAGAAGGTATGTTATTTGTTGCTGGTGACGGTAACAGCTGTGTGTAAACGCTGTGGTTCCAGTAGAAGAACCAGTTCAGCGTCGTTCTGCTCCGCCTCAGCTCTCCGTTTGCAGCAGTTTTCCTCTCATTCAGTCGCAGCAGACAAAACATCTCTCTACGGTCAGATTTAGTTTTCCGGAGAGGAAGCAGGACGGATCCACCTGGAACAGCCGGCGTCTGCTCTGTGGACTCTTCAGGCTGACAGGATTCCTGGAGATTTAGGAGGAAACTGGTTTCCAGTTATTGCAGCTTCAGCCTCCTGACGGCGTGTAAATAAGGCGAGTCCGTAAATCATGGTGGGGAAATATTTTCTTTAGAGACGGATGACCGTGTTTGAGGCGGGACGGTGCAGCGCCAGACAGGTGAACTTTCCCTGTAAACGCTCTCTTTTATTGCCTTTTCAACATTCGTCTCTGAAAGGCCTGTGATGCGGTCACCGCGGCAACCAGAGCCGGCGCCGCTGTGAGCCGGAAGGTGAAGGTGTCTCAGAAGACGTATTGAAATTGTATTTATTTCCCCTTTTTTTTCCCCCTCCGCTCTGCAGCCCGTCTGGCTCGAGCGCCTGGTCTCAAGCTCTGGACGCTTTCGGTGAGTTTACTAAAACCAGCTCCTCGCCGTGACCTCGGCCGAACCCGCCGCCACGGTAACGCCTGCTCTCCTGTTTGCAGTGAAAGCCTGTAAGATGTTCGTGACCAAAGAGATGCTGCTGCTCAGTGTTTCCATTGGATACACAGGTGGGTGGAAGTCTGGAAGGCCGCTCTGGTTGCTCTGGTCGCTCTGGCCGCTCTCCGCTCTGGCCGCTCTCCGAACTGGTTGCTCTGACCGCTCTCCACTCTGGTCGCTCTGGCCGCTCTGGTCGCTCTGGCCGCTCTCCGAACTGGTTGCTCTGACCGCTCTCCACTCTGGTCGCTCTGGCCGCTCTGGCCGCTCTCTGATCTATGCACTCTGGCCGCTCTCCGCTCTGGCCGCTCTCCGTTCTGGTCGCTCTGGCCGCTCTCCGATCTATGCACTCTGGTCGCTCTCCGCTCTGGTCGCTCTCCGATCTATGCACTCTGGTCGTTCTCCGCTCTGGCCGCTCTCCGCTCTGGCCGCTCTCCGCTCTGGTCGCTCTCCGATCTATGCACTCTGGTCGTTCTCCGCTCTGGCCGCTCTCCGTTCTGGTCGCTCTCCGTTCTGGTCGCTCTCCGCTCTGGTCGCTCTCCGATCTATGCACTCTGGTCGTTCTCCGCTCTGGCCGCTCTCCGTTCTGGTCGTTCTCCGCTCTGGCCGCTCTCCGATCTATGCACTCTGGTCGTTCTCCGCTCTGGCCGCTCTCCGCTCTGGTCGTTCTCCGCTCTGGTCGTTCTCCGCTCTGGCCGCTCTCCGCTCTGGCCGCTCTCCGTTCTGGTCGTTCTCCGCTCTGGCCGCTCTCCGATCTATGCACTCTGGTCGTTCTCCGCTCTGGCCGCTCTCCGTTCTGGTCGTTCTCCGCTCTGGCCGCTCTCCGATCTATGCACTCTGGTCGTTCTCCGCTCTGGCCGCTCTCCGCTCTGGCCGCTCTCCGCTCTGGCCGCTCTCCGATCTATGCACTCTGGTCGTTCTCCGCTCTGGCCGCTCTCCGCTCTGGTCGTTCTCCGCTCTGGCCGCTCTCCGCTCTGGTCGCTCTCCGCTCTGGTCGTTCTCCACTCTGGTCGTTCTCCGCTCTGGCCGCTCTCCGCTCTGGTCGCTCTCCGCTCTGGTCGTTCTCCGCTCTGGCCGCTCTCCGCTCTGGTCGTTCTCCGCTCTGGCCGCTCTCCGCTCTGGTCGTTCTCCGCTCTGGCCGCTCTCCGATCTATGCACTCTGGTCGTTCTCCGCTCTGGCCGCTCTCCGCTCTGGTCGCTCTCCGCTCTGGTCGTTCTCCGCTCTGGCCGCTCTCCGATCTATGCACTCTGGTCGTTCTCCGCTCTGGCCGCTCTCCGCTCTGGTCGCTCTCCGCTCTGGTCGCTCTCCGCTCTGGTCGTTCTCCGCTCTGGCCGCTCTCCGATCTATGCACTCTGGTCGTTCTCCGCTCTGGTCGCTCTCCGCTCTGGCCGCTCTCCGCTCTGGCCGCTCTCCGATCTATGCACTCTGGTCGTTCTCCGCTCTGGCCGCTCTCCGATCTATGCACTCTGGTCGTTCTCCGCTCTGGTCGTTCTCCGCTCTGGTCGCTCTCCGCTCTGGCCGCTCTCCGTTCTGGTCGTTCTCCGCTCTCCGATCTATGCACTCTGGTCGTTCTCCGCTCTGGCCGCTCTCTGCTCTGGCCGCTCTCCGTTCTGGTCGTTCTCCGCTCTGGCCGCTCTCCGATCTATGCACTCTGGTCGTTCTCCGCTCTGGTCGCTCTCCGCTCTGGTCGTTCTCCGCTCTGGCCGCTCTCCGCTCTGGTCGCTCTCCGCTCTGGCCGCTCTCCGCTCTGGCCGCTCTCCGCTCTGGCCGCTCTCCGATCTATGCACTCTGGTCGTTCTCCGCTCTGGCCGCTCTCCGCTCTGGTCGTTCTCCGCTCTGGCCGCTCTCCGATCTATGCACTCTGGTCGTTCTCCGCTCTGGCCGCTCTCCGCTCTGGTCGTTCTCCGCTCTGGCCGCTCTCCGATCTATGCACTCTGGTCGTTCTCCGCTCTGGCCGCTCTCCGCTCTGGTCGCTCTCCGCTCTGGTCGTTCTCCGCTCTGGCCGCTCTCCGATCTATGCACTCTGGTCGTTCTCCGCTCTGGTCGCTCTCCGCTCTGGTCGCTCGGGCCGCTCTGGTCGTTCTCCGCTCTGGCCGCTCTCCGATCTATGCACTCTGGTCGCTCTCCGCTCTGGTCGCTCTCCGCTCTGGTCGTTCTCCGCTCTGGCCGCTCTCCGCTCTGGCCGCTCTCCGATCTATGCACTCTGGTCGCTCTCCGCTCTGGCCGCTCTCCGCTCTGGCCGCTCTCCGATCTATGCACTCTGGTCGTTCTCCGCTCTGGCCGCTCTCCGCTCTGGTCGTTCTCCGCTCTGGCCGCTCTCCGCTCTGGCCGCTCTCCGATCTATGCACTCTGGTCGTTCTCCGCTCTGGCCGCTCTCCGCTCTGGTCGTTCTCCGCTCTGGCCGCTCTCCGATCTATGCACTCTGGTCGTTCTCCGCTCTGGCCGCTCTCCGCTCTGGCCGCTCTCCGATCTATGCACTCTGGTCGTTCTCCGCTCTGGCCGCTCTCCGCTCTGGCCGCTCTCCGATCTATGCACTCTGGTCGTTCTCCGCTCTGGCCGCTCTCCGCTCTGGCCGCTCTCCGATCTATGCACTCTGGTCGTTCTCCGCTCTGGCCGCTCTCCGATCTATGCACTCTGGTCGTTCTCCGCTCTGGCCGCTCTCCGCTCTGGCCGCTCTCCGATCTATGCACTCTGGTCGTGCTCCGCTCTGGCCGCTCTCCGCTCTGGTCGCTCGGGCCGCTCTGGTCGCTCTCCGTGTTTCCTGTTTGTTACGAATCTGTTGGAACAACGTCATAACTGGTTTCTGACCGGTTCAGACACTGGTTTTGGACTGGATTTCAGCTTGGCCTTCCACTGGAGGCAGCCATGCTTTTAGACTGCTTCACACACATTTTTAACTGGCTTTAGGCTGGTTTAATGTTTTGCTTTGGACTGGTTCAGACCCTGTTCCTAACTGGTGCCCAGTCTGTTTTCAGACTTGAGTTGGAACTGGATTGAGACTTTGTCCTGATGTATTCTGAACCGGATTTTATATTTTCAACTTCTTTTTTTGTCAGTTTTAAACTTGTTTTCAGACATACATTAAACTGATTTGATGTTTTGCTTTTGTACTGGTTTTATACTGGTTTCAAACTGGTTTAGACTCCTGGTTTTTGGCCCGGTTGCATCCTTGTCCTGATTTATTCTGAACTTGTTTTGGACTCTTTAACGCTTGGCTTTGGACTAGTTTTGGGTTTATTCCAGACTGGTTTCCTGGTTGGTTTCAGTGGGTTGGGGGCTCGCCAGGGGGACGGTAGACGATGTCTTTCTGCCATGTCTGGGTGTGAATCCATGCTCTCTGCTACGCTTGCACCGACAGGTCTGGAGCTGACGTTTTACAGCGGGGTGTACGGGACGTGCATTGGAGCCATGACGCGCTTCGGCACAGATGCAAAGAGCCTGATTGGGATCTCCGGCATTTGCATCGGCATCGGCGAGATCTTGGGTGAGTTCCTGATGATGCAGGTTGTGTTGCTGCAGCTCTGCAGAGACGGCGAGCTGCACTCACAGCGCTCCTCCCATCTCTCTCCGAGCAGGAGGGGGTGTGTTTGGGATGCTGAACAAAAGCAACCGCTTCGGGAGGAACCCCGTGGTGCTGCTGGGACTCTTCACGCACTTTATCGCATTTTACTTGATCTTCCTCAACATCGCCAGCGATGCTCCTCTGGCGCCAGAAGCGGGCACCGATCTGGAGGCTTACATCCCCCCCAGGTAAAACCTGAACAGCCGTTTGTTATTCATTCCTCTGAGTTTAACCACCGAGCAGAAACCAGTGTGTCACAAGCGATGAACAGGGCTGGAAAGGATCGTTCTCTGTCACCTGCAGGCATCTGCTGCACCAGGTCATGCGTGTAAACGGTTGATGTGATGTAGGTGCTGCTTTTTTCTGCACTTTGTCACACATGTAGCTTTTAACTAAAACGTCACTCAAAGTTTAATTTGTCAACAAAGTATTTGTCTTATAACAACTTTAAAATAAATATGCAGTAAATAACGATGGCGTCACCATAAGCCACGCCCCCAACAGGTCATGTGATCCGTCCACCCGCTCCACCTGGCATGGAGGGGGTTGTATGGACCCAGAAAAGCTGCGCTTCCAGATAATACCAGTTACGACCACCTGACGTCCGCCTGAAGGCAACACAAAGCCGAGCTTCACGTTTCACAGCCAGCGCATCAGATTCCACGTTTATCCCAAAATATTTCACCACATCCCAAAACTATTCCTCCCAAAAGCAGATGATCTCATTTCCCCACCACTTCGTGCTCATTTTCCACCAAAGTCCAGCGCCTGCTCATCCCCGTTGGGACCAAGCGGCAACCTCCGGCGGTTAAAAGTGAAGCCTATGCGGAAGTGCATAAAACTGCAGTTCCCCCTTCATCCACTAGGAGCTGCAAAACAGAGCAAATTCCCCATAGACTCCCATGTTAAAAAGACCAACTTCACAGCAGGAATAAACGTGTTTACAGCCTGGTTCTAAAATCCATTTTAGGTTTAATAGGTCAGGTTTACCTTCATGACAACTGTGGGGGGAGTGAATTTTTTTCTAACTCGCCCGTTTAAAAGTAATTTAATCTCGAAATTTTAGGGGCGTGTCCTTTTGATTGACGGGTACCAATCTCCGGCTTCAAGTCAGAAGAACGTAGAACAACCCTGGTTTTTAGCCGGTTAACAGCGTGACTTAGCTTTAGCCCGCTTACCTCCGTTAGCTGGTTAGCTCCTGTTATCTCCGGGTTAGCTTAGTTAGCCCTTAGCTACAGAAAGCTCGGAGTTCGCTCAATGTCAATCATCCACCATGACGCTCACAGCCCCCCTCTCAGCTCCACCTCTTTGCCCATATTTGTATTATCTGGGCGAGACGACACGCATGACGCTGCCAAGATGGTGATGGTAGGAACCGCCCACCAAGCTTCAATTCAGCTCTTCAGAAACCTACGGGTGACGTCACGGAGGCTCCGCCCATCTCTTTATAGATAGTCTATGGTTGGGACACAGCATCATGCGCCAGCGTTTCATATGCGTCCTGCAGTTTGACAGTTTAAATAAAGTTTGTTGACGTTCTACACCTCGCAACCTAACAAACCATACCTTACTCGGATGAGGCATCAGGTGTGTGTCTTTGAGTGTAAATGCAGGCGCGTGTTCACAATAAAAGATCTTTGACTCACGTGGGCCTGAAAAACCTCGGGGACTCCTTGTTCCAGTCAGGCGACCCCCAGATGGGAACCGCTGGTTTAGACCAGCGGTTCTCAACCTCTTTGCATCACAGTACCCCTTGTAAAATATTTTTTCAGCGAAACGCCCCCTAACCAGTGCAAAGTACTTTTGGTTCAGAAAAAACACGAAATACAGCATTTTATTGTTTGTGTTTGGTCTTTTAAACTTTAGTCGTGTTTTGCACATCTCTACTATACACTTCAACCAGGACTCCATTGTTTTTGTTGTCAAGGCGACAGTGGGGTTCAATTCACGTCGGCATCTGGGATTTTAGGAGGAATGAAATACTGTAAATCTAAACGTAAATTCAGTTTATGAATGTACACTTACATTTATAGGAATATATTAAATATTTATATGAAATTACATTTATATGATTTTATTTAAGGATGTTATAAAGAAAATATTTAAAAAATATATTTTTTCAAAAAATTTCATGTGGCTCCTGGAATGCCTTGAAGTACCTCCAGGGGTACGCGTACCCCCATGAGAGAAACAGCGGTTTATAGGATGGCCCTCCTGGTTTTGTTCACGTGGAGTCTGTCGTCGCGCTGCAGACAGTGTTGAGGTAAAATGAGGTCATCATGACATCCCAACCTGCTGGAGGGAAGCGATGTGCTCGTCTGTAGGTGATCAGCAGCGTTTCATGTAAAGCCCTGTAGCCTGGAGGCCTTTCTACATGAGGTGTCCAAACTGAAGGCGGGCCACTGTTCTCTGGGATGTTCGTCACTAGGGGTGGGAAAATCCAATTGAAAAATCAGAAATCTGGATTTTTTTTCTTCACAATTTTAAAATAGATTTTTAAAAAAAATTTTTTTATTGTTTTTATTGATCTTTTTATTTGTCTTCTTGGGCATTATAGCAGCAGAATGATGGTCTGACAACTACGCTGTTTTTTCCTCGTTGAAATGAAGAAAAATCAAATCAAAGATACTTTATTTATCCCCGAGGGGAAATTCAAGGTCAGCTCATCCAAGGTTAGACATACAGACATTTACGTTTGACAAGTTTACAGAACGAACTGATACTTCGGCCCTGCAACCAGTGTTTTTTTTACCGGCGCTGCCTTAAAATGCGGAAAAGATGACATGAGGAAGGATGGGTGGGTGTTGGGGAAAAAAAAAAGAACTATCTCTACACTTCACCTAAAGGGGGAAGGATAAAGATGTTACAAAATGACGAGCAAAAAAAAAAAAAGTTTTTTTGTTTTTAATCAGCAATATCAAAGAATTGTTATAATCATAATTTAAATCGAATCGGCACCAAAAGATCGGAATCGAATCGGGACAAAAGCGTATCGTCACAGCGTTATCTGTCACTGCTCTGCCTCTGAACCGTGCGGCTGCAGAAGGAGGCTGAATGTGTTTCTCTTTGCATCTCAGCGTGGGCGTGGCGTTGTTCTGCAGCTTCCTGCTCGGCCTCGGCGACAGCTGCTTCAACACGCAGCTTCTCAGCATCGTGGGCTTCATCTTCCGGGACAACAGCGCCCCCGCCTTCGCTGTCTTCAAGTTCATCCAGGTGACCACTGCAGGAAAAACATTTCTCTCAGCGTAGCAGACGAGTTTCACATCAAATCTAACCGTTTGTTTCCCGTCTGCAGTCCATCATGGCGGCCGTGGCCTTCTTCTACAGTAACTACCTGCTGCTGCACTGGCAGCTGCTCATCCTGGTCATCGTAGGCTTTCTGGGAACCATTTCCTTTTTTCTGGCTGAGTGGGTGGCTGAGGCCAGCAGGCGGGACTCGGACTACCGCAGCATCTGATGGAAGGCCCACCCGGATGTGACTGATGCTGCGGTAGGTTTGTGTTCCACTGAGCCGCCCCGCCGCAGCAAACTCTCTCATATGTCCGGGTAAACTGCACAGTGGAGGAGTTTGTGCACACGGCAAATATACCTCGTTCTGTTATCCTTCTGGCCTTTTCTTTGTTTTGGTGCACGCCTTTCAAACCAGCCTGAAGTCGTAGTTCAGAAGCATCGGTGAAGAAAGCATGAGGCACTTTGACCGAAAGGCAGCATCACGCCGTCACGTGGAAGCTGGAGGAGCCGTCCTGCAGCTTTTTCATGTTTCCTGTGTTTTTCTGGGGACTTTATATACGTTTTATCTTGACAACAAATCCCATAAAAAGCCAAACGACGTGTTTTCTCCTTCATTTAGATGCTAGTTAGTCACCAAGAATCTCTGCATCCAACACAAACACAAACTAAACATACAGTGTTTTTGTTTTTATGGATTTGTTGACAAGAAAAGAAGTAAAACAAAGTCCGACCCTGATCCCGCTGCACTCTAAAGTTTAAAGGGAAACATCACAAACCTGAACTTTGTCTTCTCACTCCTTTCTCTCCCTCTTCTGCGTAACTGATTCAGTCGTAATCTGGTCCAGATGGTCTCGACCTCCACATTCCAGTTAGTAGCTTGTAATTGCTTGTAGCTGACTGCGTTTAGCTCTGATGACATTAACCGAGGACTTTGTGCCTTTTTGTCTTTTATTTCCCACTCTCTCTCATCCTCACCATTTCAGCAGAAAAACCCAACAAAACCAGTAAACCAGACATTTGTTTGTTTAAGTTTTGGTCTCGCTGGCAGCATGGCTGGAAAGAAAACTGGATAAAACTGTAAATGATGCACCAGAGGTGCGTTTAGAAGCAGCAGGTCAGGTTTGCCCACATATGCTGCTTCATGCATTTACAATCATGGAATTTCATCCCAGATTTACAATTTCCTCCCAGTTAGCTGCTGAACTTCGGTTTATTTCCTATTTTCCTTTTGTTAAAGGGATCCCATTGAGTTTCCAGCGATAAAAATGTCAAAATGAGCATCTTTAAAGGCTTACAAGTGGATTTAAGTTGGAGTGAGGTTGTACACCTGCAGCACAGGTGGAACGCCTCTAGTCACAGAAGCTGGGAGAAATTCTGACCAGTTTAAGGCTGAAATTCACAGAAATGCAAACCTTCCCATCGAAAGCCGCTTAAATCTCTAAACACTTTCCCATCCGTATCTGTTACTTATCTGTCACCACGTCAGCTCGAAATGTGTGTTGTCCCTGTTCTGAGTCCAGATCAGCTCGGTTTGCTGGTTAGAAACCCCCCCCATCATAACATGCTGCTGCGACTGCGAGATGCTGTTTTAGTGCAAAATAAGTAAAGAAATTTGCTTCTTAAACAAAGAAACTGATCCAAGAAACGAGAAGTTCAGTAGCTGAACACATATAATATTTGTTATGTTCTTCAAGCTATTTTTGTTTCCTGTAATGAACATATTTCCATCTCTGGCGTCTGCGTATGAAGGTGTCGTCTGAGTCAGGTGAAGCAGAAGCATCACTTGTGTCAGAATTACAGGATGAGTACTGTGATGCTGCAAGAGGCCATGCGAGGCTGCATGATGATGATGGAGGCTTCATATGGTTGCATGATGAGTTCAGGTGCATCTGCTGTGACTGACTTGGCCAGGTAAATGTGCTCCTCGAATTGAATGTTGGAGATTGAAATAAAAAGAGCTTAAAGGTCCCCTGTTGAAGGAAAAAGAAAAAATCCCAGCTGTTTGTTCATCTGGTGAACTGCGTCAGCTCCTTCTAAAGGCACCTTCAGTATAAAAATGAGCAGCTCATGCATAACCATGTTTCATTTAACAATTTACAAAAAACAGATTTCAGACCAATAAGTACAAATGTTTTTCAGCATCATTATGAAAATAGAACTTAAACAGACATGTATTATATGAATTAGTGCCTTTATTGGAGTTTTTATTGTTGCATATCCTGAAACATCATCATAGCACGACCGTGCCAAGACGTAAAGGTGTCATAACAAACTTCTGATGTTGCCCTGGGTCTTTTTTTATTCTTGTTTCTGATCGAATCGACACTTTTCCTGCTAATAAAACTCTAAACGGCGCCGATGCCAACCTCGCTGTTGATTACGAGCCCTGTGCTGTACGTTCTACACAGCTTCACGTGATCCTGAAGCAACACGATCAGATATGCTGACATGTTTGTTTTGTTTTTGTTAAACTGCCAGTGTGTGAATCAGTTCACTGTTCTAGATAATTTATTGCCATAATGAGACGTGAGGGGACAGGTTCTTTACTTTATTTCATGTTGCCACTGCAATGGATGCAATCAAGGATCTTAAGGGAATTAAACATGTATACTTGTGGGTGATTTTATACTGGAATGTAGAAATGAAGAATGGCATTCAGAATATCGCTTGCTTATTTTTATTGTTAATAAAAATGTTATTTTGAACAGCTGTGTGTTTTACCTGGTTAAAGCTGAAACTGGTGAACTTTATGCCTGAACATCTACAGTTTAAATATTACAAATAGTTGGTTATCCTGGGAAAACAAAGTATTCAGTCTTTAAATCGTCCTCATGAGCAAATAATTCAACTCTGATCAACAATACATAAAACTATAAATTTGGCATGAAAAGTAAACGAGTGATTGGATGATTATTTTTCTGTTTCTGACAATGCTTCTTGCTAATAAATCTTATACTGTTTGTGTCTTTATTTCCCCTTTAAGTGGAGCAGGTTACAACTTCATCCCATAAATGTATTTTCCAACTTTATAAGATTTAGTTACCAAGAAGCACCTTCACAAAACAGAATAATCCTTCAAATATATACTATATATGTAGATATACTGTGTGTGTGTGTGTGTGTGTGTGTGTGTGTGTGTGTGTGTGTGTGTGTGTGTGTGTGTGTGTGTGTGTGTGTGTGTGTGGAGAGAGAGAGAGAGAAAGAAAGAGAGATGGATATCTATATAAATAGAGAGAGAGAGACATTATAGATATCTAAATATATAATTTTTTTTACACATATGGTTTGCTCAATGATTTTTAATTTTATGTATAAAAAAAATCATAGCCAAGTGTCCATACTGTGAGATTTGTTGTCTTCCTGCTTCTCAGCGCTGCCTGGCCGCCTGTTGCCAGGCAACAGATAACGCTGTGAGTGGGTCAACGTGGGAATTCGCAGATAGGGACGTCAATAGCGATTAAGCGACAACTACATCCGGTGTATGTCTTCAAAGTTAAAGCATCGCTGGTTGCCAAAGTATGGCGATCTCGCCATCCTCATGTTTCCTGCACCGAAGAGTTTTAAAGTATAGGTTAAATAAATATGTTTGAGACATTTTTTGGTTTTAATTTTTGTTTTTCATTCATTGTCAGTTTACGTAATTAGTTTAAGGTGAAAGGTAAATGCCATTACTTCCGGTGAATGTGTGTAATTTGACAGCGCTTCATATTTTCTCAACGTTATTAGATTCCACCAGTGCCGTTTAACCGGCATTTGTTCTGGCTGACGACCTCCGAGATTACCTCCGCTGGAGAGAGGCGGGAACCGGGAACCGGTCATAACCGTCCCGGGAAGACCAACGAGACGTGTCCTGGTTGTTTTAGTTTGTTTAAAACGTGTCTTATTAATTTACACTGTGATAAAAGTTTGAGTCAGCTAACGCTAGCCTAATCTGTTGTCCCGTCGCCACAAACCAACATGTCGGAGGAGAACATCACCTTATATGACTTGTTAAACTTGTCCATCGGAACCCACCAGAAGGGCTGTGTCAACTTCACCGCTCTCCACGCGCTGCTTCACGCGGTGCTCAAACAGCTGGACCTCCGCGAGGTGACGATCCGGTGGACAGGCTCTGTGCCCGGTGACAGAACGCCTGATGTCCCGGTGGGTCCTGGCTCTCCGGACCAGCAGCAGGTTCGGTCCGGATCACAGCTGCTGGAGGGTGGAGGCTCTGACGGATCTCTGACCTCCGGTTCTGCTTCAGATGGACTGGGAGGGATCCAGATACGCGAGGACGGCGTGTCTGAGGTGAGAACAGCAGCTCATACAGTCCTTTACACAGACAGATGCTCCAGCATCAGTCAGCCTCTTGGTCCCCTAAAGATCTGACCTGTAAAAGAAGTGTCTAAAAGAGCTTCTGATATTGGAAAATGTTGGAATAAATGTCTTTAAAGGTATTAAATATGTCACTTCTAAAAGTGATAAACATGCATTTTAATGATTTCTTATATAAATACATGTCCTGTCAGACATAAAACTGTTTTTAAGAACCTTTGGTTTACCAGAACCCAGCATGGTGTTAGTACCTAAAAAGCATGAAATATTCCATCACAAGTCAGTTTTTTCCATGCTAACCCTCTGTCTGAGCCGAATTGGGTGTTTGAGCTGCCAGTCTGAGGAAAAACTCTGCTGCAGTGTTCTCATGCTGGAAGAAAAAATAAAATCAAGACGTTACTGCACAACGTCGTGGCTTCAGTGCAGATCGCA
The DNA here is from genome assembly GCF_933228915.1 of Telmatherina bonti. NCBI lineage: Eukaryota > Metazoa > Chordata > Actinopteri > Atheriniformes > Telmatherinidae > Telmatherina > Telmatherina bonti. The sequence continues at coordinate 36,098,297 of NC_136612.1, read as the reverse complement.
TGTAATATACAGGTATTTAGATGTATCTATGGTAACAGATTCTGTAGAGGGCATCACATGATGAGATCAGGAGCTGCAATCTGACACATTTGCTGGGATTTTCCAAAAGCCTCGAAAGAAGTTAAGTTTTTTAAGCTTTTTATGCCTCCCTGTATGATGTTAAGGCACACTGACCCTCCATTATGACCCATCATTTCTGTTTTCTTGTCTTTAAGTGTGAATTAACAAGACTGCGTCGTCTGCGATGTCATACCAGCTCACATTTCAGTGCAACTTTTTAACCCTGGATTACAGCCGTGGCTGTTTCCTCTAAAGCTGTTTTTAACAATTTTATTTCTGCTTTTAGTTCAGTCTGTTTCACTTCATAAGTTATGATGTCTGAAGCACCTGTTTGGAGAGGATCTTTCCGAACAGCTGCCCTCCAGCTGCAGTTTGAGACTCCAACATCCTTCATGTGCTGGGATCGACTTCCAGGTGACGGGGAGATGGACTGGGAACAAGAGGAGCACCAATGTGGAGAAATGTTTGCTTCTCCTAGATGTTGGAAACATTTCCCGTAACGTCATCCGACAGATACAGTCAGACAAAGAGAGGCGGGAAGTGTAGTGGTCTGTGGATGCAGACCAGGCGGTGAAGACGGTTTACTCCGAACCATGTGGTCATTTTGTGACTCCTGGGCCAGATATGGCTCATAAAACACATGCCATAATCCAAGTTAGGCTCAGCTCATAACCTCTGGGCCACATCTGGCCCACAGTACATTTCCCAGTGGTGCTATTGAGTTGTAAATGCCTGGATGAAGCTGGATGCTACCAGGATAAACCACTGAGGATATTTGTTCTTTAGTTTATTTTCCGTGTGACGTAAACCAAAGTCATTCAGCCAGCAGCCTGCCCTCCTGCTCCTCCTTGTCCTCCTCCTCCTCCTCTGCCATCCGAAGTAGACGTGTCAGCGCAGCTCTAAGCTGCTGATGACAGGGAGCACAAAGGAGACGGGCGCCACCCTGACATCTCAAATGACCCCTGCGTGTCTCTCTTCAGGTTTCTGTCCAGAAGAAGAAAGTAAACAAACTCAGACACGTCTTCAGAAGACACACGTTTGACTGTTGGTGACGAAGTCAGGAGTTTGAAATGTGTGTTAAAATATGAAGTTGTTGACGGTGACGTCCAGGTCTGCCATTGCTCCTGATCCCCCCCCCCCCCCGTCCTCTCCCTCTGTGCGATAGGGGGTAATTAGTCCCCCGCAGAGATGACTCTGGCTGTCAGGGCATGAATAGCTGTCAGGTGAAAAGCAGGACATCGGGCAGGTTGCAGGCTTTCTGAAGCCGGTCTGAATCATTCATGTCCTGCGTGGGCATGGACCGGGTCAGCCGCTGTTCCTGCTGGATTAACCATGACGAGGTGACCCGGGGTGCCCCCGTCCACCGGCGTGCGCCACATGTCGCCAGGGCGGAGGATGGTTATTATAAACCCTGTTTGACTGTGGAAACCCCTGCATGCCCCCCTCCCATGGCGATGCTGTTTGTTTTCAGTTAATAAGTGACTGGTGTTACTGGGTAGACTGGTTAAACAGTAACAACAATGAAGCTGAACTATTAGTGCCACGCTGGGGGGCTTTTCTCAGCTCTGCGTTTGTTTGTTTGTCTGCCATTAAAACAGTTAAAAGTAAACAAAAAGCCCATTAAGGTCGGTATTGTCACTAAATCCCTGATTCCATGCAGTATAATTCTATTTACAGATATTTTACAACACTTTTTCTTGAATATTAAAGAGATTCTCAGATATTTTTATAAAACATAGTCTGTTTACTTCAAAATCAGATATCTGGGAGTAATCATATTACTGTAATCTGATCTGACACGCTTACATCAAGTGGCAACCTCTGGCAGTCAAAGTGAAGTCTGTGTGGATGTGCTAGAAAGTGCAGTTTCCCCCTCGTCCACTAGGGGCTCCAAAGAGCAGTAAATCCTCTTAGAGTCCCATGTTCAAATTTAATCTCTAAATTTGGCATAATTGTGGGCGTGTCCTTTATGTTTGACAGGATCCGCTATCCAGTAGGCAGAGTGTGGAGACAAGCGCAGTGCTTAAACTTGTCCTGTACTTGCTTTTGAATGACAGAGCCTTTCTAAAAAAACATTTTTTTAACCTGGAAAACATCCCATTCAGATTAAAAACCTCTTTTAGAAGGAAGTTCATGTCCAAGATATGGAACAGCAAATACAAAAACACAATAATGTAAGTTACCCAGTTAACACTCCTTTTATACCCAATCATGACACCCGTTCCCATGTGGAACGATCCTAACAGATATTTATAGATCCTCGGCTTTCCCAGTCTTCTGTTGACCACGTCCCAGGCGTCTTAAGAACATGTTGCATCACATTCCAAAGAGCAATTGTTAGCAAAAAATAATCAAATTTATTCATCTGAATTCTAAATATCTCATCTTTGTAGTGAATAAAATAGAATTCGTTTTAAAATTGATTTGCAAATCACTGTATTGTTTTTACATCATGTCCCGACTTCAGTGGAGTCAGGAGTTTTATCATTTTAATGACGAAGAAATGTGATGTGAATGTAACTATGTTACACGTTTACAAAAATGTGTTAAATAAAACTAATATATTATGAAGTAAAGAGAATATTGATGACCATTGAAACCATTGAAGGACCAGCTGAGGGGTCTCCGTGCATCATTTCCTGTCCGGACAGCGGCTCAGGAATGTCGGAATAGATTAAAATCCAGTGTTTGCTCAGAAAACAACCCTCCAATGCCTTCGCAGGAAATCTTAATAACCTGCTCATCATCATCAGGGCGACACGGAAACCAGCACCAGCCTGGTTCGTCTGTTCTCGTCTGCTTTCACACGGCTCAACGTGACGGGGTCAAGTCAGGACACCCAGGATTGATTGTGATTGTGTTTGTAGGCGATGAGGCTCAGCCAGACGCCGACCAACCAGAGAGACGACCTGCAGGATGGGATGGAGGAGCACCCCCAGCAGCATCAGGGGAAAGCGCTCAAAGGCACCACAGCTGGGGTAATTGATGAAAATGATCGGTTGTTAGACTTTAAATGTGTCTGAGAAACCAGACCAGCTGGTTGTTGAGAGCATTTTAATCTGTACCTTCTTCCTCTGGAAAAATGCAAAAATAAAGCAAGAAAATGACTCTTTTTAACATCTTTAGGTCAGCAGGTTATAAAGAATGAAACGAAGCTGAAAGAAGTTTTTATGTAGAACAAAGAAGTAAAGTATTCAGCAGCAGCTTCATTCATATATAATTAATCAGAGCTTTCAGCTTTCTTCCCCACTCAGCTCTGACCTCTGACCTCCACCAATCAGAGATGGAGCAGATCATTTCCCTAATGATGGAGAATCTGGAAAAGTCATGAGTTTAGTTTGCCGGTTGGTTCGCCTGTTGGTGTGCGGATGAGCTGCTGCGTTCTGATTGGCTGCAGAGTGAAGCATGTGATGCCTCTCTGTCCAGATGAAGGATGTTCAGGTGGAGGTGATGGAGGCGGTGGAGAAGTGCTGCCACCGCGTGGACGTGCTGGAGGACGCCGTGGTGAGGAACTGGAATGAACCCAAACCATCTGGACGGAAGCTTGAAGTGGTGATGATGATGATGATGATGATGATGGAGTCCATGCATGTCTCCTTGTTGTTATGGCTAACAGAGGTCTCTGAGGGTGGCGTTTCAGAGACGTCCAGACGGCGACGAGCTGAACGGGATCGCCTGGTCGCCATCGCTCAGGGAGATGGTAAGAAGCACGCTGATTTCTGGAGCCTGTTTCTACTGGTTTCTAATCACTTCACTAAACTGAACTTTACTAAAATCTACTTTATATCTCATCCCCATGGCAACGGACACAAGTTTTACTGCGGGTGTGTCTGTTATCGATCCTCTTGATGCGATCACTGTCATAACTCCGGTTTAATGATGATGATGATTATTCGTGTTAATGTAGAGGAACAGCTGTGGCTTCCAGCTGCTGTTTGACACATAAATTATCCGGAGGAATGGAAATAAAGAGATCATCCACAGAAAGACTCCTCTGCATGAAGACGTTGCTCTGGCTTCTGTGTAAGACCCTAAAAAGCAGCAGTGACAAATGGTGATGCCTACCCACTTTGTCACAGTCTGTTCTATGATATGAATATATTTTCTTTTATTTCATTCATATTTTACTATAATTTATTGGATATATTTCAATCACTGGTCATGCTGGAAATCGAAACATTTTTAGATTTTGTTAAATACAGATTTGTAAAATGTTTTTACTAAACATTTCTTAAAATTAAAAAATTTAAAACATTTTTTTTTCATATTTTATTGATCATATTTATATTTTTATTTTATATTTTTATCTACATTCTATTTAATTTTATTTACATTCTTATCTTTTATGTAGAAAGAATATAAAAATATTGTATTTATAATAGATTTTCAAATTGAACATAAAGAGATTTTAAATACTTCATTAAAGTTTAATATATTTTATGTTCACATTATATATATATATTTTTTTCTAAACCTTTTTTGTTTTATATGATTAAAATATATTATTTTTATTTATTGCATTTGATATTTTTATTTTATTTGATATTCATTAAAAACACATTTTGAAGAAAATATAATTCAATTTGTAAAATATTTTATATTTTTTTGATAAATTTCTTCATAAAATATCATTTTCATTCTTAATACATTTCATTTGTCTTAGATATTTTAAGTATATTTTATATTTAGATAAAAAATTTTTATTAATTTTTTATTTTACTTACATAATTACATAATCCTTAATACTGTATTTCAGATAATAATCAGAGTAACTTTTATTTCAAGCCTTCATACGTGTACATTTCTGCATGTGTGGAGAAATCCTGACTCGCCTCATCACAGTAAAATCAGGTGACGGAACAAGTTCTCCCTCTTTGTTTATTATGAGTGTTTCCATCCGAGAAAAGCCGCTTTTACCTGATAAATCCCACAGCTGCACAGCTTAAAATCAGTCATTTTGGTCACATGACAGCAAAAATCTTGAGACGTATTGTTAAAATATTTTCTTTACAGAAAATAATGTAGTAAATAAACAAACTTTAGACGACAACGTTCATATGAAGTTAAAGTCCAGAAACATCTTCCTGCTTCACTTTCTGCTGTTTTGACAGGAACCTGAAAATTCAGCCATGATGACCAAACCTCCTGCTGGACCTCCTCCCTCCACCCCGTCCTCCTCCCCCCTCCCTCCTGATGGCTCCACTACGCCAGCAGCTCCTTCTTCTCCAACCGTTCCTGCAGAGATTCTCACCCCGCAGGAAGCCGTGGACGTCTCAGAGGTCTCTCTCCTGTCGGGGTCGTCTCCACAGACCGGGACTGGCTGGGCGGTTCCTGGTGGGGCCCCGTCGCAGAGGGCCAGCAGCTCAGACCCAGAGATGATGGAGGCCCTGAGGAACATGGGTGAACTGCAGGACAGGTTCGTCCAGCTGGAGGCTCGCATCGTAGTGTTAGAGGAAAGAAAAGCAGACCAGACTCAGCTGACTCAGCTCAGGGAGCTCGTCTCCAGCAAAGGTAACACAACACCAGCTTCATATCAGGAACAGGGACGTAGAGACCCTGTCTCTATAAGGTGACCTCTTATCTGAGAAGGAATTCTGGTCTTGTTAACGTTCAGGTTCCCGGAACACATCCAACACCCTGATGGAGGAGCTGAACCAGCAGAGAGTGCTGATAGAGAGCCTCATGAGCGACCGGGAGAAGGTGAGCAAAAAAAACAAAGTCCTCAGCATCATCCCTCTCAGTCTGGTCCTCTGTGGTTCTGATGAGCTGACATGTCTGTCCCAAGCTGGACAACCTGGAGGACATGCTGATGAACCTGATGGGTCAGGACAGGGAGACAGACTCAGACAGTGTGGAAGCAGACAGCAAAGTGTCTTGTGAGCTCAGACAGCAAGTATCATACATCAGGTAAAAACCCCAGACTGGATATGAAAGATGGGCGGAGCCTCCGTGACGTCACTCGTAGGTTCCCCAGTAAGAGCTGAGTTGGCGGTTCCTACCGTCGCCATCTTGGCATGTGCCATCTCTTTCAGAAAATACAGAAATAGGCAAAGAGAAAAGCTGAAGCTAAGAGCTAACTGAGCTAACCCGGACCCAACCAGGTAATGGAGGTAGTCGGCTAAAGCTAAATCACGCTGCTAACTGGCTGAAGACTGCTGCTGTTCCACATTCTGCCTTCTTGTTGCAGGATATTGCATACCTGTCAAAAGGACACGCCCCTAGCTATGCCAAATTTCTAGATGAAATTACTTAATTACTGACGTAATAAACCTAAAATGTTTTTTTTGTACCAAGCTGTAAACATGTTTATTTCTTTTTAACATGGGAGTCTATGGTGATTTGCTGTTTTGCACCTCCTATTGGATGATGGGGGGACTGCAGTTTTATGCACTTCCGTATAGACTTCACTTTTAACTGCAGGAGGCTCCCACTTCGTAAAAGCTTCTGGAGGACCGAGTTAAACATAGCAGGTTTCTACATCAAATTTAATGCGCAGGATCAACATTTATTCATTTAGCTCATTTTAAAGGACACCGCTGCAAAATGAGCTCAAAATAATCCAGTATAACAATTAACAATACAGCATCTACGCCAATAGAAATGAAAAAAATAAGAGTTACACAGTAAAAACCAACAAAAGTTCTTTATATAAACCATTAAAAATAGCGAAGTGCAGAAACATTCAGTTCAGCTAAAAAGAAACAAAATACAAATGCAAGAAGTTAAAAAGAGAAAAACGTATACAAGGAGGTAAACTAACATCTGCTGGAATTACATCATCATCATCATCATCACAGTCTGAACTGTTACAGCTGGATCAAGCACCAAACATAACATTGGACACCACACAGGCAGGAGATCAACTGTGACTGCCGTGTCTCTATTCCGGTTCTGGACACTTCCAATGTGGATGCATTGTCTGCATGGGTCACAGTGACACGCCAAGTGCTGTCTCAATTCAAAGGCTCCTTGCATCATATCTGCACTTCGTTTGGCTCCAGATTAGCTTAAAACAAAGAATACAAGAGATGTATCCTTTGTGCCCTCTTATCCCAGAGTTCATTGCGCTCCTGATAGAAAAGAATGAGCAGCAGAGCCAGACCATTTATTTATTTATTTTTATGTATATGCACACATATTTGTCCCAGCAGACCCAGCTGGGAGGACAGCACCATTGTGTCCAATAACCACAAATGAATTTCATTCCAGTCGTCCTCAGATGTCTTCGTCCCCTTTCATTAAAGAAAATGCTGAATTTATTACAGTCACTCAGATAACTGGAGACTGGAATAAGGAACAATAATTAAAAATGTGCTAAATTATGCTTCAGTGACATAAGACACTGTTTTGTCATTTAATAACCGCCTCCTCCTCATGTTGCTCATTTACACACAAAGGAAAAGAAAAATAAATCAAAGTTAAATTAGTGGCACCATTTTCTGTCATTTAAAAAATATTTTTGTGTCTTTTTGTGGGAGAATGGGATCAGTAATTAGATAAACTTGGCATATGTAGTTGCCAGGCAACGGAGGACTGGAGCACTATGGGTAAATCTCGTACACTAGATAGTCCGTCTCATTTTACTGACAATTAGCGCACTTCGGTGTGTGCAGACGACGGAGAACACTTTGTAGCCTACGTAGTCTGCGCACTTGGAGGTGTGCAGACCCTGAACTGAGACGCAGTTGTAGACTCGGCATGGAGGTCCGAGGTGTTTCTCATTCAGCTAATTCAACTGACAGGACAGGAAGTAGAAAATAGCACTAAAGAGAACCTTACTAAAACCCTGACACAAAACCAGGACTCTGCAGGTCCCTTTCAGATGTGAGAAGCGGAGTGATAACTTCCTGTTTCCTGGTCCCTGTGAGGACACAATCAGAAGCATCCGGGCTTAGTTTTTCTGAATTGTGCCAAGTCATCGGTTCCTTAGTTCCAGATCTGTTTTCCAGGTGGTGGATCCACCTCCTGCTCTCATTCAGACATTAAACTGGACTCAGTCCACAACAACACCAAGGTTTCTGGGTTGATCTGTTGGTTTTAACTTTGCTGACTGAAGCTGGACACTAATCTGTTGATCCTTGTCTTTTGTTCCAAAATCAATATTTTACTTTTCATCTTTAACTGCAGAACGTTGTGGAACATCCAGTTATTGATAAGTGTGAAACCAGAGTCCTCTGCTGAGGCCGTGATGCAGAGCTGAGCGTCGTCAGCATATTGATGGTCAGACGTTTGTCTTGTTTCTGAGCTTGTGGGAACATAGAGATGGAAACTAAAGGGTCCAACATGGAGCTTTGAGGAACTCCAGATCATCCCTGCATAGATCTGTAGTTACCAACTGATACAAAGTCTCCCACTTCTGAACTGGACCAGAGATTCCTGCCTACTTTTCTAGTCGGGATGCTCTGGATGACTGCGTCAGACGCAGCACCGAGACCAACCAGAACCAAACCGGGCTGGAAGAGCATCAGTCCACCCTGTGTGGTCCTCCGCTCACCATAAATCACCACAATCATCATGGTCTTTCTGTCCTAAGTGACACTAAATCCTCATCATAATCTGTTTGGATGTCGGTCTGTGCTGTCATGTCCTTACCTTTATGTCCAGGAAGTGTGTGCAGAAGCTGGAGGAAAACGTAAAGCATCTGAAGATAAGACAGGCTCAGTGTGAGGACAGAGCTGCAGACCAGCACCTGCAGGATCAGGTCAGCGGAGGAAGTCAGTCAGGACTGTTTAACACACTGTTGCAGATTGAGACGCTAATATGAGATATGTTAACAGATGTATGACTCAGGGACAACATAGATCCTCCTAACCTCCATTCTTCATCCTGTCCCTGTCCTCTGACCTCAGCTGGACGACCTCCGTAGCATGTTGGAGGACATGATACTGTCCTTTACCTCCCAGCTGTCCAGCAGCCTCCAGCTGGAGGCCGAGCAGGACAGTGGCGAAAGTCAGGACCTCGGTCAGAGCTTGCAGCGGTCGGCCTTCACTGCCAAGACTGTAAACTTTGGCAAGAAGCTCAGCCTTCTGTTCCAGCAATACGAGCAGCTGCAGGACAGCGTGAACGGCCTGATGCATCAGCGGAGCGGAGGCAGAGCAGGGAGGACGCTGGAGGAAGGAGAGACGAGCCGAGTCAGTGCAGCAGACCAGGATGGAGAGTAGAAAACACCAGGCTGCGTTAGGCGGATGTTAGGAGGAGTAACGGCAGCCAGCAGGAGGGTTTAATGTCTCTGAAGTGATGGAAACATGACTGTGTGTGTTTGTCAGAACGTGGAGCTGGTCAACGATGTGCAGAAGGTGATCGTCGAGCTCCAAGCTGATTGTGAAAAGCTGCACGAGACCACCAGGAGTCTGCATGAGGACAACAGACAGAAGCAGGGACACATCCAGGTAAGCAGCCAGTAGCAGGGACTCTTTCCAGATGTTAAACCATCACCTGTAAACTTGAATGATCTGGTTTTGGTCCTGAAGCTCTGAAATGGTTCATGAAAGACCTGATGGGTCTGCTGGTCCGTGGAGATGAAGCTTATCGCAGGAACGATCTTACGATGGGATCCACATGTGATTCCCTGCGTCTGCTTCAAGCTAAGGCTTCTGGTAACTGAACGCCATAATTCTTTATTTCCAGGTCTGGTAAAGGTGATCAGACTCCATTGTAATACGGGAATCCATCTTAATCTGCATGCGTTTGCAGATTCTGACTCCTGAAACTGTGGACAGTTCAAAGACAGTTTGAGAGTTTTAATAATTATTTTCCGGGTCTGCAGAGCAGCACTCCATATGCACTGCTGTACACTGACTCCAACATGTGGACACGATCTCAGACCTGTCCTGAGATTTCATCGGATCCGATGGTCTGGGATAATATTTGACTGATGTGTAAATATCTGGGAATATGAATTTATTGATTTATTTTTCTAATTGCGTTTAAAAACTTGGTTTGTAATTTAGAGATAATCCTGTTTGTACAAAGCAAAGACTCCTAGATGTTTCTATCTACCGTACAAGCATGCAGCTGCTCCATGTCTCAGTTCCAACGTGAAGTCTCTTCCTCATTGCTGCATCCTCTGTCGTCCAGCTGGACATCGCTGATCCTTCATACACAACAGTCCCAGAATACCTCTGCTCCCTTCTCTCTGTCAGCTCCCGTAGTCTCCATCCGGTTGCTCTTCAGTGTTCCAGATCTGTCAGAATAAAACCTGGATAGTTTTAACTCCACTGGATCATCAAGGGGTTCGGGAATGAAGACGATCAAACATCACTGTTGCACATCGATGCTTGTGTGAACAAGAGGTTGTGTGTCTTAACTGCAGGAAGGACATGTTGTCCTCCCAGACCGGTCCAGACCGGTCCAGACTGGTCCAGACTGGTCCAGACTGGTCCAGACCGGTCCAGACCGGTCAAGACTGGTCCCACAGTGTCAGCTTGTTGTCCCATTCAGCGACTAACAAGCTGTCTCTGAACCGCTGTTTCCACAGGAGCTGTACAAGATGACGGAGGAGCTGGAGGGGAGGAAGGCCGACAGGGAGACGTTGGAGGACATGATCGTAAGTTTCCAACTGCTCAGTAATCAGCAGGAAGGAAAACGGGTTTCTGAAGCTTACTGAGCAGGAATGATGGAGACACGTGTTGACTTCTAGGAGTCACAAGCGCTGCATTCAGAGGGACATTGTGTAAGAATTAGTCCCATCTAACGATAAAAAAATCCTATTTCAACTCATTATCTCATCTTTTCTAACAGCTGTTGCAACAACAGTAGCCTCTGTGGGCCAAAAAGCTTCGACATCACTAAGGAAACCATGTCATCCAGGTTTCTTTTAGGCGAAGAGGTTCCTGATCGCAAAACGCAACAACTACAAACGGACGACATAATTCTGCTGTCCGATGAGTTCACATCTAACAACATGCAGGGTGTGTTTCCATGGTTTCTGTAGCATTGTAGCCGCGGTAAACGCCGGCTCTCAGTGGCGGTAAAGCCGGACTAAACGCCGGTGAGAAGCTTTTATAAGCTGCATGTACTGGGACAAAAAGCCGCCATTAACTACAACGCTAATGAAACCTGTGGGAGCAGTTAGTTTCAGGCTAAGTTCAGCAACACAGCTGATGGAGGAGAAAAAGTTTTAAAATCATTTCCTTCTTGGGCTCCTTCCACCTGGCTGTTAGCTGCTGCTGCATTTCTCTAAATGACAAGGCGCTTCCCTGCTGGCCTACCCGTCTGTAGAAACTAATCTAAATGTCCTGGCTGACGAGGATGTGTCAGATTGTTAACAGGGGTCATAAAACACCAGAGATATCACAGAAATCCAGTAAACAGCAGAAAATGTTACACAATGTCCCTTTCATATAAAACACATCTCATTAGGTCAAATATCAACTCCTGAAAACGACATGAACTCGTTTACAACAGTTCAGTAACAAATCAAACTTAATTTACATCCAGTGTTAGTGAGGAAGCAGTGAATGTCATTCCTGAAGAGAAGCAACATCTCGGTCTTTATGAACCTGGTGGTTCCAGATGTCCCGTGTGGGACACGAAGTCGGTTCACAAATAATAACATTGTTTACTGTCTTCACCTTCCATGCGCCGACACATGTTCTTCTCCCTGTGTGATGTCTGATGGGCCAGACTCCAGCAGAGCTGCAGGTTCGGTAAAGACTTATCTCAGACCGGTCGTCTGGGAATCCAGTAGCAGATGCTTCATGCATCTCGAAAGGCCCAGATAAGCAGACCAGTAACAGCAGACCAGTAAAGCAGACCAGTAAAGCAGTTTCTCCAATCTTTGCTTAGTAAAAACACGTTTTAGATAACAGTTAGAGGATTTTAAACCTGCAGAATGAGGTCAGAGACGTTTGCAGGGAATAAAAGAAGCTGTTTTCATTCTGTAAACTTTTAGCAGGTAAAAGTTTCATCCACATAAACGAATCAGTCCAAACTGCACCGCTGAAATAAAACATCTGCTGCGACTTTCCTGACAGGAACGTGAACAGATATTTTACAGCTGGCGGAGGTCATGACATGCCTCATGTTGTCGTCTCCTTTCACGCCTGCAGAAAGCAGATAAATCCGCTCTGGACAGCAAAGTGAGTCGTCGTCAGTTCGACTCTGCAACGGAGCAGCTGAACGCCATGTTCCACGAGCTGCTGAACAAAGTGACGGGCCAGGAGGAGGACTGGCACAAGGTCATCAACAAGCTGTCCACCGAGATGGAGTGTAAGGTACGGAGGAGTTGTCAGCAGCAACGTCAGAACCTGTCATGCTTCAGTTTCAGCTTCAAGTCTTTTGTTTTAAATGTTTTCTGAGGATAAAAAGTAAAAATGATCGTTGTCTGATCGGACAGCTGAACAGGATGGAGTTGGACTCCCTGAAGACGCAGCTGGAGGATCGCTGGAAGAACATCCACAAGAAGCTGCAGGCTCAGGGAGCACCAGAGCACGAGGATGCCGCCGCCATCAGGAAGTGAGTAAAAACTCATCACAGTCCGTCTAACAGGTCTGCACCAGCAGCTCATTGGTCCAGCTCCCAGTCCGGATAAAACCAGCGTTACATCAGTGATCTGTCAGGTCCAGAACAGAGAACGTTTCAGTCAGCTTTTATTACAGCCGGGGGAGTAATGTTGCTCTGGGTGAACTGGTTCCTCCTCCTGATAGTAGTCTATACATTCTGTTATCATGAACAATAAGAAACATAGTTAGACCCCTCAGTTTACTGTAAATCTGTAAAAACTCCATCCATCCATCTTCTGCCGCTTATCCGGGGTCGGGTCGCGGGGGCAGCAGCCTAAGCAGGGAAGCCCAGACTTCCCTCTCCCCAGCCACATTTGCCAACTCTGCGGGGGGGATCCCGAGGCGTTCCCAGGCCAGCCGAGAGATATAATCCCTCCAGCGTGTCCTGGGTCTTCCCCGGGGTCTCCTCCCAGAGGGACGTGCCTGGAACACCTCACCAGGGAGGCGTCCAGGAGGCATCCTGACCAGATGCCCGAGCCACCTCAACTGGTTCCTCTCGATGCGAAGGAGCAGCGGCTCTACTCTGAGCCCCTCCCGGATGACCGAGCTCCTCACCCTATCTCTACGGGAGAGCCCGGCCACCCTGCGGAGGAAACTCATTTCAGCCGCCTGTATACGAGATCTCGTTCTTTCGGTCACGACCCACAGCTCATGACCATAGGTGAGGGTAGGAACGTAGATCGACTGGTAAATCGAGAGCTTCGCCTTCTGGCTCAGCTCCTTCTTCACCACGACAGACCGGCGCAGAGTCCGCATTACTGCAGACGCCGCACCGATCCGTCTGTCGATCTCGCGCTCCATCCTTCCCTCACTCGTGAACAAGACCCCGAGATATTCAAACTCCTCCACTTGAGGCAGGACCTGACTCCCAACCCGGAGAGGGCAATCCACCCTATTCCGGCTGAGGACCATGGTCTCAGATTTTGAGGTGCTGATTTTCATCCCAGCCGCTTCACACTCGGCCGCGAATCGCTCAAGCGAGAGCTGGCGATCCCGACCAGATGAAGCCAACAGGACCACGTCATCCGCAAAAAGCAGGGACCCAATCCTGAGGCCACCAAGTCGGATCCCCTCAACACCTCGGCTGCGCCTAGAAATTCTGTCCATATAAGTTATGAACAGAATCGGTGATAAAGGGCAGCCTTGGCGGAGTCCAACCCTCACCGGAAACGGATCCGACTTACTACCGGCAATGCGGACCAAGCTCTGACACCTGTCGTACAGGGACCGGACAGCTCGTACAAGGGGGTCCGGTACCCCATACTCCCGGAGTACCCCCCACAGGAGCCCCCGGGGGACACGGTCGAATGCCTTCTCCAGGTCCACAAAGCACATGTAGACTGGTTGGGCAAACTCCCATGCCCCCCCCAGGACCCCAGAGAGGGTATAGAGCTGGTCCACTGTTCCGCGACCAGGACGAAAACCACACTGCTCCTCCTCAATCCGGGATTCGACTATCCGGCGGACCCTCCTCTCCAGGACCCCTGAATAGACCTTACCAGGGAGGCTGAGGAGTGTGATTCCCCTGTAATTGGAACACACCCTCCGGTCCCCCTTCTTAAAAAGGGGGACCACCACCCCAGTCTGCCAATCCAGCGGTACTGCCCCCGATGTCCACGCGATGCTGCAGAGGCGTGTCAGCCAGGACAGCCCCACAGCATCCAGAGCCTTAAGGAACTCCGGGCGGATCTCATCCACCTCCGGGGCCTTGCCGCCAAGGAGCTTTTTGACCACCTCAGCGACTTCAGCCCCAGAGATAGGAGAGTCCACCCCTGAGTCCACCAGCTCTGCTCCCTCATGGGAAGACGTGTTGGTAGGATTGAGGAGGTCTTCGAAGTATTCCCTCCACCGACCCACAACGTCCCGAGTTGAGGTCAGCAGCTCCCCACCTCCACTGTACACAGTGTGGACGGAGCACTGCTTCCCCCTCCTGAGCCGCCGGATGGTGGACCAGAATCTCCTCGAAGCCGTCCGGAAGTCTTTCTCCATGGCCTCACCGAACTCCTCCCATGCCCGAATTTTTGCCTCGGCAACAGCCGAAGCCGCATGCCGCTTAGCCCGCCAGTACCCATCAGCTGCCTCCAGAGTCCCACAGGCCAAGAAGGCCCGATAGGACTCCTTCTTCAGCTTGACGGCATCCCTCACTGCTGGTGTCCACCAACGAGTCCTGGGATTACCGCCACGACAGGCACCAACTACCTTACAGCCACAGCTCCGGCCGGCCGCCTCAGCAATAGAGGCACGGAACACAGCCCATTCGGACTCAATGTCCCCCGCCTCACTCGGGACATGTTCGAAGCTCTGCTGAAGGTGGGAGTTGAACCTCGCTCTGACAGGGGACTCAGCCAGACGTTCCCAGCAGACCCTCACAACACGTTTGGGCCTGCCAGCTCTGACCGGCTTCCTCCCCCACCATCTGAGCCAACTCACCACCAGGTGGTGATCAGTTGACAGCTCCGCCCCCCTCTTCACCCGAGTGTCCAAGGCATGTGGCCGCAGGTCCGACGATACGACTACAAAGTCGATCATTGAACTGCGGCCCAGGGAATCCTGATGCCAGGTGTACATATGGACACTCTTATGCTGGAACATGGTGTTCGTTATAGACAATCCATGACGAGCACAGAAGTCCAATAACAAAACACCATTTGGGTTCAGAGGGGGGGGACCATGCCTCCCAATCACTCCCCTCCAGGTCTCACTGTCATTGCCCACGTGAGCATTGAAGTCCCCCAGCAGAACAATGGAGTCCCCAGAAGGAGCACCCTCCAGCACTCCCTCCAAGGACTCCAGAAAGGGTGGGTACTCTGAACTGCTGTTCGGTGCATAAGCACAGACAACAGTCAGGACCCGTCCCCCCACCCGGAGGCGGAGGGAAACTACCCTTTCATCCACCGGGGTAAACCCCAACGTGCAGGCACCAAGCTGGGGGCTGATGAGAATGCCCACACCTGCTCGGCGCCTCTCACCATGAGCAACTCCAGAGTGGAAGAAGGTCCAGCCCCTCTCAAGGGTACTGGTTCCAGAGCCCAAGCCATGCGTCGAGGTGAGTCCAACTATATCTAGTCGGAACCGCTCAACCTCGCGCACAAGCTCAGGCTCCTTCCCCACTAGAGAGGTGACGTTCCACGTCCCTAGAGCCAGCTTCTGTAGCCGGGGATCGGACCGCCAGGGTCCCCGCCCCTTGCTGCCGCCCAGCTCACACTGCACCCGACCCCTACGGCTCCTCCCGCAGATGGTGAGCCCACGGGAGGTGGGGCCCATGTAACCCTTTCGGGCTGAGCCCGACCGGGCCCCATGGGCGAAGGCCCGGCCACCAGACGCTCGCTCTCGTACCCCGCCTCCAGGCCTGGCTCCAGAGGGGGGTCCCGGTAACCCGCGTCCGGGCAAGGGAACATTCATGCCCAGGTTAGTCGTCATCATAGGGGTCTATGAGCCGTGCTTGGTCTGGTCCCTCCCCTAGACACCTGTTTGCCATGGGTGACCCTACCAGGGGCATAAAGCCCCCGACAACATAGCTGCTAGGATCTTCGGGACGCACAAACCCCTCCACCACGATAAGGTGACGGCTCAGGGAGAGGCTGTAAAAACTCTGACCAATCCAAACGTCTCCTAAGCTTCTTCACGGCTGAGAAAATACAGGAAGGGTTTCCCGACCCGGTTCTGTTTATTTGTCTCCTCCTGCTAAACAGCCGAGAAAATCATTGGTGGAAAAAGCTGCAAACTAGATAAACACTCTGATAACGCAAACCTCCATCATGGCCTTTAAAAAGTTCCTGGATCCAAACGGTGATCCGGATCACCTCCAACATTAAATCAGTTCTTCCTTTTCACATTTCCAACAAGTCCTGAAAATTTCATGAAGATCTGTCCAGAACTTTGGGAGTTATCTTGAACACAAACAGATAAACGCCGGTAAGAACATAACGTTAGAAATACGCCTTGGATCATGCAAGGAGCAAAAGCAGAGGGGGAGGGGCCAATACAGGGGGAGGGACCAAAGTAGGGGCAGGGGGCAATACAAGGGGAGGAGCCAATACAGGGGGAGGAGTCAAGACAGGGCGCCATTTTCACATCCTGCTAGCTCCCCAATATTACCTACTCCAGCTTTAATAGGAAACGCTTTTACCAAGCATCAGGACCAGAACAAGGACAGGAGCCAGCATCAGGACCAGAACAAGGACAGGAGCCAGCATCAGGACCAGAACAAGGACAGGAGCCAGCATCAGGACCAGAACCAGGACAGCAGCCAGCATCAGGACCAGAACCAGGACAGGAGCCAGCATCAGGACCAGAACCAGGACAGGAGCCAGCATCAGGACCAGAACCAGGACAGGAACCAGCATCAGGACCAGAACCAGGACAGAAACCAGCATCAGGACATGTCCCAGTGCATCATGGGACGTCTCCCAGTGCATCATGGGATGTCTCCCAGTGCATCATGGGACGTCTCCCAGTGCATCATGGGATGTCTCCCAGTGCATCATGGGACGTCTCCCAGTGCAACATGGGACGTCTACCAGCATCCTGGGCCTGTGGCAGCAGGACTAAACAGATCTGTATTCTAGGAAGAAACTGATGTTGTGTTTCTTTGCAGACAGCTGGTGGAGAGATTTCACTGCCTGTCATGTGACCGACCCGTCATGAAGCACGTTCCGGGACCGTGAGTCAACTCACAAAACACAAAGTCTTATTTCCAGGGGAAGGGGCGCAAAAAAACCAAGTCTGACCGAGCTGCTCCTGTTTTTTTCCTCTCTCTGGGACATGAAAGACACGTGGTGTCGCTGCCGTCCTCTCCTGCCTTTCCCTCCCATAAGTCCATGAGGGCGTTCAGCATCTATGGCGGCATGGAGCACTTCCGTCGCCACAACCGGAGGTGAGACCTGCCGCCGACTTCCTGCCACTCTTCTGTGTGGAAATCGTGACAAACACACCTGCTGTTCTGTTCGTCTCAGAATGAAAGCTGGCAGCGGGACGCAGCAGCTGAGGAGGAGCTACGCCGACATGTGCAAGCAGTTAGAAAGCTTAGACATTCAGGGATGGAACCAGAACCAGAACCCAGCAGGAGTGCCGCAGTGAGTCAGGTCCAGGCAGGGGACAGGAGGGTCTGCAGTGTGAGGGGTGGCCGCTCCGAGTTGGGGTGGTCAGGGTGACGGGTTCTAATCTGGGTTCAGATTAAACTGGACCAATACCAGCAGACTGGTGAACATGTGCCTGTCTGTGAAACAACAGCAGCTTCTCGACACCAGATGATAAAATAATTTATTCAGTTGGAAGAAAGAGAAAAGTCCTCCTGAGACGAAGTAAAAACAGTTTTCTGTGCTGCAGGAAGTAAAAGCCGGGCGGGTGGGAACAGTTGGAGACGCTCCACAGACACATTCAGGCTTGTTGTTTGTCCCGCACAGCGAGCGCATTTCTGAGCTGACGGACTACAGCCAGCTGGCGGAGCCACGGAGCTGCGGGGGGAATCACACCACCACCTCCAGCAGTCAGAGACGCAGCGGCCTGCAGCACACCAAGCTCCACCCCCAGGTGGACGGCGTGTTCCAGGTAGGAGACTCCCTAACCTGTCTGAACCTGTAGGATGGATTGCTGATCACATCTCACCCATTAAAACGGTGTGTTTATTTATGGCCACTGGTTGTCTTTCTGCTACATAAGACACAAGAAAAGCTAAATAAACCAAAAAGGGGGTCGGGGAGGTATCCTCAATCCGGGTCCTGCAGGTTTTAGGAGTTTCCCTGCTGCAACACCCCTGACTAGAATCAGTGGGTAAGAAGCAGACTGACTCTGCAGCATCTAAAACCTGCAGGAGCGGCTGAGGATCCCTGGTGTCTGCTGAAGCCGGTGCAACGCGGGACATGCAGCACATGAGAAACTAGATATGGATCTATTTAAATTCAGTTACTGTAAAGAACAAACTTATTATTAATATCTCTCCTATAAACACTTCAAAAGAATCATACATTTAAATAAGGTATATGATTATTCTTATTTATGTTATTAGTTTTATTTATTAATTTATTTTTACTGTTTATTACTTATTATTTTTTATATTTACCATATTTATTACTATTTCAACAGGATAATGGTGATGATATATATCTAGTTTAGATATAGATATATATGCACATGTAAATGTATTTTAATAGTGTAAATGTTTCTGTTTATTACTAATTTATTATTATTATATTAGTAGTAGTCACTGTAGTAGTTATCATGACAGAAGTGCGCCACCTGCTGGATGTGTCGTATGTCAACAAACTCGTAACTCGTTTTTACTCTTGCATCACTCTACTGTTATTTATCTCTGTCACTGAAACATCATGTTGTAGTGCTTGTTGTCAATAAAAAAAAAACTTAGAACAATGTAATTATTTAATTTATTTCCATTTAGGAACCCGGGTTGATGATCTGATCCATCAGTTTTCACATGAATTCTTGTTTTCTGTACTTCGTCTTTAACATTGTAAATGTAAGATTTTTATCTCCTTTATTCCCGTTGGTAAAGTACCGTGTGTGTGTGTGTGTGTGTGTTGGTCATATTGCAGGAGGTAGACATCATCGGACTACACGGGCATATTTACAAAGGCCGTGTGAACGTCTCATCTGTAAAAAACACAGAAGCTAAACTACCGACGATCTCATCCAAAGACGGTAAGTTCTGGAGTTTGTAGCGGAGAACCTCCCAACAGCTGGATCAGCTATCGCAGCTGATGCAGATTTAGAAGACTTCGAAGGTTTTAAGTCTGATCTTAAAGGAGGGCCTGATACCTGAAGGTTTAGAACCTGCAGCTCTGGACAACCTGGATCTCTGAGACGTTTCAGATCCGATGCAGCCTGGTGACAAAGATTTCTAAATCCTGTTGTAGACGTTACAGGAAGCCAGCGACAACAGAAGTGTCAGATTTCTGATGATGATCTTTATCAGAACCTTTCTGCAGCATCCTGACCAGATGGAGACTTTTCAGGAATCACAGCGGTCCGGTCTGGAAGTAACAGATCCATGGAGCAGTTTTCCTGCATCCTTCTGAGCCTGGATGCTCCTCATTCTGGAGGTGAAAAAAGGAGGTTCTAGAAACCTGTTTTATGTGAGTTAGCGGACAGATCCTGGTCCAGAATAGCTCCAGGGTTCCTCTCTGTGGTTCTAACATCAGGATAAAACCATCCGTAGCTGGACAGACTTCCTGAGACAACATCAGTCTGAGTTCAGAAGGAAAAACTGTGACCATGTGTGACCAAACAAAGCTCCTGATCTGATTTGATGTGGAGTTTAGAAAAATGGCCATTTTGTGTAGAAAATAGCCGACAGGTTTGTTGTTGACGTTAACCTTCGCTCTGCTGACCACAGCCATGTGCAAGACGAAAGACCAGGTGAAGAGCTCCGCCTCCCACCGACCCGCCACGTCTCTGGAGGTGGGACACAACACTCCCGTCCTTCATTCCTCCCTCAGTGCCAAGAGCATGCAGTGCAGCCGCTCAGGTGAGTCCCGCTCGCAGGTCCAGGTGTGATCAGCTCCAGGAAGCCAGACTCCACACCATCCTGCAGGTTTTAGATGTTTCCTGCTCCAACACACCTGTCCTCTTCCCGTCCAGCCTCCAGCGGCTCCGAGCGGGACTGGCCAGTGTCCGCTCTGGGCTGCTACACGTCTCAGAGCTCCATCACTCAGGCTTCAGCTGCAGCCGAGAGCGCCGCGGACGCACGGAGCGAAGAGCCGCTCAACCTGTAGGGGGCGACGCTAAGCTGCTGGCGTGTGCGAGGTAATCTTCATCATCAGAGGACTGAAACAATCACATGACCCAGCTTCAGTTGTTTTCAGCCACTTCCAGTGTTGTTATCCGTTACAACAGTGAATAAACGAGTGTAAATGCATTAATATCCCGATGCTTCATGTTTTTCTGAGCGGAGCGAGAACGTTAAACTAGCTCTGAGTCCTCCTGAAGGCGTCATTTCAGGCGGCAGAGGCAGTGTGTGTCGGACGGGAGTCAGATAGCTGGAGTGAGTATTTTTGGTGTCAGGATGGTGTGTGTGGCTGAGTCAACAGCCTCGTTGCATCATGTGGGGAAGTTGTTGGCTCCGAGCAGCGAGGTGAACATCCTGTTCACAGAAACAGGAGGCGGCGAGCCGGAAGGCCGCGTCGAGGTGTGGTTACAACTCACTCAGACGACTTCCTGTCATGAAGGAGAGGATGCTGTTTCACAGGCCGTGTGGTCGATCCGAGTCAGAACGTAAACAACCCAGAAATCATCGGAACCGAGGGATGAACGATCTGATCTGTGTGGCGGCGGACGGCTTGAACGCATCAAGATCATAGTTTTTACATTTTCATTTTCAAATGTGAGACTTTCTACCATGTATTTCCTGTTTTATTTCTAACAAAGTCTCGTTATTTTTCCTATTTGTGTGTTTATAAACACAAATCCTCATCTGCAGCACAACTAGTGCTTTTCTAACACCATGTACAACAGCTGGATGTTTTCAATCAATTCAGCTCTAGGGGGGCATTCTAGGGATCGTACGTAAAGCTGTTTCTACACATTTAAAATGTTCCATCACCCTGTATTTAGGAGTTTCACTCCTTTCACATTCGATTCTGTAATGAGCTCTGTGGTCATTCTGCATGTTAAGCTACTCCTCATCACACATCGGTTTCTCACTTTAAACTGATGAGAAACAAACTCACTTTTCTCACTCTTCCTCCCCGACTACATCCTTCCTCACTCCTCATCCTCGCCAACAAGCAGCTTTGCAGAAGTTCATCCCCGAAGTCTTTACAGTGAAAACAAGCACAACAGCAGGTCGTAACTCATTTTATTAAACATATAAATACAAATTTAAACAGAGGAAATGAACACAAAGGTTTTTAGAGAACTCTCTAGAAGATCTGTTGGTGGATTAAAGTGAATTTCAGAGGATCTGAGAGACAGAAGTCCAACAGAAACAAAAAGACTGGAGTAGGAGGTACGTTTGCCCAGTTTGTAAACTTGTCATTGTGGTTGTGACGCGTCAGCTGGAGCTTACAGTTCAAAGCATGAAGTGGAGACCGACACATTCAGCATCCTGCAGATAAAAAACACAAAAACCAGGCTGCCGTTCAACACCACAACAAACCCGCCAGGAGGTCAGAGGTCATTCCTCTCAACTTGTCTACAGTTCAGACAGAAAAAAAACCAAACAAATCCACCGTCAGTCTGGTTTAAAGGTCCAGATCTCTGCAGTTTCCATCATAAAACACTCATCTGAGTCCATTTCAGACCTTTAAAGGACCAAACCGGTTTTCTTCTGCTTTTACCTGCAAACCAGACAGACGACGGTTCACCTGCACCGGCTGCAGGAGGATTCAGTCCACTGAAAGTTCATGGAGACAAATAAAACCTGGAGCATCATCATGAGAGTGAAAAGCAGCTGTTTGTGTGTAGTGTGACGGAGTCGTGGAAATAAACCCCGAACGGCTCAGGATACCAAACATCCCGTTAAGCCTCCTAAAACACAGGAATGCTCCTTTAAACGCCATGTTTTTCTTTCAATTTACTCAGATCTGAACCCAAAGCCTGACGGTTTAAACTCCCCGGTTGCCACGGCAACGACAAACTCTGACCCTGAAATAGCTGATTGTCTTTGTGAAACAGAACATCCCGCTCCTGACGGCGACCCCAAATCTCCGCGCCGCCTCCGTGTCTGCAGCAAAGTTACATTCAGAGCATCCGAGGCCTCGTCCGTCAGGGCGCGCGGAGGTAGGCGTGGCTTATCGCATCACCGAGCCGGCCTCAGAAGCTCCTGCAGACCAGGGCGCCGCGGCTTCCGTAGCCGCTCTCCCACATCAGATCGCATTCGTTTTGCCTCGAGCGCCAACAGAAAGTTGTATTTCCACCGTTCTCCCCTCAGAAACATGACCGCTGTCCGTCCTCACATGATCGCCTCACTGGTCGCCGTGGGAGCTTCAAATCAAACTGATTTTACCTAAAAAATGGGTCGAAACGATTCCTCCAAACATCTGGATGGAGAACGACCACATCTCCTGCTCAGGAAAAGATTTGCCACAAAATGATTCAGTTAAAGCCCTAAAATGACCCCAACATCACACACGCATTGTGTGTGATGTTGGGGTCATTTTAGGGCTTTAACTGAATCAGTTATTCACGCATTGTTTTAGTGGATTTAAACCCCGTCTCTTCTTCTGTGGTGTGTCGTGAGTCGCACGCGGTTGCATAGTTGATTCTGTCAATCCCACCAGGGTCGCTTTAGTTTCCCACCAGCCCAGCCCAGAAAAAATGTCCAAAAACTGCAGAAAAACCTTAAAGATTCGCTGTTTTCTGCTTTTTCTCACAGTTCAATCAACTTCAGTCCTAATAGAAATTCCAGACGTGATTATTTCAATCATTTTAACCATTTAAATGCCAGTTTGATCACATGATGCTACTTTATGTACTAAAACAAAAGATAATGATTTTCTTTTTGTAATTACAGAGTTTTAAAAAGTTCAGTTTGAAATTATACTGCAAAACTGGAATCAATATTTATTCTTTTTGTCAGATAAATAATTTACTGCCTTTCAGGTCATTAGAGAATAAAAAGGTTTGTTCCCAAACATGGCTGTGAAAACATAAATTTTCATACTTTGTTTTATCGTTTTCAAATAAATTTCACTCAAAAATACTAAATATTGACTTTCCCTTTTATTTGAACCCTTTAGGTGCCGTTTGGTCAGTGTCAGTGTTTTTATTTAAACAAAAAGTAAAATTAGTCACTTTCACTATACTATACTTTATAGGGGAGGAAATTTAATTTTAATTATCAAAATAATCTTTTTTAGCACAAAAGTGTCACTGTGTGATCAAAGGGTTGAAACAACAACATACTTGCTACTTTTGGTCAGGAGTGAAGCTGACTGAAATGAAAACTGTCCGTCTCATGTTTTCAGAACTTTTTGTCCTCTGATGAGTTGAAACACAAATTATCCAGTTGATCTTTGAGGAAAAAAAGTTGGAATTTCAAATATTTTTAACAGAAATATCATTTATGGGGGGAAAAATCCATCATGGAGGCCAAAAACAGATAAGAATGACCTGAAAGGAGATAAGCGTCCATCAGGGGTTAACTGGTTAAATGCAGCATTTGATGCTGGAATTCAGAAATGTACTCCTTTTTTATAAAAAGAAACTTTGGCTGCTGCCATCTTTGT
This sequence comes from Telmatherina bonti, assembly GCF_933228915.1. Taxonomy (NCBI): domain Eukaryota; kingdom Metazoa; phylum Chordata; class Actinopteri; order Atheriniformes; family Telmatherinidae; genus Telmatherina; species Telmatherina bonti. The sequence continues at coordinate 36,074,551 of NC_136612.1, read as the reverse complement.
TTGCAGGATGAAAGGCAGCAGGAAGCAGAACGCTTTCCATCCAGATGTTTCCAGGACTCGGGGTTTACTTATGGCTGTAAAGCTCCAAACACCTCGGATCCACTGTTCTCCCAGGCTCCTCTTCCTCACTCCCTCTGCTGGTTATTGCTGACTCACTGATTATTTCAACTCTATCAAAGGAGAAATGTCTAGAAAAAACAAATAAAACATAGAAATAACAGAGACTGATGACGAAGCGCATCAACAGATCACATGGCTCCGATCCTCAGTAAGTGCTCTGTTGGGTCCTGGTTGCATCAACGTGGCCCTCTAACAGTTTTTGGGCTCAGAGTCGTCAGAGACCCGGCGGGTTCTTCCTCACCGTTCAAGACTGCTGAGGAAGATGTCGAGTCGTTTGTCCTCCGACTGGAAAACAGCAGTCTTTATCCCCACCCCCTCACAGATCTGACGGTTAATCCAGCTGACCCCCCGCCCCCCTTTGACTGCAGCTCAGCCTCTGGTCTCATCTCTGACCATGGAGCGCCGACACGACGGGGGGCTGCTGGGAGCCACTGGGCTGAGACACGGGGGGCCACATGGGAGTGTGCTGCATGTGGTGGTGGTAGTGGTGGTGCATGTGGTGGCCTGTGGGTGATGACGGGGGCAGCCAGGCCGGCTGGTGGCTGGGGGGCGAGGAGGCCCAGAAGGAGCTGAAGCCTGACGAGGAGGAGGAGGGCGGCGGGGAGCAGGCCATGGAAACCTGGGAGGGGCCGCTGCCCGCACCGGGGCCACACTCAGACGCCCGAAGCTTGGAGAACATGGTGATGGCGTCAGGAAAGTTGGGTGGCGTGGCGGGGGTGTTTCTGGGGGTGCACATCTGTGGGACGAAGACAAGCTGTCAGGTGTCGGCAGAACCAGCGGTTGACATGATGCGGCAAAGTTACCGCAACACACACACACACACACACACACACACAAGAAAACAACAACACACACACTAAAGGATCCACTCGATGGTTTGATCAGATCAGACATCCATCCAGTTAAAAAAAACCCACCCAACACACACACACACACACACACACACACACACACACACACACACACACACACACACGTGTCAGGTAGCAGCCAGAATTGGAAAGGGAGGGGGCCTCATATTATAAAACAACTTCTTGTAAAAAGACGCCATGTTTTAATGTTCTCATGAAACTGCAGCTGCATGCAATGAAATTCAGTTCTTCTTAAAGATTCGGTTCTTTTTATTCAGTTCTTTTTAAAGATTCGATTCTTTTTAAAAATTCAATTCTTTTTAAAGATTCGGTTCTATTTAAAAATTCAGTTCTTTTTAAAGATTCGGTTCTTTTTAAAAATTCAGTTCTTCTTAAAAATTCGGTTCTTTTTAAAGATTCGGTTCTTTTTAAAGATTCGGGGGTTTTTTTTTTTTTAAAGATTTGACTCTTTCAGCTACCAAATGGTTCTTCATCCTGTTTTAGCCTAATTTAACATCTATAACTGGTTTAAATTTTCATGTAGTGTTTATTTTATGCATTTTTTAAATATTTTTATAAAACATTTTAATGAACTGAACAAAGAACCACAACAAGCAATTTAAATTAATTAGGATCAATTTCCTATATATGACAGGTTATTTGAAATATATGCATATTTTTATTCCCCAACACCTCATCACTCATTTCTCCATGTTTTCCAGACATAAATGTATTTAATTCCATCTCCCTCCGTCCCACTACTCCCCCTGTCTTCTGAAAGTCCGCCCTCCTCCCTTCTTTCACGTAATGGTATGATCTGATTTCTTCCTCACTTGTGATTGGCTGCATCAAAATGATGTCCCGCCTCTTCTTAAGATCCCTGATTGAGTCAACGCATCTCATTCAGTACCAAGAACTTGTTCTTGGAGTCAGATCATTCAGGGAACTACACATCACAGACTACTGTTTAGCTTAGCTATTAGCTTAGCACACCACAGACGGAGACAGCCCTCAGCGTTTAGTTAGACCAAAACAAAACTCTTATCAGTTTTAGGTTTTTATACCTTAAAATAAACCAAATCGCAAAACAAATTTGTTTTAATAGAAATGTTTAATATGTGGTATAAATAAAAAGGCCCCTAACGCCCGCCCCCCCCCACCACCACATGTACATTCCCCCTGGCATAAAAAATATGGCAGCCTTATGCTCTATAAGTAAAAAACATTATCACTGTTATTATAAATTATTTAATATATAAAATGTGAATCAAATGAGGAATTTTTTTCTCACATTTCTACATACAGAAGCGGTGTGAGTCGCCCTCTAGTGGCCACTGGTGACAATGCAGAAAAACCAGAGTTTAAGCTACATTTGGTCCTTTAAAACCCGGGAACAGGCAAGGTTTAAAAAAACAAAACGGTCGCCTCGCTCTAAGCGACGGCTTCAGTTCTTTGGTGCTACTGGAAGTTTCTGCAGAATCATACCAGGTGAAAAAGTCTGACTGCTTAAATAAACCTCTTCTCCTTCACCATTCAGCAGGTTATAATCACTGAATAACATGCATCTGCTGTGGAACGTTGCTGCCTGCAGTCTGTTGCTCTTTAACCTGAACCCAGTTTTCAAATGACGGCTTTCACAGCTCTTAACTTATAAATACCTGAAATCAGAGGTTTAGAAAGAACAAAAGCAGAACAGATGTGGTGTAAGTCAAACACACCAGATGTTTATCAGGGACTTTCATATTGTTGCACAATGAGTGTTCAGCAAACGGATGGAGAACCGGTTCTGCAGCAGGTTCTGACGCTTCACACCGTCAAAGCACGCTCTGATGTGGCGGAACATAGGTGACGTTTAACTGTACAAGTCCGAGTGAAAAGTTGGACTCGATGAAACTAAATCTCATCCAGCTAAAGTTTCTGATTCACAGTTTAATCAGCTGGAAATGTTTCAGAGTGATACATCGTCTCTCTTGCCAGCTATCTCTGTGTGAGTGGAAGTGAATGGGCAGACAGATGGTTTCCACATTAATGAGACCATCTCACGCTGATGTCGGCCATGTTTACAGAGGAAGCAAGTCCGTCTTTCCCTGATTCACAAACGTTTGCTTGGCTTTATTCCAGATATAACGGATTGTTATTTCTCTGCTTTTCTCATCACTTGTTGATCTTTGGCTGCTCCTGATTGGACGTTACCGTCAGTTTAAGCTCTCTGATTGGTGGAAAGTCTGACAGGAAGTGACTTCATCATCCTCTGTGAGATCTCTTAGCAGCATAGCAGTGATGGTGATGAAGATGTGATAAATAATGGTGTTATCATGGATCATTTACCATGTAGAGTCTCTGAATAAACACTACATGTTGTGTCTGGATTGTAAACCTCCTGGACGGATAGAAACGCTGGAAAACCTCCGTAGATCAGCTGGAGGGTCACATGACCATCAGAGTTCCACACTATCGTACTGAGACACTGGTGATGATGGAAAAGATGGCGCTCTGTGATCTGCTGGCGTTTTAAGGGTTAAAGGTCTGTAAACTGGATTCAGACCATCTGCACAACAGTCTGGAAATGCTGAGCATCGCGTCACTTCTCCCAGCTGTTCCTCAGAAAAAGATCCTTTTGGCTTTTTTAATTCTACAATAATAAGTTTTTGAATGGCTATTTGTTTCACGCTGCGGTCCACATGTCCAGCACGCTGTTCCTCCGTAGCGGCTATCAGATCGCCGGCATGCAGCCCGGTCGGGATCACATAATGAACACCGGAGTTCCGTTCCCTCCAGCAGTTTCACGTTTCCTGCGCCGACGTCCAGGAGCGTCTCAGCCTCCTTCCAACTACATCCAGTTCGCCATTTTTTTACGTCTTTAACAGGAAATGTGTGTTTCATTCACCGACATCTGGACCACGCTTCTCCACAGTAAATTTCAGACTTTCCATATTTAACATCCGTCTGTTGTTATATCCTGATCAGCTTCAGTTGATCATAATAAACATTACTGAGTCATTTTCTCTTGTCGTTTAAAAAGGCACAAAGAAGAATTTAAGCTCCTTTTTAACATGTAACGCCTGAATTTATTTACTGCTATGTAAATACTAGTGAATAATGGAAATGTTTCAGATAATTAAACCAGTTTGTAGCAGATTTGCAACACCTAGGAAACCGTTCCTGATCAGAGGATTACCATATAAACATTTTAATATCCAAAACAAGCTTTGTTTGTATAAATCAGGTGTTCCCGCAGTGAAACATCTGATACCTCCAGGACCCGGGTTGCTGATCCCTGATCTACAGTCTGAACCTCAGAATGAGGAGGTGGACTTACCATCTGGTGGTGACTGGGGATGTTGGCCTCCTGGAAGAAGGAGCTCAGCGCCGTCTGCAGGCAGAGACGGAAGATGGTTAATGTTCGCATCCTTTAAACCAGGATGATATGTTGCAGGAAAATACATAGATCCATAATAATCATCATATTCTGGTTTTCCTCCAAACGCCGTAGGAAAACATGCATCATCATCACCACGCAGGTCACATGACCTTCAACCCTTTTCATCATTATTCATGACATCGACAGAAAACTTCAGAATGCAGCAGAAACTGGACAAATTTCTTCATTTATTACAAACTTTATTAAACTGAGTCATTCACTAAAATATTTGTTTTTCCAGCAGGACAGAAATCATGTTTGACTTTTCTACGATGGTCTCAGCCTTCAATCTGTTGTTAAAACTCTGGATGGAGAATTTAATATATATTTAATAAAATAATAAACACTTAAAAAAAAAAAGTCAAAACATTTCTAGATCATTAAAAAAATGTTTTTATATAACTTTTTGGATTTTTCTCCTTTTTTTGTTTAAATTTTTCCACTATAATTACTTGAATGACATCTCGTAAAGGAGTTTAAATAGATTTCTTTTCAATTAAATTGTAAGAAGTTGATTAAAAACAGGAATAAAAAAATACAATTTCATAAATAAAATTTAAGAAATGTCAATGAAAAAAAAAAACTGGGAAATTAGATAAAAAAGACAAGAACAAAATAATGTTCATTTAATATTAAATCGTGAAAATAATCTAAAATAAATTAATACGATTAAAAGTTATACGTAGAAATAAAAGGACAGAGGGAAAAATAACTTGTTTATCTCAGAATAATAAAGTGTGAAAAACAATCTGAAGCTGCTGATAACCTGTGATGTGTTCAGGAACTGTCAGAAACAACAGTGACAAAGTTTGGCTGAAAACTGGATCAACTTTCCTGATAAACACAGAAATATGAAGTTTTTCTGTCTCGGCGTCTCCGTCCATCAGAAACGTAACTCGTCCTTCAGTCGGACTTTTCCTCACGTTCTGACAGAAATCCAGATCTTCTCAACGTAAACAGCAGCTTTCAGAGCCGGCTTCTTGTATTGTTCCTCTCCGTTGTAAACAAGGCCAAGGCCAGTCGGCACACCCAGCAGCTCTCCAGGGAACATTCCTGAGACTCTGACGTCATCGTATTCACCTCGCAGACGGGAAACGCCGGCGGGAAAGTCATTCCAATGATCACAACATCGTAAAACTGACAAGCTCCAGCACATCGCGCAGGTAAACGAGTCATTTTACAGTCTGGAAGCTTCTCCTGCAGCAGCAAGTCCAGCTTCTCCACTCGGCTGCTGAGGAATTTCGCTTCACTTTTCCCTTACAAAGGACATTTTCCCAGTTTTCCAGCTTTGTCAACCTACAGAGCTTTTTTTTGCTCCCTTACGAACGTAAATGTGGACTTCTGTTGTAAATGTTATCATGCATCATACTTTTTCGTTGCCAGTTGGGTCAGTTCATCCACTAGAGGGCAGTGCTGAGTTACACTTCCAAGCAATCATTCATTCATTATCCGAACCGCTTGCTCCGATGAAGGGTCGCGGGGAAGCTGGAGTCTATCCCAGTAAGCTTTGGGCAGGAGGCGGGGTACACCCTGGACAGGTCGCCAGTCCATCGCAGGGCGTAGCCGTAACCCCCCGATATAAAGTTGTTTACAACCATCACACACCAGAAGAAGAAAACTACATTTTGTGCTGTTCTCTGCTGTGTGTGTTTTATTTGGCGGTTTCTGTGCTGCCTTCTTCCTGTTCCTCTTCTTCTCTGGTTTGTTCCTTTCTCTGATTGTGTGTCAGCTACACAACCCTACACCACCTCCGTAACTTCCTGAGCTAAGCTTCTTGAAAACAGACCACATTACGACCATAACAGACGAAACTGAAACAGAAACGGGCCTTCAGCCGCCAAACAGCAGCCCTTCCCTACGAGCCATCTGTGGACGGTCATGACTTTGACCTGTAACGTCTAAGACTTGTGGACCGCCTCAGGGTTCCCTGTTGGGCCCAGATCTCTTCTCATTAAAAACATCTGTTTTCACTCTTCAGCAGATGTTTATAAACATGTTTCCTTGTTAAAACCGAGGCGACGCTAACAGGCGTCCAGCGTCGGGCAGAGCTTCACGTGATGCACAGACGACTTTCAGCGTAAACAGTTCAGGTCTGAAACGTCGTATAAACATGGCGACTGATCAGGGTGTTGATCAGCAGCTGCTACGAATGAACTTTCACCGTTTCCTGACTGTCGTTTCTGATAAATAGAGTGTAAAAGTGGTTGGAGACCAGATGAATAGTTTAGTTAACTGTCTAAATAACACTGCATGGCGGTGTGTTTGTGGTGAGTTGACTGTCAGAAAAAGCCGTGGGACAGCGGAGTGTTTGTTGATTCAGACATGGAGGATGAGCCTGTCTGCAGCCTTTTGTTTTCTGCTCTGAAAGAATGAATGAATGCAGGTTTCCTCCCCCTCCTTACGCTCCCAGCCTCCCCCCTCCCCCACCACTGGGTTGTTTGACAACAGCAGCGGCTGCACAGGAATGTCGGCCGTCCAACTTGACACACGTGGAGGCGTGAAGCTGTTGTGCAATGAGGCCACACAGCTCTTTGTTTCCACTTAGTTTATTTGTCAGGTTGGGTCTGATGTGGTCGTCCCTCGTCTCCCACAGCCGAGTGGACGGCGACGCCGCAGCGACAAACCCGACCTTCATAAAAACACAATGTACCCCTACAGAGAAGGAAGGAAGTTCCTCCTGCAGTGAATGTAACTAACTGGGACAAACTGAAGCAGAAACATCCAACATTTTCCAGCTTAAGCTGTTAAAAACGTCATTTTCTGGACTCCAGATCCGCAGGCGACGTCTTCAAACAGCAGCTTCTGCTTCATGAGAAAGACTGACAGACAGGAAGCTGCTGCAGACCTGACACCAATAATAATCTTTACTTTTTACAGTCTTGTTAGTCTCTGTATAAACAGCAGATACGTTGAACACGTCCATCTGCCTGCACTGGTAACCAGAAATGTTTTTATTCTCCTCCCAGATACCTGAAGAACCCACAGTTTGGCTTTAACTGATGAAAACAACTTTAGTCCTAAAAAACAACCTTCTCCAAAGACATACAAGTTTCTGAGACATTTTGCATCATTTTATGGTAAAAACTTTGTTCAAAACCCGATAAAAAAAAACCATTTCTGGTATCTGCCCTGATAGATACCAGAAAAAACAAACACTAAAGCCTGGTGGTGTTGCGTTCCTACAGCCGGCTGTAACCGTCCCTGAGAAGTAGAATATTAGCAGGATCGCGACAAATGCCTCTGCTACGTAACGGCGTGACGCAGCGTGACGCCGTCCTTCATCAACTTCTGTCTGGACCTCGCGTGTCCACAGAACGGAGCTTCGTACCACTGTTATAAACGGACATTTAATCAACACACAGAAAATCAGAGAAATTCCTGATTTGCTTTTATTACAACTCACACAGAAATGGATGGTTTTTAACGAACCAAAGCTTGCAGCGTGTTAAGCCCCGCCCCTTTTGGGTCAGATCAGTCAGAACAATACCCAAACAAACGAATCTCAGAAAAGTAGGACGAGTTGGGCTGGATTTCTGGGTTCCCTTCCCAACCCGACCCGCCAGTGGAGACCAGATGTATAATCATGTGACGAATCACATGGTATGGATGCTAAATGGTTAAAAAAAAAAAAAGAAGAAAGATTACATTTTGGGCCAAATAACACCTCATATAAAAACTTGATTTATACGATTCTAAGAAATAAATATAAACAACATCATCATCACTGATCTTTACACAACATGGCTGCTGTGTTGTTCTGAGCCCGGTTCGGTTCTGATGATGTCAGGAGGAGGACAACCGCGCCGCTGCTAACTCTGCCGTTACATTTTAACCAACCGGTCTGTCTCTGAACACCTGTGATGTCATCCAGGTGTCTTTATGCTCCGAGATACAACAAACCAGTCAGAGCCTCCAAACTGGAAACAAAGTCCAGAACAGAGGAGCTGATCCGGGAGCTGTGGTCTGACGGAACCATCTGGAAGCTCAGGCTGGATGTCAAACATCCTTCAGGTGTGTCAGCTGGTAAGGAGGAGTTCGTCCTGGAACAGCTGTGTTTGTATCCACTTCCCAGATTAGAAATCTAGCAACCATCTGGATGAAAAGGGTTCAGTATCTGGTTATTTCCCATCCAGGAGACTCTTTCAGAAGAATGGGAATCAATTTATCGCTCAGGAAATTATTCTTTTATTTGATTTTATTGAATATTACCAGCAACTTAGTGGGATAAAAGTTTCCTCAGTGGGTTTGTTGTGGGGAAAGTTGACATGCAGCCACAGGCACATGTCATGAGTAAAGTTTGTTTACAGTCTAAGAAAAAAAACCTGTCTGAAAGTTGATTCCCCCGCAGGTTCAGGCTCTCTTGACTTTACGGATCGGAGAACAGCTGGAAGGATAATGCATCTTAATCAGTCTATATTTAACTGGACAAGACTTGGATCAATGTCGGCGCACCGAGCCCAGAGACTCTGACCTCTTTATGCGCTGCTGGGGGAAGCTCCCACTCAACCTAACTTATTAGTGCTTGTTTCAGGATCATCTCTGCTGGTTTGGTTGGTTTTAACGCGTTAAACCAGTAAATAAAGATCAGTGTGATGAGAAAGAGGAACATGTTATCAGATGTAAATGAAGCCAAACTGTTGTCAACAACAGTTCATTTGTAATTTATTGAGATGATGATACAACTCGTTTTCGAGACAGATACAGATAACAATACAATCCTTAGTTTGACAAGACAAAAGATGTCTAATGGTCCCTATAAACCCAACCCTCGGTACAATTCAATTCAGCTTTATTTATATAGCGTCAAATCACGGCAATGCCAACTCAAGACGCTTTACAGACAAACATAAAACATAATGAAAGCCAATAGCCCATATAAGGAAGATCCAACTCAATCTGCTTTTATTTTATTTCGCTTTTGTACAAGCGAAATAAAATACATTAACCAGAAAAGTACAGTACGTCCATGGGCATACACATTTAATTAACAATCGTGATTGCACAGCATAACTCAGAGTCAAATTGTTTAGAAGAATACAACAATATCAGAAGCAAGTTGTTTGTAAGAAGCTGAGTGTAGCTGTCCTAAAGCTTTACTGAGAAGTGATAGACACTGGTAAACTGTTCAGGATCCATTCCGGCCTTTCTTTAGCATTTCCTGGATTATCCTGCTAACAACAATTAGCTCTGCAGTGACACGGTGGAGCCCTGATGAGAATGTAAACAAAGCGGCCATTGAGCGGAGCACCACGTCCTCAGTGCGGCTAGCTGCGCTAACATTAGCCCCGGGAGCGCGTGGTCGCAGGGCCGACACGCTCCACACAAACATCAACATGAACTCCTGATAACCACCCGACAGCTCGTGTTCAGGTCAAATATGGACCAGAAAAGAGAAAGCGGGATGTGAATAAATCACACTCACCTCAAACTGCCAGTGGGCCGCTTGTAGGAGCTGCTTCGCCTGATCGGCGGCGCAGCCTGCCGTCAAAACAAACTGGTTAATCATCACTTGGTGCCGGAGTTCATCCATATTCACCGACATGGCGACGCGGAGCTGCGTTAAAGCAGGGGAGGGAAATAAAACAAAGGTAAAAGAACCTGTCGAGTCGACCGCAGCGAAAGCTTGGTGATCGCTGCCTCCCTGTCCGCGTCCTGCCGCAGCCTTCAGCAGCAACAACAATATTTTCATGTCATCACCAACAACAAAGAGGAGCGCGCAGCTGATTGGTCAGAACCACAGCCAGACCGTAGTAGGGAAGCGCTGATTGGCTAGTGTTTAAAATGATTGTGTGTTCGCTTTGATATATAGGAGCAATGTTGGTGGGTGGAGTCGAAGAGAATTGGAAGGAAAATAAGTACCCCACCCTCCGTGGTTGTCCCGATATGCAAACACGCGCTTGTATTCGTTTTTGCTATGTTGACGTAATGTGTTTGATTTGTTTATAGCGTGAATTCATAGAGCTGATTGGCTGTTTCCTGTAGCAGGTAAACATTGCACATAATTACTATTTTAATTCTTAAAAACGGAATTTAATGATATTTTCTTCATTTTAGATCAAGGAAAGTATTGATTAAATTCAATAATGATAAATAAAAAGTATGACAAGCATTCACTGAAACAGAAATAAAAGTATTAAGCAATATATAAATATATGTCATATCTGTCACATAACTTAAATATTTAAAAAATGAAATTAAGAAAAATGTTTTTAAAAAGGAAAAAATGATTAATAAAAATGATCACAGAAATAAGAAAAAAATGAATAAGTACATTTAAAATATTTTTTAAAAAATAAGTTAAGTAATTTAAAAAAATGGAAATAATTCCAATTGAATTAAGAGAAAAAATTAAATAAAACAAAAAACTATAGTAAATTTTCAAACATCAGGAGGAAAATCTTCATCACTGAGTCTTTGCTACGTTGATGCTTTGAGTCGTCCAAAAAGTTTTGTGTCGCAGCATCGTTTTAGATCAGAGCCATCAAACTTTGGTTTTTGGAGGAGTCCTGCAGGTTTTACATATTTCTCTTCAACACCTGATTCAGATCAAACACACCTTGTTAGGTTCTGCACATTAACTTTCATCAGGTGTGTTGAAGAAGGGAAACCTGTAAAACCTGCAAGACATGGTCCCTGGAGGACCGAAGTGTTGGACCTCTGTTTTAGAAAGTACTTTGTGTCCTGTTTGCATATCATCTGGCTGCATAATCTGTGTTTTCTGTGTGGATTCGTGTTTTTGAGTCTTCTCTGTTTCCGCCCAACATAGAAACATCCAGAAGCTCCAGACTTTAACAACATTCAGCTTGTTGCAGTTAACTACATGTTTATTCTGTTATGTTCAGAATGTCTTTACGTCCTGAAAACATTTTCATCATAAATCATCACTCGTAAAAATCTTCTGGCTGGATTTGGTCTTCCTCCTTATGCAACTGACGGTGTTTTATCTGAAGCAGCTGTTTTCTAGGTAGACAAATACTGATTCATACAACTTTTCTTTTTAATTCCTATTTATATGCCATAGTCGCCTTCTGTCTTGACCAATTGCTCTTTTGGGAAATGCCAGTTTTTTCACATGAGCATCAAGCTGAATAATTAAAACTGATGTACGGTGATTAAAAAAAAAAAAAGAGGTGTACGTTCAGTAAAAACACAAAACCTAGGTTTTAATCTGTAAAACAGGACTGCTGTGCAGGTTAAATCCATATAAACTAATAAATAACATGATTTAAAACGCTTCTGGCGTTTTAAGGAGTGTTTCTGCATTGATGTGCGTCTCATTTCAACACTTTCCAAACGAGTGAAACCGGAGCTTTTATCTCCTCTGTGGACTGAAGGCTGACAGACTTACAGTCACTATTCTCCTGATGGAACAACACTAATCTTATTATGTGAGAGCAGCCGTTGGCAGCAGGCCGTCCAGCTCACGTTCTGCCGCTGGCTGAATTATTTAGCTGATCTGCAGGTGAAAACACACGAGACACTCCTCCATTCAGGTACCTGGGAGATCTGCAATCCAAGCAAATACCTCACTTCTTCTGAAGAAGGACCTGCAGCCTCCTAATGCTTCATTCTTCTTGTTACTGCTTTGTTAATTCTCTTGAATTTAATAGTTTGCACAGAGGAAGATGGCTGAGCCATTAACTAAATATAGGTACATTATTTAATCTGCTTTTGTAAATGAAAATGTTGGTGTGTTTGATAATCTGGTTCACAGAATGAATCGTATTCAGCATCTTTAGAAAACAGAAACAAAGTCTAAATCTGATGCAGAAACACTTAGTAAATGTTGTTGTAACAGTTCTTCTGGTGTTTGGGAAGCTTCTCAAACCTCCAGATTAATTAGTGACGGGTGAGGGTGCCATGATTGGGTACAAAAGCAGCTTTCATCAAAAGTTTCTTTTTTTAAAAATAAGGATGGGTGATAAGTCAACACTTTGAGGCAAACACCAGGGAATGATCAATAGGTTTAATAAATATTACGTTTTACATCATTTTTCCTTTTTCAAGTCAAAGTGTAAATGTGTGAAAACTGATTAATTTATTTGACATAGTTTCAGATTTAACCAAATCCTGATTAGAACCAGAACATTATTTAGTTTGTTTGTGGCTGGAGTTTGTTCAGTAGTTTTAATTTTAAAAACTCCAAAATATTGTTTTTAATTTTGCCCAACCTGTTTTTTTTTCCTCATTTCTTCCTGCTACTATCTACCTGCTATCCTCACTAAAGCACCTCCACCTCAGCTGCATTCCAAACGTCTTCTTGGCTTTATTTCTCTGCTTTTCTCATCGCTTGTTGATCTTTGGCTGCTTCTGATTGGACGTTACTGTCAGTTTAAGCTCTCTGATTGGTGGAAAGTCTGACAGGAAGTGACTTCATCATCATTTCTGAAATTTCTTGGCATCATAGTTGATGAAGATGTGATAAATACTGGCGTTATCGTGGATCATTTATGATATAGAGATTGAATAAACACTACATGTTGTGTCTGGATTATAGACCTCCTGGGCGGATGCTGGAAAAAATGCTGGAAAACCTCCGTAGACCAGCTGGAGGGTCAGACGTCCATCACAGAGTTTTACACCTCTGTTACTGACTGTTTGATTAAGATTTAAAGATTAAACTAAATAAAGTACATAAAGTGTACCTTGAAGTCTTCACACAGCGAGAGACCGTGTGACTCATTTTTCTGCTCATAGATTAACATTCAGTCACGTCGACCTGCAAACAGGAGCGTAATTTATTGTAAACATGTAGTCTTCTGTTGCTTGAATCGCTTTAGTGGTCCGAGTTTCTTCTTCAGCATCGCAGACATGAGTACCCCGCAGATTATAGAGATGCCTTCATGGGGGAGCAGAATGTGGGAAAACATCCGGGAACTCTTATGTCGTCAAGGTGACGTCCACATCCGTGTCCTACTGAAGATGCTTGGAGCGTCGTCATCATTGGCTGCCTCCATGTGAAGATGCTGTGTGCGCAACGCCGTGTGTTTCTGGTTGCGTTTAGCCTGTTACATGTTGATGTCGTCTCCACCTACCAAACCAGACTGGACTGGGTCACCAGCAGCTTGGTGGAGTTGATGTGTGCAGGAGGCCGGAAAAGCTTCACACACTCAGTGGTTTACAGGTAAACATGTCACGTTTGTTCCTGCAACAGTCATCCAAAGTACGACTCCGTCATTTTTCAGTCTTAAATAATTCCACATAATCCAGATAATCTGAGATGATGGTGAGACAAACTAAACTGTTCAACATGGTGATAAATCAGATGGGTACAAAGCTGAAAGAGTCAGACGGATCAATATTCTTTATTTTTAATGATGCCTCTTTTATTTCAATCACATCATTTGCAGGGAAACTTAAAACACTGGGTTATTGTCATTTAAGTGATTTACTTTCAGTGTTTCCACGAATCACTTGTGTAATGTTTGTATTTTTCTGTAAATTTTGTTTACGTCTCTTTCATTCAGGTTTTTTTTTTTTTTTAAATCTGTGGTTGTTTGGCGCCCTCGTGTGTCCAGCTGAGATCATTACACCTGAACTCAGGCTGAAACATCACCCAGTCATGATTTAAATGCTATTTTACTTCAGATTGATCTTTTTTAAATGATTTTTTTTTTATTTTGGTTTGATCCACTTTATTTCATTTTCTTTTTAATTTAATTTTCATTTTATTTTTTATTTTAATCCATTTTATTCACTACTGCAGAGTCTGCAGACTAACACTGACCTGCCTGTCCATCTCTTGCTCAGTCCTTCTCTCCCTCCTGAACAAGATCCCGACATACAGGAACTCCTCCACTTGGATCAGGACCTCATTCCCGACCCCGAGAGGACGCTCCCCACATTTCCAGCTGAGGATCATTCAGAGATGCTGTTTCTCATCCCAACCTCTCCACTCAGCTGCAAATCGCTCCAGTCAGAGCTGGACATCACATCCAGGTGAAGCCAACAGAACCACATCATCTGCAAAGAGCAGACCAGATCCTGAGACCACCGAACCGGATCCACTCAACACCTCGGCTGATCCTGGAAATTCGGTTCTGATCAGCATCGGCGCACACAGATCTTTATTGTGACATCAGCTCATTTTCTAACAGAATTACTATTTTCATGAATAATTCCTGCAGACATTTAGACGTTTATAGTTTAAATGAACGATGACGATGTAGTTATTTATTCTGCTGTTTTATTCCCTGATTCAATGTCTGCAGGCGGTTTATAGACAAACTTTGTCGGAGCAGCCTGCTCCAAGCAGGTGGTAAAGGTCAGACTTTTGGGGGGGGAAGGGGGGGGGGGGGACTGAAGCTGAAGTTGGAATATGAATAAAAATCAGCTGGAATATGAATAAAAATCAGCTGAAATATGAATAAAAATCAGCTGGAATATGAATAAAACTCAGCTGGAAGCGCCTCTCTCTCCTCCCTCCCTCCTATATGTCACCGAGGTTTTAATCCTGACCCCTCCCACACCTGACCTTCCATCAGCCAGGTGGAGGTGAGTCTCTGATGTTGGGGACACAGAGAAGAAGAGGCCCCGGTTTTATAGCGTTCCAGTTGTCTCTGTGGGGCCCCAGGAAACCAGTCAGCCACACTAACACACCATTCAAGGGGCCGAACCTTTTTGTTTCGCCTTTCTCTCCTTTTCTGCTTTATGAACAACAGTACATTCCTTCACATACACCCCCCCCCCCCCCTCCCCCACCCTCACCCCTCCACCACCACTCCCCTCCTGCAAGTCCAAACACGGGTCCAACTTTCAGCTTGTGACTGATTAACGTTGAGGCTGCTGGCTGCACACGGATGGCGTGTTTTCCATGTTTGACTCCTCCCGCCTGTAGGTGCCCCCCCCCCAGCGAAGGTATCCTACCCAGTCTAGTTTATTGGGATCCTTCTGTGGAGCTCCTCATCTCATGGGTCAGATATAAGAGGGGAACTTTCCAGACTGTACAGTGAGAGCTAACCACAGCTGCACATTAACAGACACAACTACATTAATGTGTTTATTTATTTTTTAATCAGGCATGTTTTTAAATTTGCAGTCTTTTTTACTTCTGCCACGGAGGTTGTTTATTTACGGCGTTAATCTCGTTTGTGTTCAAGATAATTAAAAAACTTCTGGGCGGATTTTCATGAAACTTTCCGGACTTGTTGGAAATGTGAAAAGGAAGAACTGATTTCATTTTAGGGCTGATCCGGATCACCGTTTGGATCCAGGAGTATTTTAGAACAGTGGCCCTCGGCAGAGGTTTAA
The DNA here is from genome assembly GCF_933228915.1 of Telmatherina bonti. NCBI lineage: Eukaryota > Metazoa > Chordata > Actinopteri > Atheriniformes > Telmatherinidae > Telmatherina > Telmatherina bonti. The sequence continues at coordinate 36,058,909 of NC_136612.1, read as the reverse complement.
GCTCTCCGAGTGCTTTTCTAGTTTGATTTGTTTTTTTAATTTATTCTTTTTTTAAACGATCGTCGTCATTTGCAATAAGGTTTTTTTTCTTGCATTATTTATTATTTTTAGTTGTAGCTTCAGGGCCACCGTACTAAAGAAACATCCCTTCCTGTGTGTCCTGGAACAAAAACAAAGCAGGAAGGTCCATTTAAAACGCCGTGACGAAGCACCACTGCACAAACTGCTGGATGACCGCCGTTCTCCTTTGGTACCGGGTCGTGCTTTGATGTGTCGCGCTGCTAAACGTGTAAAACCTGCAGGACTCTGGTGCAACGTGTCTGCTTTAGATGAGAACACTGAAGACGTCTGTGTTGTGATTTGAGAAGCGCTGAAAGAGTTTCCTCTTTAAGAAGCACAAAGGAACTTTTACAGGTTTCCTCAGTGGTGCCTCCTATCGCTGGGTCTGATATGTGTCCAGACAGGAAAAGTCTGGTTCATCTCCTGTTTTCTTTTCCTTTCCTTTCCTCTGATGATGTCCTCTTACATTTCTTTGCTGAATCAGCTGAGTAAGCATTTTAAAAAGTGTGTTTCTGTTCGCTTGCTGGAGTTTGATGTGCTGCATGAAAGCAAATTCAGCTGCAGGGGTGTAAATGTGCTGCTTTGTAGACCACAAACTCTTATCAGTAGATTTATAGATTTGAGAGTGTAGAAAAATTCATATATATTCCCAAATATGTCAAAACATTCAATCCATGAATGTTTTCATTGTCTACACGGCTGAATTGGATTTGGGGTCATGAGAGGCTGGAGTCCCTCTGAACATTTAGGAGAAGCAGGTCCACCTGGACAGGTCGCCCATCCATCACACATTAAAATAATTTATATAAAATTCTGCGTATGTATATAACATAGGAAACATTAAATGAAAGTTATTAGTCTATTTTATGAGACACAGCTGACATAAGCCCCCCCACCGTGGTGGTCCAGCGATGAGATGCAGGTATGGATGGATGGGTCCTCTCTGCACATTGAAATGATGTCTTCATGAACTGTGCATGTGTAGGAGGTAAGACGCCTTGCTGGAGAGAGGAAGAAATGTTGGAACACAAGTTGTTTGGTTTCTCAGACTCAGCTGTGCAGCAACAAATGCTGGATTTGTCGTTTCATTTTCTATTATATTCTGGTTAGTTTATATATTCTAACAGCTTTCATTAACCTTTCCGTATGCAAAGCAGTCGTTATGTTGAAGGTCAAGATGAGCGTGCTTTCTCCTGTTACCTCACTTCTTCCTTTAAACAAAGGCTAACTGTAAACATGTTTCATTCTGCACAAGGTTAAAGTAAAGAGAAAATGGATAATCTGTCCTGTTAAATTCACATCAGGCAAGAAGCAGAGAATGCTGCAAGTCCAACAAATGCACATAACAGAAGTCACAATGCTGTCAGAGTTTAAAGTAGCCAGTTACATAATGCATGTTAGAGGGTGAAAAGCATAAACCTGGATTGAAGCTCCTTAAATTGGCAGTTTGAAGGTTTGAAAGCTTAAAATCTGACTGCTCCTCCTGAAATATTTTATCTTATTTGTCACAAATATGCTTTTTTTTAAATTTTATTTTATTACTAAAATGATTTGGCTTTGATGTATTTCAGGCTATCTAGACATTATTATTATTATTATTATTATTATTATTATGATCATTATTAATATTATTATTATTATTATGTCTAATATTTAATTGTAGAATATTTTATTTAAGTCTCTTCTCCCAATTTTTACTGCATTTATTTATAATTTTACTCTTCCAGTTTTATTCAGTCAAGATTACTTTAACTTAAACCTTAAAACTCCACCAGATGGTTTATATCATTACCAGGGTCTCAGGATACCATGTAATGGTCATGTGACCCTCCAGCTGGTCTACAGAGGTTTTCCAGCGTTTCTATCCACTACGCAACATGTAGTGTTTATTCAGAGACTCTACATGGTAAATGATCCATAATAACACCATTATTTATCACATCTTCATCTTCATCACTGCTATGCTGCTAGGAGACCTCACAGAGGATGATGAAGTCACTTCCTGTCAGACTTTCCACCAATCAGAGAGCTTAAACTGACAGTAATGTCCTATCAGAAGCAGCCGAAGATCAACAAGTGATGAGAAAAGCAGGAAAATAAGGATCCTCTATGGCTGGAATAAAGCCAAGAAGATGTTTGGGATGCAGCTGAGGTGGAGCATGTAGATGATGAACAATAGGGATCCCAGCATGGAGCCTTGGGGAACGCCACACGTAGATCTATAGTTACTGACACAAAGTAGTCCCTTTTTTTTAAGGTAGGATTCAAACCAGTTTAAAACCAGACCAGAAATTTCCATCCAGTTTCCAGCTGGAGTTGGTTTAGTGAGGATAGCAGGTAGAAAGTATAGCAGAAATAAGTGTGTAAACACGTAAATAGTGTATGTTGTGTGTGTGTTTCAGACGTGAGAAAATGATGTACAGATGAGAAAAGGCTTGGTCACTGCTGATCTGTGTGTTATTTCTACAAAATTCTGGTTGCTCTTTATGCTGCTTTGTCTATTCATACATTCATTTTACATCATTTTAGCCTCAGAATCTGACAGCTGAGGCTGGAAACATCACATCTGCGTGGAAACATCATGTTTCCATGGAAACATCACGTCTGCGTGGAAACATTATGTCTGCATCTGACTGGGAGTCAACGCTTTAACATGTAGTTTAAAATAAAAAAAATAAAAAAAACATGCAATCAAGACTAGATAAAGGTGGTTTGCAAGTTGTAAGGGTGAAAATCCAAGCAGGTCCCCTGCAGGGGCCCCGGGCCTCAGCTTGAGAACCTGATCGGGCAGCAGCCACAGTTGACTTGGGGGGTGATTAAAAATGAATCACTATGGAAACCAGCAGGCCAATGGCGGAGCGGGAAGCTGTTTACAAGGGGTGTCCCGTTTCTATGGTTGCTGGACAAACCTCCTGCACCAGGTATTAAACTGCTTCCCCGGCCGACCCCGCAGCCCGCTCACACCGATACACAGACCTCCGCGAGAGCAGAAGGAGCGCGCGACGCAGCGCCAAACGCAGAGCGCAGGAATTCCTCATTTCTCTCCGCAGGTGCGCGTTAGTCAGGCTGAAGGTTCAATACCTGCTGCTCGTGTGGGATTTGCTACGTCTTGCGCTGAACGTCGCAGCGAACTGAAGGTGAGTCAGGATGGAAATACTGCGGACCCACAAGGCCTGGAACCCCCCCCCCCCCCCCCCCCCCCCGCTCTGACAACAGGCTTCTTTCTTTCAGGATCTATAAAAGTTTATTTTTCTAAAAAAAAGAAAGTTATAAATAACTTATTTAACTGATGACAAACATCAACACTGTTACATAAATATACAGGTTGAAAATGTCTCCAATGCGCAAATTCCTCCAAGATCTGATAAAAATAATTTATATTTACAATCATACGAGGTTATAGAGGAGAAAAACGGCGTTTTTAGTCCTGTGAGCGGGTTTTACAGACTGCAGAGGCCGCGGGTGGCGCGTGCGCTCCTCTCAAGCCTGAGCGTCAAGTGCGCATTTTTCAGGAAAGTTCTGAGAGCCGCAGACAGAAAAGGCAGCTGAACTTTATCACAGAACACTTTTCAGGGGGTCAGAATGTTTTTAGCTTTTATTTTCCACATTAATCCAGGTACCACTGGATTAAAGGCAAATAACAGGCCTTTACGCGCGCGCACAGGATCTGTTTTCACATCATTAAGATTTTCTCTGTCTTTGCGCACTTTGAAGTTGTGTGTTTATTATTTTCGGTCCTTCAGACTGTGGCATCGGGAGGAAGGGAGAGGTTGAGGGGGAGCCATGCTGTCTCTGAGCTGTACGGACCCCTGGCCTGAAGGCTCGGTGGGGCTGGAGGAGGAGGTGGTGACGGCCGCTGCGCAGGCCGAGCAGCGGGACGCCGGCTGCATCAGCAGCTCCATCAGCCTGGATGACAGTCTCACCAGCCTGCAGTGGCTGCAGGACTTCTCCATCCTCGGTGCCAACGTGCCGCACCACGCGCACCAGCAGCCGCACCTGTTCGGCCACCAGCCGCTGGGATCCGACGCCCCGGCCTCCCCTCTGGCCGGGGACCCTGCCTCTATCGGGATGCCTCTGACCCCCGGGAAGCCCACCGCGGCGGCCTACAGCCGGATGCAGCCCCTCCCCGGCATCGTGGCGCGCGGGCACTGCCCGGACGAGGTGGACTATAAGACCAACGCGCACATCAAGCCGCCGTACTCGTACGCCACGCTCATCTGCATGGCCATGCAGGCCAGCAAGAAGAGCAAAATCACCCTGTCCTGCATCTACAAGTGGATCACTGACAACTTCTGCTACTACCGGCACGCGGACCCCACCTGGCAGGTACAGGACCACACACACACACACACACACACACTGTCCTCAGAGACAGGACGTGTTGTTTCTGACAGTTTTCACTGTGTGGAAATAGAAAGTCTCACACGCACTGTTGTCTGGCTGGTGTGTGTGTGTGTGTGGGGGGGGGGTTTAAGTATCACTGCGTGTGCGCGTGAGTGTGTGTGTAATAGATGCAGGGCCGGTGTGGGCCTTTATGCAGCCTCGGGCAGAATTGAACCCCCTCCCCCTCCTTCTTCTCTTTTGTATGATGGAAGCCATCTTTGCTGTGGTTTTGAACCCTAATGAGGCAGCAAATTCAGAAAAACAGCTCTGGTATTAATTTAACATGCAATGTGATGTTTGATGAACTGAACTTGTATTTGAAAGAGAAAAACATCTTCAGATAGAAGCAGTAAAGGTCCATTTAACCTGGAAGACGGATGTTTAGACAGACAGACAGGTTTGTCCGTTTGGTCTGTTTTGGAGCTTAGCTGTCCAACACGGAAAACAGCGCAATACCACCGGAAACCACAGGAGGGCAGCGTTAAACTGAATAGCTGATTTACAACCAGAGAAACAGAAAGATGATAGAAACCACCAACATAGAAAACAGAGGAAGCTGAGAAGTGTGAAGAAGAAGCTGAATAGGCCAAAAAAATACTTTGTTTTCTTCTTCTGGTGTTTTTTGACAGTTGGAAACTACCACCAACTGGTGTCAAACTTGGAAATGAACTTTGAACTCAGCGCTGCCCTCTAGTGGATGAACTGACTTAACAACCATGCAACGTAAAAGATACATCATTTACCTAAACAAACAGTCTGGTATCAGGTGTTTATCTGCAGATAATGACTTAATCTGCTGCTTCCTGCTGTCTGTCCTGACTCATGGCGACATGACGTTTTCTGACGTGGTATCCAGTTATTTAATGTAGTTCACGATATGTTTTTATTAATGTAATACAGATGATAAAAAAAAAGAACTTACACTCGATTCAAAAGGTTTACAGATGATGCATTTCGCTCAAAGTGATGTGGATTTTTACTCAGCTGGATTTGTTTCTATCTGAGGAAAATAAGCTGAGTGGGTCTGCTGCCACTCTGAGGAAACTTTCTGAGAGTTGCAGGTGATTAATACCAAATCAATCCCCTTAAATGAAGGAAAACTTTGCTAGAAGCACAAATGTAAAACTTCTATCTCATTCTAAAGTATTCTGAACTCTCATCTGAGGTCGTTTGAAGTGATGGAGGAGCAGATATCCCCCCCCAGGCTGCCAGGAATTCTCCACACCAGTTTAATTTTGCTGGATCAATGATTGATGAAGCTGTTAGCTGTACTCCTGAGCCTCTCTTCACAGCATTTTGTTATTTTAAGGCCGTACACGGGGCAGATAATATTTAACAAAGGTCAGCGGGTCAGCGCTCTGTTTGAGCTTCAGTGAAGAGGCTAGCTGGATGAATGCGAGAGTACACAGGCATTAATGTGATGTACGGCGCTCTGCCACCTCAGCTTCCTGTCCTAACAGCCTGATGTACAGCCGTTTGATGCTGGAGCCTTTGTTTCCTGTCTTTGTAAGAAAAAACCTCTTATTTCTGTTTTCAGAACTCCATCCGGCACAACTTGTCCCTCAACAAGTGCTTCATCAAGGTGCCACGGCAGAAAGATGAGCCGGGGAAGGGAGGCTTCTGGAAGATTGACCCGCAGTATGCTGAGCGCCTCCTGAGCGGCGCCTACAAGAAGAGACGGATGCCGCCGGTCCAGATCAACCCAGCGCTGCAGAGCAGACTGCGAGTCAACCTCCAGCCCCAGTCCAGGAGCCCCTGCAGTCCCGCGAGGAGTCCGCTCGGCCTGCGCATCAACCCAGAGTCCCAGCTGCTCCTCCAGGAGCTTGAAGAGATGACTGGAGCTGACCCCCACCTGGCCGAAGGGACCATGCTGGGGTCCTGGCCAGTGGTCAGGGGAAGAAGTGGGCACAAAAGGAAACAGCCACTGGGCTCCAGAAAAGCCCCCCGACGCTCCAGTTCCCCTCTTCTCTGCGTGGAGGAACAAAAGGAAGTCGGGCCTCTGAAGGGAGACTTCGACTGGGATGCCCTGCTGGACTCGGCCCTCAGCGGGGAGCTCAGTCTGGAGGGAGGGGAACCTCTGAGCCCCATCATGAAAGAGCAGGACCTGACGGTGAGGGGGACCCACATCTCTCCTGCTGAGACCCCTGAAGGGACGGTGGAGCAACGAAATAACAACATGTCTGACTTTGATGATGAGACCTTCCTCGCCACGGCTTTCCTGGAGACGCCATGGCCGGAGGAGGAGGAGCAAAGCAGCGGGGACTTCCTCTGTAGCTCCACCGTCAACCTGGACCAGCTGTTTGACCTCGGAGGCTCTTTAAACGGGGACGCCGCCAGCCGGATTGACACCCTGCTCTGAGGAATAATTCCAGTTCTGTGTGGAGAAACGAGACAGTTTTTGCTTTTTTACACTTCTTGCTCTTTCACAGATGCTTAATGTGTTCGGAGAACTACGTCATGACAGTGATTCATGCAGGAAATATCCCTCCGCCCCTACTGAACGCTGATGTCACAAACAGAAGCAGCAGGTGACTTACCTGTGGAGAAAATTTGTGAAGCGGTGAAGACCTGGACACATCAGAGGTCATGGTGAAGTTAAGTTTGAGTCCAGTGTTTGGACCCGATCGCCATGTTTAAAGTCTCAGCTCATTTCTCAGGTTGGGGGTATGGAAACGCTGTGAATCACGTTAAAAAGACGTGACTCACCAGCTGTTTCCAGTCTGAGCCAACTGGCCAATGATACAACATCCCAGATATTCCTGGAAATGACAGGAATTCCTAAGGAAGCGATTGCTCCGTTTTCCTCTGGTGGATGTCCACCACAGTTGTTGAGGTTTGCTCCCTGTTAGAACTTCTTCTACTGAATTACAACCACTGAAAACGTAGGCTGTAACCCCCGTCCTCCTAACCCAGTTTGTACATTTAAACCAGTTCATGGAAATGTTTAATGCTTTGTTTTTCTGCTTTTAAACAAGAACTGCTTCAGATTAGTTTTGATATTTAGAAACATGCATAATATCTCTGACTTTAGTCTTCATCGCTTCTTTGGGCCTTCAGGACATCGTGTTTCCATGTTTCTGTTCATTAAAGAAGAAGAAATTATCTAAACTTACAGAATTTACATAAACAGACAGTTCATCTTTATTTGTACACTCACGATGAACTCATCTCGAGACACTTACAATCCAGTTTGGTCCAATTCATTTTCCAGTTACGGTCCAGTTGAAACATATCCATCATATGATCCACATCAGTCCATCTCATGATAAAGGCTCTTACAAACTAGCTCATAAAATAATTATCTAGTTTACAAAACCCTCCTTCGGGACCAGAACCAGGACGAAAACCCTTCATCAGGACCAGAACCAGGAAGAAAACCCTCCATCAGGACCAGAACCAGGAAGAAAACCCTTCATCAGGACCAGAACCAGGAAGAAAACCCTTCATCAGGACCAGAACCAGGAAGAAAACCCTCCATCAGGACCAGAACCAGGAAGAAAACCCTTCATCAGAACCAGGAAGAAAACCCTCCATCAGGACCAGAACCAGGAAGAAAACCCTTCATCAGAACCAGAACCAGGAAGAAAACCTCCAACCTGTTGTCTGGTTGGTGTGGGAGTGGGTCTAGCAGGACCAGAATCAGGAAGAAAACCTCCATCAGGACCAGAACCAGGAAGAAAACCTCCTTCAGAACCAGAATCAGAAGAAAAATCACAAGTACTCCCGGTCCTGCAGCAGTACTTTTAGTCGTACCAGCGTCTCAAAAGGTTTTTTGTTTCGTCACATTTCAGCATGCAGCATTTAATCTGAACCATTCAGATTATTTCCAAGATTTTATTCTCAGAGTCTGGATCAGTTCTGCCGGAGGTTCTCTGTCTGCCGGAGGTTCTGTCTGCCGGAGGTTCTGTCTGCCTGAGGTTCTGTCTGCCGGAGGTTCTGTCTGAGGTTCTGCCCGTGTGCACGTTGTCCTTTCTTCTGGTCATCCCGCTGCGTTTTTCTCGGGTAGCCAGGAAACCCTGCGGACGTTAGCTGACCCGCTCGTGACTCCTTCCTGATTTATTCCAGAACGTTCCTGCTGAAAACGAGAGGCGACGTGTTCAGTTCCGACACAAAGTTTTAAAATACTTCTTTACTTTCCGCCTGCAGCAGCATCACCAGCTGTCACTACACTGGTACAATCTCATCCAGGAAACAGGAACGCGAACGCGCTTCATGCCGGACGCAGCACGTGTCCGAGAGAAAACGTTGCCTTGAAACCCGCCGAAGCCGGAAGCTACGCATCATCAGAGAAACTTTAATTAACTCATTGTTTCAGCAGTTAGGAGGCAGATCTCTGACGTCTCACTTCCTCCAGGTGAAACCAGTCCACATGGCGATGAGTGTATCTGCTGCAGTTTACAGGATGTTTTATCCAACGCTCGCTTGTGCAGAACGCTAACCGAACAAACGCAGCTCCGGCAGGGAGACAAGGAAACCAGACCGCTAGGATCTGATCCAGCTCCATGCTTTACTCTTCGTTTCCTTCTGTTTTCTTCTTTGTTGGTGGTCTTGTCTTATCCTTGAGTATCAACTGGATTAATTTGGGAAGTGAATGCAAAGACTCGATAACGAGGCTGTCAGGTGGTGTCTGAGCATGCTCAGTGTCGGCATGCGCCACCTGCTGGCCGACGTTTTCTGTGGCTTTCTGTTCATGTTCTAGTACGAAAATCTTTTAATAACCAAATCCATTTTGCTTCCCTGTGGGCGTGGCCTCAGTGTGATCAAGCCCAATAATCTGTCTTCTGATTGGTCAGCTTCTGGAAACCCATACATTGTTGTAGCACACTGAGAATGAAAAAAAATCTCATTTCTGACTCAGAAAAATACTTTAGAAGATGTTTAATATTTTATTTAAAGCTTGTTGATGCTGTAGGATGATGAAAATGTGAGAAAACGTCCCGTGTAACTTCATTCCGGCTGAATTTAGCGTGAATTAGAGCTCTGCTGTGACCAGGCCTCCACATCTCCACATGGTCTCTGTTTACATCCTGAAAACTGTGTATTTCATTCAGGAGAAGATTTAGAGGACAGCTGAGTTGTTGTAAAGGGGAAAAAAACCATGTGGGATCAGCACTATGGAGCACTATGATCATTACCTGTCAGATTTTTGCCAAATGTTTTGTGTAGGACTGATTTCATGTGTTAGTCTTTATGTTTGTGTGGCTTTTGGTACTAACTGTTTTCTCTGTATGCATTTTTTTAAACAATAGAAGTAGTTTAACCACTTTTGCAGGATAAGTTAACAATCAGGTGGAAATGTTGCTTGTAATTATCTTTTTCCATGAGAAGTTGTAGCTGACAGACGGAAAGCAGAGCAGTGGAGTTTCATGGTATGGACACCAAACAGCTGGAGGCAAAACCCTCCAACGAGCAGCTGAAAGGTCTCGCGTCAGAAAGTGCTTCGTAAATGAATAGCTGACCTTCTACGTGCCAAGAACGACCGTTGGGACTCGGGTCGTGTTCAGAAACTGTTTTATATTACTTAGAGGAAAGGTCTGTTTTACTTCCTGGTACGTGAAGAGAAGATCTAAGTCGGAAGCGAACCAAACCCGTCCCGATGAAGCACGTAGACTTTCTGTTAGACATCCAGGCATTTCAGCAGAATCGCTGCACAGCGACGCTCCTTTTACTCACATCCAGCAGTTTCTTCATGCAGGTCCTGTTGGAGAAACCAGTTTCACAGTTTAATGTGTCTCGAGGTGTGAAACTATCTGATGGGAGGAAGGATTGTTAATGGAAAACAGTGATGGGTGTGTGATCATGCTGTGTGTGTCAAACTGGCTGTTACCTGATGACTGCTTGTGTAAGTAAATGCTGACGTCAGAGGTGTATGCATCATTTTACCTTGCTGTTTTCTCTTGTTTTCCACTTTATTTTTGGCAATAAAACATGTTTTACTGTCATTTTTTTTGTCTAAGTGATTTTAATTCGGGACATTTTTGGACGTTAATGAGAAAATAAAAACAAAAAAAGGATTTCTAAACGTACTGTATAATTGAGGAAAAACAGGTTAATTCGTAGATTAAACACCTCAACGGCAGCATTGCTCACAGAGAAACATTAGAAATAATAAGATAATAATAATAAATAAGAAGCAGATTTAAAAATGAAAGACAAAAGAGAAAGAAATAGAAGCAGATTTGGGATTTAAATAAATCTGTTGCTGCTGAGAGCAGGAGGGTCTTTAACTGATCTGAGGCTTACTGGGAGTTTCTTTCAGACATGTTGAGCATAGAAGCTGAATGCAGCTTCACCAGGTCTGGTTCTGGTTCTGGGACTGATAAAAGACCGGATCCAGATGACCTAATGGGTCTATTAGGTTCATACTGGGTCAGGAGGTCTCTGATGTATGTTGGTTCTGAACCATTCAGATCTTCCTAGACCAGCAGTAGAATCCTCTAGCCAGTGTAAAGGCCTCAGAACTGGACTGATGTGGTCCACCTTCTCGGTGAGGACTGGAACAGCAAAGTTCTGAATAATCTGCAGGTCTAGTTGAGTTTTTAGGTAGATCTGTAGGCTGAGTTTCTGATACCCTTGGTTTTGCTTTATTTTCGCTTGTTTGTTTGTTTTTTAAAGTTTAGGTAAAAATTCACCACTGCATCCAGATTTATGGCCTGCTTGCTGGTTTTCAGGTCCAAGTCCATCACTAGACCCAGATTTATGGCCTGGTTGCTGGTTTTCAGGTCCAAGTCCATCACTAGACCCAGATTTATGACCTGGTTGCTGGTTTTCAGGTCCAAGTCCATCACTAGACCCAGATTTATGACCTGGTTGCTGGTTTTCAGGTCCAAGTCCATCACTAGACCCAGATTTATGACCTGGTTGCTGGTTTTCAGGTCCAAGTCCATCACTAGACCCAGATTTATGGCCTGGTTGCTGGTTTTCAGGTCCAAGTCCATCACTAGACCCAGATTTATGGCCTGGTTGCTGGTTTTCAGGTCCAAGTCCATCACTAGACCCAGATTTATGACCTGGTTGCTGGTTTTCAGGTCCAAGTCCATCACTAGACCCAGATTTATGACCTGGTTGCTGGTTTTCAGGTCCAAGTCCATCACTAGACCCAGATTTATGACCTGGTTGCTGGTTTTCATGTGTGTAAGATGAACCTCTGTGGTGACTTCTGGTGATTTCAATTTTCCAAGCTTTCCCTGAAACTCGTCACATCATAACCCCCATCTGCTTCAGTCTTCAGAAACCATCAGAATGAACAGAGACTTATCTTCCTGCTGATCCAATCATGAACAGTTTAAACCTCCACTCTGGATTGGATTGAAAATTCCTTCATTTTTACTGGATCTGACTGGAAAACTGTTTTTGTGTCAGATGAAAACATCTCCAACAATGACCTCAGCAGGATCGCATGAGGTCAAGCCTGCTATCAGGATGGCGCGTGCTCACCTGGAAGCCCTCCCAGAACCACCCTGATGCGCGTGGTTCCCAGAGGAACTTATGGTTCCCAGAGGAACTTATACATCCAGCATGGAAGCCAAGTTTATTTGTGCTTCAGATTTCACATATAGACATAAAAGTACTTTTCATAAAACATTAAAAACAAACAACAAAGTAAAAAAGAAATGCTAAAAATATGAGACATGATATAAAAACAGAACGTGATCTTATTTTATCATCGTATTTACTGCTTCTCTTCCTCATCGTAGTTTACAGAAACCTGCAGTTCCTGATCTAAAGTTTTACTAAGACCCAGTAAGTCCTGCTCCTGTAAATGATTTCATTTGTGCACATCACCTCTTACCAATCACCGCCACACTCAGGCTATAATCCTGCTGAAGAGAAAAACTTTATGCTCGGCTTCACAGTTAATTAGTAAAATTCCTCACCATGTTCTTAGCAGATTAGCATAGAATTGTGTTCAGGTATTTAACGTCCGCAGAGGATGAAAACAGATGGAACGGGGTTATTCTAAATATGAAGGATCTCATTCTTTGGGCCAAACAGGGGCAGATCTAGAACATTTTTAATGAGGGGGCCAGGCACGGACTGGGAAAAGAGGGGGCACATGTAAATGAGATTTTATTTTCCTTTAAAAAATCTATATTTTAGAGAAGAATGAACTAATTATTACAACTCTGCTCATCCAAATAAAATCACTTAAACTCAAATCACTTTATTTTTCCTAAAGGGGCTTTTTTTTAAAGGGGGGCATGAAAGGATCTGTATAAACAATTAAAAAAAGCCCCCAAACAATAGAAATACATAAAACATAAACCAATTGTCATAAAATCCAATAAACAGTGCACATTGAAATGAAAACACACATGAATAATTAATAAAATATGAAGTGCACGGACACAAAGTGCATTATTTAGATTTGTTTCATACAATCATGACACCCAGAAGATGGACTTTACTCTAAATTTATTTACAATAAATTATAAAAAAAGGGGAAAAAAGTTATGAATAGAATAAAATAAAATGCAATTAAAAATTATTAATTATTTAATATTAATAATTAAATATTAAAATATAAATATTTTATACTATAAAATAAATATTTTCTTGACCCTGAATTGGATTTAGCAGCTTGGGGAATGAATGAATAGAATAAACAGATAGATAAGAATATTTTATCGACGTATGTATGTAAAGTTTTTTTGTTTTTTTTAAAAAATCTTTATATATAACCCTTTCTTGATGTATATTTTGTTTGTATTTCGGTTAAAACAGGGAATCCTTACAGAATCTCATGTGTAAATATGTGCTGGTATGACAGCAGAGTTCCTTGGATCTTAAATAAAAATAAATGAGCAAATATAAGTTATGGAATAACGTGAAAAAGCTTTTTGTTGAAATTTTGTGATAAAGTTCTGATATTTTATTCATAGCATCATAAACAGGTAAAATATTTTATTAATTCAGTTACATTCCAGTAAAAGTGACAGATCTCAGGCTGCTCCTGTTTTAGAGATCATAAAACCCTTCTGGATTTTTCTGGGCCATGTGTTTCCTACAGTCCTGGTTCCCACAAGGTAAATTTCACCACTTGATCCTAATTTCACTCGAGCGTCTCTGAATCTGCAGGATGGACGACAGTTGTGATGTCCTGCGTTCTCCTCAGCACCGGCTAACCAACTGAACCAGCCTGCTGAGCGTGTTAGCATGCCGCCCTGCTGAGCTGTTATACATGACATGTCTTGTTTTCCTCTGCTTGCTGTCTGTTTGTTTCATCCCCCCCCCCCCCCCCCCCCCCCCCCCCCCCCGCTTTACGGTGCTTGAGATTTACGACGTACGCGGGCGGCTCTTTTCCTGCTCATCTCTTTCTGACTCTTGCTGTGATGGGTAATAGTTGCAGGGGGTGGCTGGGTGGCTTTTCAGGGCTTTGTCTGTGCTCAGTCGGACTCTTGTTCTCCACGGTGCTTATAGATGTGGTCCCTCATTGGGTTGGTGTGGGGTCTAACGGGGACAAGTGTCCCACGGCCCCATATATCACCGCCTGTCTGTCCCAACGTGGACCACACCGTCTCTCTCTGACCCGGCTGCAGATTAACAAGGTGGCTCGCCTTCAGGGAGTCACATGAATAGACGTGATAATCAAATGCAAATATGTAGAATTTAAGAAGCCTGCGTCCCCCCGGGGCCGCGAACAGACACGCTCTCTGCGAGCGAGCGTGTCTGTCTGTGGTCACTGATGAGGTAATGATGGCTTTGGAGATGAAGGGCAAAGATACAGTTCTGTAACGCTACACCTCTGTATGATGGACACCCAACACTCCGTTGGAAGGCCAGGATCCTGCAGCTTCATGCCTGGCTCGAGTCTATTTTTCCTGGAAAGGAGAGCTGATGTTTCCCCTTCCACCCCCACCCACGCCAGCCTCAGCTCCCTGCAGGCCCCCTGGACCGCCATTACCTGCTGGACCTGGCTCTCCAGCTGGATTACAGGCTCATAATTATAATGCGTCAGGTTAGATGAGACTCCCATGGTAACCTGATGCAGGTATTATTCCCTGGCCTTGCTGACGGCCACAGGTAAGAGGAGCCACCTGCTGAAACGCTAACCCTTACTGCCTGTTCCAACCCAGAAACGCTGCAAACTGAAAGTGCTAAACAGCAACACCAGACGTGGCTGAGATGATGCTGCAGCCATTTAAGTAAAGCTTCAGTAAAAGCTGTGGGAGAGCGCCAGAGTTTTTCATTTCTCCTTCACATTTTCCATTTTTTGTTTGTTAAAACGTCTTCTCTGTTGCGCCATGTGCTAAATCAGCTCAATGCATCAAGAAATGAAGCATTACTGAAAGTAATTATCATAAACTGTAGGTAAAAACAGGCAGTTTTACAGCTATAAATGAACCAAGTGAAACAAAATGGAGGGTTTTTATTGGACAGAAAATGAAATAATATCAATAAATGAAGTGAGAATAAAATAAAAGATGGATTGTATGTAATGTTGAAGTTCTCACGGAGCGCCAGCACTGATGATACTCTCAGCCCAGAAGCAGCACTGCAGCCAGGATGCGTCTCTGTCTGTTGCCCCCCAACCCGGCTGGTATTCCCCTGCGCCGAGCGATACTAAATGAGGCTGGTGAGGGATTTGCATGGGAGCTGGAGCAGTTCATGTGAGCTGAAGCTTATCTATAAGATGGGAAAAAGTGAACGGAGAAGCAACGGGGAATACATCTTTTTTATCTCACAGCTAATGAAAAGCCTGTCTCCTGGGTAACTGCTGGTACCATTGTCATGTAAGGCTGGGGGTGGTGGGGATGGGAGAGGTTGGGGTTGGTCGGGCTGAGGAGGGATGGTGGAGCTGACAGAAGGAGAGGCTGGATGGAGCCCCAGATTTATTGCAGAGCTGGTTTTGTGAAAGTTCATTGAACTTCCCAGAAGAACCGACCTCAAAGTCAGGAAGAACTTTCCACGTGGAGCGATGTGTAAAATCATCCACGTGGAAAAGTCCTGTGTTCTGCCCAGCGGATGTTGTAGGAAAAGCGTGTGGAAGCATCACGTCGACTTCCAGCTCTGTTTTTCTCTCAAAAAGGTTTTACGTGATTCTCAGGTGAACGCATCCAAAATCAGCTCCTGTCTCTTCAACACTTTAAGGTTCACGCCAAGAAACACACCAGAGCAAAATGTTTCTTTTTCTGTTTGTTTTGGACAAAATAATGAGAATAAATGTTTGTTTGTTTTTTTTCTTTTTTAATGAAATGGTTGAAATATGCGAATGTAAACTTAGGTCAAAGTTTAAAACTACTGTTATAATTCTCACTATGGGTTTTACATGCAGGTTTATTTGATTTACACTGCACATTTACCAATGGTAGACCTGGATCTGAAAGGGTTAAAGACCCAAAACGTTGCCTCCTGATTGTCCAGCTTCTGGAAGTCTGCCAACGGACAGCCCCACACTTCTGATCGCAGCCTGGACGTTATTCAATCAGCTAATAATAACTCCACTTCCAAAAGCTGGGACCTTGTATTTAAAATGTAAATAAGACCAAAACAATTAAAAAGAAGTTTGGAAAAGGAGCAACAAAAGGCTGGAAAATTAACTGGTACAAATGGGGAACAGTTGGGGGAGCATGTGACAATTTATTAAATAAATTAGCTACAGGTCCATAACATGCCGGGATGTAAAAGGAGCATTTCAGGGAGGCAGAGTCTCTCAGATGGACAGAGCCTCACCAGTATGACACAAACTGGAAAAGCTAAAGAGCGTGGATTTGTTTTTTAACCATCACATCTTCTCCAGTTTATAAAACATAGAAATCAGAGAATCAGGAGGAATCTCTGTATGCACGGGACAAAGCTATTGGTCAGGGGTGTCAAACTCCATTCCTAAGGGGCCGGTATCCACCAGGTTTTTGTTGTTTCCTTCTATCAACACAGCTGATTCAAATCAAATGGATCCAGCTGTTTCTTGTCAACATATTTATGGATTTCGGTCAGGTGTGGTGGAGCATGGAGACAACAAAAACCTGCTGGATACTGGCCCCTGAGGATTGGAGTTTGTAGGTCAAACTGGGTCCTGGTGATCTCAGGGTCCCCAGGCGGTCCTGCTTTAAAAACATCCATGGTTTTCTACTGGAAGTCCCTGCATAGGCTCAGGAAGACTCCCAGATAGATAGATAGGTAGGTAGGTATCTGGTAGATTTGATGGCAAGGATTTTGCCACCATTTTGCCACCATCAAGATGCCGTCTTTTCCTATGAAACCTGTGGTCTTTGCAGCAGGACGATGTCTGACTTCCAGTAGAAAATATTTGGAGTGTCATGAAGAGGAGACAGAAATCAGCCACAGATGCTGAAATGTTGGATTCAACACAATGGACACAACAATCAGCATCTTCAGCTTCTAAAACAGGAAACAGGACCATTGGACTTCTACTGACTGTGTTGCTGCTGCAGATTCTACAAGTTGGTCTGGGAAAACTTTATCACAGTTATCTGCAACATCTGGATCCAACCAGCTGAGAAACTGCACAAGTATGTGAGATATCAGAGGTAAAATGCATGAAAGCATGAAAAACAAACGCTCTGGAAGTACCAGATGGGTCTGACATGTCCAGGCTGTCGAGGTCATTGTATGCAAGATCCTGAAGATGAATGTCAAATGTTTGGGGAGTGTGTGTGTTTGCATGTTTGCCTCAGAGTGTGTGTCCTGTGTTGCAGTGCAGGCTGATTCCTTCTTTGTCCAGAGGACACAGGCGAAGGGGTAATCCGACATCCATCACAGGCTCGGCCAGCAACACTCTCTGTGTAACATCGCGGAAACAATGGTCGGGGAAACAGTGGGAGGGCTTCTTTATTCATTACGCGAGGCCGGGGGACGCTCTTTTGTAGGTGTTTCACAGGAAAGAATGAGGCAGCAGAGCGTCGACATGACAAAGCCGTTTGTGGAATGACCAGTAAAACTCCACAGTGAGCTGGGAGACTTGAGGAGGAAAAACACCCACCTGTGGAGCAGCGGGAGTCTGCTTTATAGGCATTAAACACCAGGGAGAGGTGCTGATACTGGTTTATATCAAAAGACTGGTACTACTCAGAAACATACTAAATGATGATGTTGGGAAAGAGTGAAATAGCTCAGATATATCCTGTACTGTTTCGCACATAAAGCTTAAACTCAATTCTGACCACAACGCATGGCGTTTCCACGGTAGCAGAGTTCTGGTTGGACAAAACTTTGAGTGAAATTTTCCTGAAATCCCGTCTATGTGAACATGAACTGGAATCTCTTTGTGACAATAATGTTGTCGCATCATCTATCATCTACAGGTCCTGTTTACACCCACACACAGCACAACAACGATGGCAACGTCCATTTTTTGTACTCCTGAAGCTCAAAGTTATTTCACTCTCTAAAAGCTAAGCCTGCTTTATTGTAATATTTTTACTGTCTGCAAAGACACAGAGATGAAGTTAGATCCAAGTTTCTGAGTCACAACCCTCAACATGGCGCATGTTCGTTACGTGAAAACGCGTGTAATTTGGTTCGTATTTAAGGAGCTGTGACCTTACCAAACAACCAGTGACCTTACCCGACAACCAGTGACCTTACCCGACAACCAGTGACCTCACCCGACAATGCTGTGATCTTACCTAACAACCAGTGACCTTACCCGACAACGCTGTGACCTTACCCGACAGCCAGTGACCTTACCCGACAGCCAGTGACCTTACCCGACAACCAGTGACCTTACCAGACAACCAGTGACCTTACCCGACAACGCTGTAACCTTACCCAACAACCAGTGACCTTACCCGACAGCCAGTGACCTTACCTGACAGCCAGTGACCTTACCCGACAATGCTGTGACCTTACCCAACAGCCAGTGACATTACCCAACAACCAGTGACCTTACCCGACAATGCTGTGACGCTTACCCAACAACCAGTGACCCTACCCGACAGCCAGTGACCTTACCCAACAACCAGTGACCTTACCCGACAACCAGTGACCTTACCCGACAACGCTGTGACCTTACCTAACAACCAGTGACCTTACCCGACAGCCAGTGACCTTACCTGACAACCAGTGACCTTACCCGACAATGCTGTGACCTTACCCAACAGCCAGTGACCTTACCCGACAACTAATGACCTTACCCGACAACTAGTGACCTTACCCGACAACCAGTGACCTTGCCCAACAACCAGTGACCCTACCCGACAGCCAGTGACTTTACCCGACAACTAATGACCTTACCCGACAACTAGTGACCTTACCCGACAACCAGTGACCCTACCTGACAACGCTGTGGCCTTACCCGACAACCAGTGACCTTACCCGACAACCAGTGACCTTACCCGACAATGCTGTGACCTTACCGACCACGCTGTGACCTTACGCGACAACGCTGTGACCCTACCCGACAACGCTGTAACCCTACCCGACAACCAGTGACTGTACCCGACAACGCTGTGACCTTACCTGACAACGCTGTGACCTTACCCGACAATGCTGTGACCTTACCTGACAACGCTGTCACCTTACCCAACAACAATGTGACCTTACCCGACAATGCTGTGACCTTACCCGACAACGATGTGACCTTACCCGACAACGCTGTGACCTTACCCGACAACCAGTGACCTTACCCGACAACCAGTGACCTTACCCGACAACGCTTTGACCTTACCCGACAATGCTGTGACCTTGCCCAACAACCAGTGACCCTACCCGACAGCCAGTGACATTACCCGACAACCAGTGACCTTACCCAACAATGCTGTGACCTTACCCGACAACCAGTGACCCTACCTGACAACGCTGTGACCTTACCCGACAGACAGTGACCTTACCCGACAACCAGTGACCTTACCTGACAACGCTGTGACCTTACCCGACAATGCTGTGACCTTACCTGACAACGCTGTCACCTTACTCAACAACAATGTGACCTTACCCGACAATGCTGTGACCTTACCCGACAACGATGTGACCTTACCCGACAACGCTGTGACCTTACCCGACAACCAGTGACCTTACCCGACAACCAGTGACCTTACCCGACAACGCTTTGACCTTACCCGACAATGCTGTGACCTTGCCCAACAACCAGTGACCCTACCCGACAGCCAGTGACATTACCCGACAACCAGTGACCTTACCCAACAATGCTGTGACCTTACCCGACAACCAGTGACCCTACCTGACAACGCTGTGACCTTACCCGACAGACAGTGACCTTACCCGACAACCAGTGACCTTACCTGACAACCAGTGACCTTACCCGACAATGCCGTGACCTTATCCGACCACGCTGTGACCTTACACGACAACGATGTGACCCTACCCGACAACGCTGTAACCCTACCCGACAACCAGTGACTGTACCCGATAACGCTGTGACCTTACCTGACAACGCTGTAACCTTACCCGACAATGCTGTGACCTTACCTGACAACGCTGTCACGTTACCCGACAACGATGTGACCTTACCCGACAACGCTGTGACCTTACCCGACAACGATGTGACCTTACCCGACAACGCTGTGACCTTACCCAACAACCAGTGACCTTACCCGACAACCAGTGACCTTACCCGACAACCAGTGACCTTACCTGACAACCAGTGACCTTACCCGACAACGCTGTGACCTTACCCGACAACCAGTGACCTTACCCGACAACCAGTGACCTTACCCGACAACCAGTGACCTTACCTGACAACGCTGTCACGTTACCCGACAACGATGTGACCTTACCCGACAACGCTGTGACCTTACCCGACAACGCTGTGACCTTACCCGACAACGCTGTGACCTTACCCGACAACCAGTGACCTTACCCGACAACCAGTGACCTTACCTGACAACCAGTGACCTTACCCGACAACACTGTGACCTTACCCGACAACCAGTGACCTTACCCGACAACCAGTGACCTTACCTGACAACCAGTGACCTTACCCGACAACCAGTGACCTTACCTGACAACGCTGTGGCCTTACCCGACAACGATGTGACCTTACCCGACAACGCTGTGACCTTACCCGACAACGATGTGACCTTACCCGACAACGCTGTGACCTTACCCGACAACCAGTGACCTTACCCGACAACGCTGTGACCTTACCCGACAACGCTGTGACCTTACCCGACAACGCTGTGACCTTACCCGACAACCAGTGACCTTACCCGACAACCAGTGACCTTACCCGACAACCAGTGACCTTACCTGACAACCAGTGACCTTACCCGACAACCAGTGACCTTACCTGACAACGCTGTCACGTTACCCGACAACGATGTGACCTTACCCGACAACGCTGTGACCTTACCCGACAACCAGTGACCTTACCCGACAACGCTGTGACCTTACCTGACAACCAGTGACCTTACCCGACAACACTGTGACCTTACCCGACAACGCTGTGACCCTACCCGACAACGCTGTAACCCTACCTGACAACTAGTGACCTTTCCAGACAACCAGTGACTGTCCCCGAAACACCGTGACCTTACCCGACAACGATGTGACCCTATCCGACAACCAGTGACCTTACCCAACAACGCTGTGACCTTACCCGACAACGCTGTGACCTCACCGGACAATGGTGACTAAATGTGTGGATGACACAGCTCAGTCACATGACCACCATAAGAAGTGCTTCCTGTATTAGGACAACATTTGGCCCACAATATACTTAGGACATCAACACCAGGGTCCAGCCAGAGACATTTGGACCACATGTGGCCCACAGGAGATTTGCTGTGAGCTAAGTCGGGTTAGAAACTGTAATCCGGTCCTCTTTTGGCCCAAACAGTAGCTGCCGGTGCTGTTACTGAGCCAGAAGTGGCCCAGATTCGGTCCAGACATGGCTGGAAGAGACTTTCAGATGTATCAGATATCTGTGAAGGCTGACAATTTAATAATATTTCTTTTAAATGTAGCTATTTCTCAGGACAAACTTAATTATTTCCATGTTTGTCTCCATGGTTACGTCAGGGCTGTGCAGTGTGACGCCGTCCAGGTAACACTGCAGTGACTAAGCAATGCCTTTCTAAATACCAGAATCAGTTACCAAACACATTCTCAGCTTACACTGCAGTCTACCACATTGTTTCCCGTGCACACAGCGAATCATCTTATTCTCATGCAACACTATGGCGGTGGCAGCGGGGTGAAGGGGGGGGCTGGTCGCAGCTTTCTGTTTAAACTTCTAAATTCTGATGAGACGGAGGCTTCAGTAACATAAACCAGTGCCCTATTTACAGCGTGAGTTGACACTTCATTGATGTGCAGCAGCAGCACCTCTGCCCTTCCTCTTTCTCCTCTCGCTTTGTGAAGTCCTTCTGGAGGGGGAAGAGTCACCTGATAGGTGCTGTGAAACCGTCCAGAGCAGCAGAGAAGTGGTGATGGTCAGAAAGTTGAAAAACAAACATAAACAAAGCCGCCGCTTGGGGCGGGCTGGGTGCGAGTTCTTGGCGGTCACAGTGTGACCTTGGCTGGGCAAGTCCAGGCCTGTCTCTCAATGCTGGGCGGCGTTGGGGGGGGGGGTCAGAGGGGGAGGGACCCACTAAAGCCGCCTGCAGGACTTGGAGCGACTCAATGAGAAAGGAAAATACCACTCTGGACAAACAAGGACACACCAGCCTCCTCCCAGCTCCAACCCAAGCCTTGGCACAGTGCAGAAGCATTCGCTACAGAGGACACTTTCTCTCTGCGTATTCCCTCTTTAATTTACTTTCTTTATTTCTTTGTTTGTGTCACAGCAGAGAGAAAGCCTTAAAACGCAGCTGCTTTACATATCTTAGACTTTACCATGAATAGGTGAGCGGCTGTGGCCCGATCCAAGCCTCAGACCCCTCCCGGTGTTTCGCGCCAATCTGCGCTCGCTCCATTCAAACCCAGCGAACGTTGTTGTTTCTGCTCTGGATGCTTCCACTCAGTGACTTGATGAGAGTGGACGTGGAACAGAGAGCCAGGGAAGGTTTCTTTTTCTGGCAGGGCTCTTTAACATCCATCTCTTTCTGGCTTAGCTATCAGCCCGCTGCAGCAGGACCTCTTAATGGCGGCTGGTTAATTTGTGATTTCACCTGGCAGTACGTTTTATCACCTCATGGGCCGGTCCCGGAAAGCCAGGTAGAGAACAGGCTTCTGTTGTCAGAGGCAGGACGTTGATCATTTTATAAAAATTAAATGTTTTCAGGAGAAAATATAAACTGGATTTTGTGCTCCTGTGTGAAGGTGCTGTTTGGCCTGTTTCAGACCATTTCACACCTTGTCCACTGGATGCAGTATGGTGGGATTGTACGTTGACTTTCCAGGCATGATTACTCAGAATTGGCAAGTACCACTACTCAAATGTTGAGTTATACAGCTGGCACACAACCAGCAGAAGAAACAAACCAGAGAAGAAGAAGAAGAAGTAGACAACAAGGAAAACAACTCCAGGGAATTTGGGAGCTTTTGAAGAAAGGCTGAGTGAGTGTGTTGGGTGGTTGAAAACAGCTTCCTCCAGCCGTTTTCTGGAACTGATGTCAGCACGCAGGTGTGAACTCAGACTTCAGTAGTATGCTCCCCTATGAAAGGGACTGTGTGGACTAATCACCAGAGGAAGGGTCTCACCTGGACTCACCTGGATGGGTTCATGGCTTGGGCTGCAGGACCAGTGTCCTGGAGAAGGGCTGGACCCTGATGGTGAAGAAAGAGCTTTGATGGACTGATGGACTAATGGATGGATGGATGGATGGATGGGTGGACAGATGAATGGATGGATGCATTGATGGATGGATGGACAGATGGATGATGGATGGATGGACAGATGGATGATGGATGGATGTATTGATGGATGGATGGATGGATGAATGGATGGATGCATTGATGGATGGATGATGGATGGATAGATGGATGGATGGATGGATGGATGGACGGATGAATGGATGGATGCATTGATGGATGGATGGATGGACAGATGGATGATGGATGGATGGACAGATGGATGATGGATGGATGTATTGATGGATGGATGGATGGACAGATGAATGGATGGATGATGGATGGATGGACAGATGAATGGATGGATGCATTGATGGATGGATGGATGGACAGATGGATGATGGATGGATGGACAGATGGATGATGGATGGATGTATTGATGGATGGATGGATGGATGGATGAATGGATGGATGCATTGATGGATGGATGATGGATGGATAGATGGATGGATGGATGGATGGATGGATGGATGAATGGATGGATGCATTGATGGATGGATGGATGGATGGACAGATGGATGATGGATGGATGGACAGATGGATGATGGATGGATGTATTGATGGATGGATGGATGGATGGACAGATGAATAGATGGATGATGGATGGATGGATGGACAGATGAATAGATGGATGATGGATGGATGGACGGATGGATGGATGGATGGATGGATGGATGGACAGATGGATAAATGGTCATGGAACGTCTGGGACAAAATGGCCAAAGGCGACTTGTACAGAAAGAAAACGTCCCATTTAACCATATGCACAGCGACATGTGGCATAGCGACTGTTTTCCTGCTGGTCTGATGTGTTTTTATTGGTTGATAAAAATCAGCAGATTACTGGTTTTTCTTCACTGGAAACCAATGAGAACTTATTCCCCACTTATGTATTTTGTCTCCTCTTTGACTGGAGCTGGCAAACACAACAACTCTCTGGCATTGCTCTCATTTTCCTGCTAAAGACCTGTCTCTGTGGACATTCACATGGACGTCCAGGCTTTCTGAACCTCCTGGATAGTTACGGACATGCAATGATATTAATCATTTCTGAAAGTCGTTTAATGTAATGTGATTATTTCTTGGACACTAACTGAAGAGAATCTGGATTTGTGAACATGTGTTGTCACTCCAGGTGGTTTGGTTGACCTGAGTAAACTAAAGGAATGTGTGACATTTTTCATCATTTTCCACCTGATCAAACCCGAGTCAGTCAGAACCGATCCAGTCGAGTCAGTTTGGGGACCATTAAACAGGTTAAACTCTTCTTCAACTGTTAAACAGAAGAAATCTGGAAAATTATTGTAGCGGAAATGTTTTTTCAAAAGGGGAGTGTTAGGTTTGTCGTTAGCTCGACTGTAGACTCAGCAGCAGGTCCAGCTTTAGGTTTAATACGTGATCTAATAACCCGCCCAGCTGAGGAATGATTGACCCGAGGAAAAACCAAGCTGGTGCCAGCTGATGCTTCAGCTCCACGTGCATCCATCACCAAACACGTTTTCTGTCACTTCACACAGGGAAACAAGTTTTCATCTTTTCCTGGTGTTTTTCCGCCTCACGTCTTCAGCTCCTCCGCTCCGTACGAGGTTAAAAGCTGAGTGTGGCCCCTCGCAGCGTCACCACTGCTGCCTTTTACAGCCGGGTGAGCCGGGGCGGGGCGGCCATGTTTGTGAGGGGTGATCTTTACACCCCCCGCCAGGGATCAGACAAACACTTATTAACTGAGAGGAATGCAAACAGACACAGCACGGCCGTGCAGGGAGGAGGGGGAGACATCCCCCTCCTTCATCCTCCATTTACAACCCCCCCCCTCTCCCCCTCTCCCCCTCACCCCTTCCCTGTCTGGAGACGAATCCAGAGTTTTCCAGAAGCAAGAAGCTCCTGAAGACGTGAAGTTCAAAATGAACATCAGAAAGAAGAAAAGTGGGTTTAAGTGTTCATGTTGGTGCAGATGATCTTCCTGCTGCTCAGAGCGACGCTCTTATCGTCTGAAAGGTGAGAGCACCGTTTGCAAACGCATGTCGAGGGGCTGGTGGGGTGGGGTGGGGGGTTAGGAAACAAAGCCCCACTGACGACACCGACACCTGACATCCTCACCTGGCACTGATCTGCTAAAACACCTACGTTCCTGTCAGCACAGCTGTTACTGAAGTCCAGATGTTTCCACAGCTGCTGCTGAAGTCCAGATGTTTCCACAGCTGCTGCTGAAGTCCAGATGTTTCCACAGCTGCTGCTGAAGTCCAGATGTTTCCACAGCTGCTGCTGAAGTCCAGGTGTTTCTACGGCTGTTACTGAAGTCCAGATGTTTCCACAGCTGCTGCGGAAGTCCAGATGTTTATACGGCTGCTGCTGAAGTCCAGATGTTTCTATGGCTACTGCTGAAGTCCAGATGTTTCCATGGCTACTGCTGAAGTCCAGGTGTTTCTACGGCTGTTACTGAAGTCCAGAGGTTTCCATGGCTACTGCTGAAATCCAAATGTTTCCACAGCTGCTGCTGAAGTCCAGGTGTTTCTACGGCTGTTACTGAAGTCCAGAGGTTTCCATGGCTACTGCTGAAATCCAAATGTTTCCACAGCTGCTGCTGAAGTCCAGGTGTTTCTACGGCTGTTACTGAAGTCCAGATGTTTCCACAGCTGCTGCTGAAGTCCAGATGTTTCCACAGCTGCTGCTGAAGTCCAGATGTTTCTACGGCTGTTACTGAAGTCCAGATGTTTCCATGGCTACTGCTGAAGTCCAGATGTTTCCACAGCTGATGCTGAAGTCCAGATGTTTCCACAGCTGCTGCTGAAGTCCAGATGTTTCTACGGCTGTTACTGAAGTCCAGATGTTTCCACAGCTGCTGCTGAAGTCCAGATGTTTTTACGGCTACTGCTGAAGTCCAGATGTTTCCGTGGCTACTGCTGAAATCCAAATGTTTCCATGGCAACTGCTGAAGTCCAGATGTTTCCATGGCAACTGCTGAAGTCCAGATGTTTCCACGGCTGATGCTGAAGTCCAGATGTTTCCACAGCTGTTACTGAAGTCCAGAGGTTTCTACGGCTGATGCTGAAGTCCAGATGTTTCCACGGCTGATGCTGAAGTCCAGATGTTTATACGACTGATGCTGAAGTCCAGATGTTTCCACAGCTGATGCTGAAGTCCAGACGTTTCTACGGCTGATGCTGAAGTCCAGATGTTTCCACGGCTGATGCTGAAGTCCAGATGTTTCCACGGCTGATGCTGAAGTCCAGACGTTTCTACGGCTGATGCTGAAGTCCAGATGTTTCCACGGCTGATGCTGAAGTCCAGATGTTTCTACGGCTGATGCTGAAGTCCAGATGTTTCCACGGCTGATGCTGAATCCAGATTTTTCTACAGCTGCAGGCTGGATGATGACAAACACGAGGAAATGAAACCATCAGAACTGTTAAATCTTCTGATGTAAACTTTTGGTTTGTTGTCAGTAAAACAAACATCATATCTTTGATTATTTCCTGACGTTTTACTCGGCCCTGTGATGGACTGGCGAGCTGTCCAGGGTGTACCCTGCCTTTCGCCCAAAGCCAGCTGGGATAGGCTCCAGCTTCCCCGCGACCCTTCATCGGACCAAGCAGTTAGGATGATGAATGAATGACTGACGTTTTACCTGCTTGATTATAGTTTATAGTTTTTATGGTACAATATAGTTTTTAGTTGTTTTTATTTCTTTCATTATAATTAGAGAAGTCATTTATTTACTACTACTAATTATAACTATAATATCACAATAATAATATGAATATATCTAATATGTTTAGAAGACGTTTTCTTTCTTTATTCTATGAAACTTTTTTTACACTGGGATGTAAAGTCGCAGGTATGTGGCTGCCGGCAGATTTTTCTGTTTCCAGGTGGCTGCAGGTGAACATCGTGTCCTCACCAGCACCTCTGCTGTTTGGGAGATCTGGATCCTTCAGTTTTGAGCCACTTTGGGTGGGTTTTTTTGGTGTTCCATCAGGCGTGAAGCACTGACGTCTTCAGCTCAACTTTCTCTGGTCAGCTTTTCAGAAGCATCTTCTCCAGGACGGCTGCCTCCACTTCCAGACGTTCAGCTCTCTTCTCGGCCCCCAGTCTGGCTTCTCACCGTGACCTTGCTTGGCAGTCATCCCCCTCAGTGTCTTCAGGGCGTGTTTTGCAAGTCAACAGTTCCCATAAAGCAGAAGCGCCCCGCTGCCCCTGTGCTGAGCACAATCAGCCGGTTATTCAGTGCCTTTAAAGAGGCAGCGGATTAAGGAATCAGGGATCCTGAAAGGCCGCCTCCCAGCCCGGACTCTGGAGTTAAGCGGCTGTGAATGAGATGTGGCGACTCCAAAACAAAGCTACTGTGTCACTCAGAGGGGAATGCTGACGTCAGAGGGGACGCTGAGGCTGGAAAACATGCTTCACCACCTCGTCTGAGGGTCCTGCTGGACGATCAGATGTTCTCCACACAACGGCTAAACTCAGCGTTTACACCCCCCCTCGGAGGACAGCATCATCTTGATCCATATTGGGTGAAATGTAGGCTCCCTTGCTCCTCATGGGTGGCCCCCGTTTGGCCAGCGGACACAGGCCTGCAGACTCTCGTAGTGGTCTCCATGGGGATGAGCAGGACGTGGGGAGGTATCTGGCTTACTGGAAACGTGGTTTATTGTTGACTTTCAGGAATGAGGAGGGGGACGGGTGCTCTGACTGGACCTAGAGGGGGTGAGGGGTGGAGGAGGCTGGTGGTGTGAACTCAGCTGCAGACCGGTGTTCTGCTGAAACGTGCTACCTTGCTGAAACATCGTCCAGCAGGAGGAATTAGGTGTATCTCTGCAGCAGAAATCCACTTTTCATGCCGTTCACATCATCTTACTTTAAACAAATGATTAAATTCCACATATGCAGTCAGAAGAAATCACATTATGGGTGTTAAAACATCTACTGACCATGTAAACGATCCCTTCAAGGTCGCTGGCTGGTATTTATGCAGGTGGGATACCTCAGCAGGTATCCTGAAGTAAAACATGTTAGATGCCTCAGCAGAGTAAATTAACGTTTCAAAGCTTATATATGTACGCAAATAGGATTCCTCCTCAAAGGTAGGACGTCTGGATGGGGGGTGGAACAGCGGCTCAGCTCAGATCAGGTGAGACAAACGGCGGCACCTGCAGGAAAGAAGCTGTTTGGTATCTGTTGTTTGTTTATTCCTGTTTGTGCAGAGTCGTTCTACAGGGAGGAAGAGCCACATGAAAGGCAAGAGAAGAAGAATGCTGCTCACAGGAGGATGAAGACGAAGAACAAAGTGGTTGAGGATGCTGTTGTTACGTAAAACATTAACATATAATGCAGTGTGAATTAATGTTGCTTTGTTTGCCATGTGCTTTTTTCTTTTATTAATCCCTTCAGGCCTGGAGTTGTAAATTTCCTTGAAATCACCTCTGGTCTTTTTCACAATTAAATTAAATTAAATTAAATTAAATTAAATTAAATTAAATTAAATTAAATTAAATTAAATTAAAAAGAAAAAGAAATAAAATAAGATTATTTTAATTTAAATTAAAAATAAAATAAAATAAAGCAAAATAAAGTAAAGTGAATTAAAATAAGGTAAAATAGTATAAAGTAAAAGACAGTAAAATAAAAGAAAGTGAAATCAAATTAAATAAAAAAAATCAATTCAATTCAATTCAATTCAATTCAATTCAATTCAATTCAAATAAAATAAAATAAAATGAAATTTAATTTTTTTTTCTTTGGTTTTCCCTGACTTTTCTGTGTTTATTTTCTTTCTACATGATTGTGAATAAATGTGTGTGTTACGGCGTCATATTTCCCTGGAAGCAGCCTGCTGGATTTCTGTTGCAAGGTTTTCTTGGGTGTGAAATGTTTGATAATGAAGTGTGTGAGGAAATAAACGATTCATGTGGATTCAGTCCAGGAGGAACGAGCTCATTTAGTGGAGCAGAATGCTGATCAGTGAGGAGATGATCCAACACAGGTTAATGTGTCCGTCATGTTCCAGAACCGTGGTGGAACATTTGTTCTGATCCTACAGAGACAGGAACGACTTTGTTTCAGCTGGTGACGATAAATCTACATGTGGAGTTCCCCGAGGCTTCATTCTGGGCCCCCTGTCGTTCAGCACCAACAGGCTCCCACTGGCCCAGATCATAGCAGATCACATTTCTGATCATGGCTGATGACACTCCACTCTACATTACTGTCTCACCAGACGACTCCGGTCTCGGACAATCAGTATCTGGATATTCCAGAATCTTCTTCGGCTACATAAAGTTAAAAGTGAGATTATTTGTGTCCAACTTCAGGAAGTGATGCGAAAAGCAACGGAGCAATGCAGAAATTCTGAAACCAGATCAAAGTTTTTACCACCTGGAGAGCAGAAACCTGAAGTCTGACCCAGACCTGGAGAGTCCTGGAAAACCTGCAGTGTGATCCAGACCTGGAGAGTCCTGGAAAACCTACAGTCTGATCCAGGCCTGGAGAATCCTGGAAAACCTACAGTCTGATCCAGACCTGGAGAGTCCTGGAAAACCTGCAGTCTGATCCAAACCTGGAGAGTCCTGGAAAACCTACAGTTTGATCCAGGCCTGGAGAGTCCTGGAAAACCTGCAGTCTGATCCAGGTCTGGAGAGTCCTGGAAAACCTGCAGTCTGATCCAGGTCTGGAGAGTCCTGGAAAACCTGCAGTCTGATCCAGGTCTGGAGAGTCCTGGAAAACCTGCAGTTTGATCCAGGCCTGGAGAGTCCTGGAAAACCTGCAGTCTGATCCAGGTCTGGAGAGTCCTGGAAAACCTGCAGTCTGATCCAGGTCTGGAGAGTCCTGGAAAACCTGCAGTCTGATCCAGGTCTGGAGAGTCCTGGAAAACCTGCAGTCTGATCCAGGTCTGGAGAGTCCTGGAAAACCTGCAGTCTGATCCAGGTCTGGAGAGTCCTGGAAAACCTGCAGTCTGATCCAGGTCTGGAGAGTCCTGGAAAACCTGCAGTTTGATCCAGGCCTGGAGAGTCCTGGAAAACCTGCAGTCTGATCCAGGTCTGGAGAGTCCTGGAAAACCTGCAGTCTGATCCAGGTCTGGAGAGTCCTGGAAAACCTGCAGTCTGATCCAGGTCTGGAGAGTCCTGGAAAACCTGCAGTCTGATCCAGGTCTGGAGAGTCCTGGAAAACCTGCAGTTTGATCCAGGCCTGGAGAGTCCTGGAAAACCTGCAGTCTGATCCAGGTCTGGAGAGTCCTGGAAAACCTGCAGTCTGATCCAGGTCTGGAGAGTCCTGGAAAACCTACAGTCTGATCCAGACCTGGAGAGTCCTGGAAAACCTGCAGTTTGATCCAAACCTGGAGAGTCCTGGAAAACCTACAGTCTGATCCAGGTCTGGAGAGTCCTGGAAAACCTACAGTCTGATCCAGACCTGGAGAGTCCTGGAAAACCTACAGTCTGATCCAGACCTGGAGAGTCCTGGAAAACCTACAGTCTGATCCAAACCTGGAGAGTCCTGGAAAACCTACAGTCTGATCCAGACCTGGAGAGTCCTGGAAAACCTGCAGTCTGATCCAGGTCTGGAGAGTCCTGGAAAACCTGCAGTCTGATCCAGGTCTGGAGAGTCCTGGAAAACCTGCAGTCTGATCCAGACCTGGAGAGTCCTGGAAAACCTACAGTCTGATCCAGACCTGGAGAGTCCTGGAAAACCTGCAGTTTGATCCAGGCCTGGAGAGTCCTGGAAAACCTGCAGTCTGATCCAGGTCTGGAGAGTCCTGGAAAACCTGCAGTTTGATCCAGGCCTGGAGAGTCCTGGAAAACCTGCAGTCTGATCCAGGTCTGGAGAGTCCTGGAAAACCTGCAGTCTGATCCAGGTCTGGAGAGTCCTGGAAAACCTACAGTCTGATCCAGACCTGGAGAGTCCTGGAAAACCTGCAGTCTGTTCCAGGTCTGGAGAGTCCTGGAAAACCTGCAGTTTGATCCAAACCTGGAGAGTCCTGGAAAACCTACAGTCTGATCCAAACCTGGAGAGTCCTGGAAAACCTACAGTCTGATCCAGACCTGGAGAGTCCTGGAAAACCTACAGTCTGATCCAGACCTGGAGAGTCCTGGAAAACCTACAGTCTGATCCAGACCTGGAGAGTCCTGGAAAACCTGCAGTCTGATCCAGGTCTGGAGAGTCCTGGAAAACCTACAGTCTGATCCAGGTCTGGAGAGTCCTGGAAAACCTACAGTCTGATCCAGGTCTGGAGAGTCCTGGAAAACCTGCAGTCTGATCCAGACCTGGAGAGTCCTGGAAAACCTGCAGTCTGATCCAGACCTGGAGAGTCCTGGAAAACCTACAGTCTGATCCAGGTCTGGAGAGTCCTGGAAAACCTGCATTCTGATCCAGGTCTGGAGAGTCCTGGAAAACCTGCAGTCTGATCCAGGTCTGGAGAGTCCTGGAAAACCTGCAGTCTGATCCAGGTCTGGAGAGTCCTGGAAAACCTACAGTCTGATCTAAACCTGGAGAGTCCTGGAAAACCTGCAGTCTGTTCCAGGTCTGGAGAGTCCTGGAAAACCTGCAGTTTGATCCAAACCTGGAGAGTCCTGGAAAAACTACAGTCTGATCCAAACCTGGAGAGTCCTGGAAAACCTACAGTCTGATCCAAACCTGGAGAGTCCTGGAAAACCTACAGTCTGATCCAGACCTGGAGAGTCCTGGAAAACCTGCAGTCTGATCCAGGTCTGGAGAGTCCTGGAAAACCTACAGTCTGATCCAGACCTGGAGAGTCCTGGAAAACCTGCAGTCTGATCCAGGTCTGGAGAGTCCTGGAAAACCTACAGTCTGATCCCGGTCTGGAGAGTCCTGGAAAACCTACAGTCTGATCCAGGTCTGGAGAGTCCTGGAAAACCTGCAGTCTGATCCAGACCTGGAGAGTCCTGGAAAACCTGCATTCTGATCCAGACCTGGAGAGTCCTGGAAAACCTACAGTCTGATCCAGGTCTGGAGAGTCCTGGAAAACCTGCATTCTGATCCAGGTCTGGAGAGTCCTGGAAAACCTGCAGTCTGATCCAGGTCTGGAGAGTCCTGGAAAACCTACAGTCTGATCCAGGTCTGGAGAGTCCTGGAAAACCTGCAGTCTGATCCAGACCTGGAGAGTCCTGGAAAACCTACAGTCTGATCAAAACCTGGAGAGTCCTGGAAAACCTGCAGTTTGATCCAGGCCTGGAGAGTCCTGGAAAACCTGCAGTCTGATCCAGGTCTGGAGAGTCCTGGAAAACCTGCAGTTTGATCCAGGCCTGGAGAGTCCTGGAAAACCTGCAGTCTGATCCAGGTCTGGAGAGTCCTGGAAAACCTGCAGTCTGATCCAGGTCTGGAGAGTCCTGGAAAACCTACAGTCTGATCCAGACCTGGAGAGTCCTGGAAAACCTACAGTCTGATCCAGACCTGGAGAGTCCTGGAAAACCTGCAGTTTGATCCAAACCTGGAGAGTCCTGGAAAACCTACAGTCTGATCCAAACCTGGAGAGTCCTGGAAAACCTACAGTCTGATCCAGACCTGGAGAGTCCTGGAAAACCTGCAGTCTGATCCAGGTCTGGAGAGTCCTGGAAAACCTACAGTCTGATCCAGACCTGGAGAGTCCTGGAAAACCTGCAGTCTGATCCAGGTCTGGAGAGTCCTGGAAAACCTACAGTCTGATCCCGGTCTGGAGAGTCCTGGAAAACCTACAGTCTGATCCAGGTCTGGAGAGTCCTGGAAAACCTGCAGTCTGATCCAGACCTGGAGAGTCCTGGAAAACCTGCAGTCTGATCCAGACCTGGAGAGTCCTGGAAAACCTACAGTCTGATCCAGGTCTGGAGAGTCCTGGAAAACCTGCATTCTGATCCAGACCTGGAGAGTCCTGGAAAACCTGCAGTCTGATCCAGGTCTGGAGAGTCCTGGAAAACCTGCAGTCTGATCCAGGTCTGGAGAGTCCTGGAAAACCTACAGTCTGATCCAAACCTGGAGAGTCCTGGAAAACCTACAGTCTGATCCAGACCTGGAGAGTCCTGGAAAACCTACAGTCTGATCCAAACCTGGAGAGTCCTGGAAAACCTACAGTCTGATCCAAACCTGGAGAGTCCTGGAAAACCTACAGTCTGATCCAGACCTGGAGAGTCCTGGAAAACCTACAGTCTGATCCAGGCCTGGAGAGTCCTGGAAAACCTACAGTCTGATCCAAACCTGGAGAGTCCTGGAAAACCTGCAGTCTGATCCAGGTCTGGAGAGTCCTGGAAAACCTACAGTCTGATCCAGGTCTGGAGAGTCCTGGAAAACCTGCATTCTGATCCAGGTCTGGAGAGTCCTGGAAAACCTGCAGTCTGATCCAGACCTGGAGAGTCCTGGAAAACCTGCAGTGTGATCCGGACCTGGAGAGTCCTGGAAAACCTTGATCCAGACCTGAGTTCTGATATGATGATGTTGACGTGTCTCCTGCTGACATATGTGTGTGTTTTATGTAACTCGCTGTGTGTAATTTTTTTGTTTTTGAGTTATTTTGAACACAAACAAACAAACAAACAAACAAACAGATGAACGCTGGTAAAAACATAATTTCCTTGGCAGAAGTAATAATATAAAATTACAGCACACAACCAGAAATATGCAGCATCTGCTCCTGAAAGAGTTCAGATGCTAAAATGTTGCATTTACGTCCACCTTTCAGATCTCATAACTGTTTACAAGTCATCCAAACACATTAAGTTTTTAATTTTTAATAAGTCAAAACATTTTAAATTATTTCTTCAGACATAAATCTCCAGTTTTCAGTGTAAAACAATTCAAAGAGTTTTATGTTGATGGAGGAACAACTGTTGTGTTTCAGCTCCCTCTGCTGGTCAACTCTGGAACCGATTCAACCCAACGACTCTGATGGAGTTTTCTAGATTAGTCTGCTAAAATCATGAGCTAAAAATCAGTTTCCAGGCCTGCAGATACCTGCAGCTGCTTTACTTCTGACTGATTCCACCTGCAGCTGCTTTACTTCTGACTGATTCCTCCTGCAGCTGCTTTATGTCTGACTGATTCCACCTGCAGCTGCTTTATGTCTGACTGATTCCACCTGCAGCTGCTTTACTTCTGACTGATTCCACCTGCAGCTGCTTTATGTCTGACTGATTCCACCTGCAGCTGCTTTACTTCTGACTGATTCCACCTGCAGCTGCTTTACGTCTGACTGATTCCACCTGCAGCTGCTTTACTTCTGACTGATTCCTCCTGCAGCTGCTTTACTTCTGACTGATTCCTCCTGTAGCTGCTTTACTTCTGACTGATTCCTCCTGCAGCTGCTTTACTTCTGACTGATTCCACCTGCAGCTGCTTTACTTCTGACTGATTCCACCTGCAGCTGCTTTACTTCTGACTGAGTCCACCTGCAGCTGCTTTACTTCTGACTGATTCCACCTGCAGCTGCTTTACTTCTGACTGATTCCTCCTGCAGCTGCTTTACTTCTGACTGATTCCACCTGCAGCTGCTTTATGTCTGACTGATTCCACCTGCAGCTGCTTTACTTCTGACTGATTCCTCCTGCAGCTGCTTTATGTCTGACTGATTCCACCTGCAGCTGCTTTACTTCTGACTGATTCCTCCTGCAGCTGCTTTACTTCTGACTGATTCCACCTGCAGCTGCTTTACTTCTGACTGATTCCTCCTGCAGCTGCTTTACTTCTGACTGATTCCACCTGCAGCTGCTTTACTTCTGACTGATTCCACCTGCAGCTGCTTTACTTCTGACTGATTCCACCTGCAGCTGCTTTACTTCTGACTGATTCCACCTGCAGCTGCTTTACTTCTGACTGATTCCTCCTGCAGCTGCTTTACTTCTGACTGATTCCACCTGCAGCTGCTTTACTTCTGACTGATTCCTCCTGCAGCTGCTTTATGTCTGACTGATTCCACCTGCAGCTGCTTTACTTCTGACTGATTCCACCTGCAGCTGCTTTACTTCTGACTGATTCCACCTGCAGCTGCTTTACTTCTGACTGATTCCACCTGCAGCTGCTTTACTTCTGACTGATTCCACCTGCAGCTGCTTTATGTCTGACTGATTCCACCTGCAGCTGCTTTACTTCTGACTGATTCCACCTGCAGCTGCTTTACTTCTGACTGATTCCTCCTGCAGCTGCTTTACTTCTGACTGATTCCTCCTGCAGCTGCTTTATGTCTGACTGATTCCACCTGCAGCTGCTTTACTTCTGACTGATTCCTCCTGCAGCTGCTTTATGTCTGACTGATTCCACCTGCAGCTGCTTTACTTCTGACTGATTCCACCTGCAGCTGCTTTACTTCTGACTGATTCCTCCTGCAGCTGCTTTACTTCTGACTGATTCCACCTGCAGCTGCTTTACTTCTGACTGATTCCACCTGCAGCTGCTTTACTTCTGACTGATTCCTCCTGCAGCTGCTTTACTTCTGACTGATTCCACCTGCAGCTGCTTTACTTCTGACTGATTCCACCTGCAGCTGCTTTACTTCTGACTGATTCCTCCTGCAGCTGCTTTACTTCTGACTGATTCCTCCTGCAGCTGCTTTACTTCTGACTGATTCCACCTGCAGCTGCTTTACTTCTGACTGATTCCTCCTGCAGCTGCTTTACTTCTGACTGATTCCACCTGCAGCTGCTTTACTTCTGACTGATTCCACCTGCAGCTGCTTTACTTCTGACTGATTCCACCTGCAGCTGCTTTACTTCTGACTGATTCCACCTGCAGCTGCTTTACTTCTGACTGATTCCACCTGCAGCTGCTTTACTTCTGACTGATTCCTCCTGCAGCTGCTTTACTTCTGACTGATTCCACCTGCAGCTGCTTTACTTCTGACTGATTCCACCTGCAGCTGCTTTACTTCTGACTGATTCCTCCTGCAGCTGCTTTACTTCTGACTGATTCCTCCTGCAGCTGCTTTACTTCTGACTGATTCCACCTGCAGCTGCTTTACTTCTGACTGATTCCTCCTGCAGCTGCTTTACTTCTGACTGATTCCACCTGCAGCTGCTTTACTTCTGACTGATTCCTCCTGCAGCTGCTTTACTTCTGACTGATTCCACCTGCAGCTGCTTTATGTCTGACTGATTCCACCTCCACCTGCAGCGATGCGCCTCACACACGTATAAAATGTCTGCAAAGGCAGAAAGCAATGATTTGCAAAGCAACTCATATTTTAATCCTAATAGAACATAAACATCATATCAGATATTAAAACGGAGACATAATGGAAATATGAACTTTATTTAATCTGAAGGCCGAAATGATTTTTTGCATTCTGATCCAAACTTTTTTGCAAATGGAGTTGAATTTCTTCACTTTTCATTTGTATTGTTTTTATTCATAAAATGATATCTTATGTAAAGTAATCTATCACAATTATTAATACATGTATTACTCAAAACTTCCCCATGGGCTTATTTAATTATTTTTTTTATTTTATCTAATTTATATTGTTATTATTTGTGTTGATCTAAAACTGACAGCGGGAGATGACGCTCCAGATGATCTCCTGCTGCCAGTTTACAGTTTACAGCTTATAATATACTTTTTATATTGTTTTAAAACTTGTAGTTTTGGTTAAAAATTCATTTACAAGCAAATTAATACGAACTAAAAGACTTCCAAGTGTTTTTTTTAATCCTGATTTTTCAGTAATAATTATTTTCTTCTTGTTGTAAAGCTGATTATTAAAACAGCTGCAGGTATAAATGTTTGTCCATAAAGACATTTTTATAAATCCAGGATTTGTCCAGTTTTTCCCAAAATCTTATAAGAAAATATCTTTATAATAAACTGAATAACATATTCAGTTTAAGGAAAAGTCACACTTTAGCAACTAAAGAAAAGAAAACAAAGAACGAAGAGCAAACAAGATGCAAAAGCAACAACCAAAGTGTTAGCATGAAAACTTTGTTTATAAAAATGAAACACGTAAAATAACAACGCAGTTGTCTGTAGATTTTCCACAACCACCACAGCAATAAAACAACATATTAACAGAAGAAGAAAATAGTTAAATACATGTTTCAAACTGAATCAAAGGCTAGAGAGTGTTTTAAGGTCGCGTTCACACTGCTGCTGTTTGATCCGCTTTAACCAGGTTGGGTCCACTTCCACGGATCGTACGATCCGTTTGGTGCAATAGTACCAACCGTACTCTGATGTGGACTAAAAAACTCTGGTCCGCTTGAAAGCGGCTGGTCTTGGCTCGTTTGCAAACAGACCATCCAGGTATCAAACAGGAAGTTATGTCTGCCAGCCGCAATAAAGCCTGAAGAAGAAGAAGGAAGTGATGCAGATCATTGTTTGGGAGACTAAACAAAACCAGCAGCTTGTGTTCAGAAACCTACGACCAGAATCCTGCACGGGTCCCGCATGTTCGTTTTATTGCAGTGATGAAAAACTGTTCCTGTTCTGGATGGTAGTATCCAGAACATCGTTCCTGTTCTGGATGCTAGTATCCAGAATGTTGTTCCTGTTCTGGATGGTAGTATCCAGAATGTTGTTCCTGTTCTGGATGCTAGTATCCAGAATGTTGTTCCTGTTCTGGATGGTAGTATCCAGAATGTTGTTCCTGTTCTGGATGCTAGTATCCAGAATATTGTTCCTGTTCTGGATGCTTGTATCCAGAACATCGTTCCTGTTCTGGATGGTAGTATCCAGAATGTTGTTCCTGTTCCGGATGGTAGTATCCAGAATGTTGTTCCTGTTCTGGATGGTAGTATCCAGAAATTTGTTCCTGTTCTGGATGGTAGTATCCAGAATATTGTTCCTGTTCTGGATGCTAGTATCCAGAACATCGTTCCTGTTCTGGATGGTAGTATCCAGAATGTTGTTCCTGTTCTGGATGGTAGTATCCAGAATGTTGTTCCTGTTCTGGATGGTAATATCTGGAACGTCGTTCCTGTTCTGGATGGTAGTATCCAGAATATTGTTCCTGTTCTGGATGCTAGTATCCAGAACATCGTTCCTGTTCTGGATGCTAGTATCCAGAACATCGTTCCTGTTCTGGATGCTAGTATCCAGAACATCGTTCCTGTTCTGGATGCTAGTATCCAGAATGTTGCTCCTGTTCTGGATGCTAGTATCCAGAATGTTGTTCCTGTTCTGGATGGTAATATCCGGAACGTCGTTCCTGTTCTGGACGGTAGTATCCAGAATGTTATTTCTGTTCTGGATGCTAGTATCCAGAACATCGTTCCTGTTCTGGATGGCAGTATCCAGAATATTGTTCCTGTTCTGGATGGTAGTATCCAGAATGTTGTTCCTGTTCTGGATGGTAGTATCCGGAACACCGTTCCTGTTCTGGATGGTAATATCCAGAATGTTGTTCCTGTTCTGGATGCTAGTATCCAGAACATCGTTCCTGTTCTGGATGGTAGTATCCAGAATGTTGTTCCTGTTCTGGATGGTAATATCCAGAATGTTGTTCCTGTTCCGGATGGTAGTATCCAGAATGTTGTTCCTGTTCTGGATGCTAGTATCCAGAACATCGTTCCTGTTCTGGATGCTAGTATCCAGAACATCGTTCCTGTTCTGGATGGTAGTATCCAGAACATCGTTCCTGTTCTGGATGGTAGTATCCAGAATGTTGTTCCTGTTCTGGATGCTAGTATCCAGAATGTTGTTCCTGTTCTGGATGGTAGTATCCAGAATGTTGTTCCTGTTCTGGATGGTAATATCGGGAACGTCGTTCCTGTTCTGGATGGTAGTATCCAGAATGTTGTTCCTGTTCTGGATGGTAGTATCCAGAATGTTGTTCCTGTTCTGGATGGTAATATCGGGAACGTCGTTCCTGTTCTGGATGGTAGTATCCAGAATGTTGTTCCTGTTCTGGATGGTAGTATCCAGAATGTTTCCAGGATCCACGTCTATCGTTGACATCGGGTAAAACCTGTTGGGAACTCATCCTGGATTTTCTAACCATTTATTGTTGAGTTCTCTGCAGATATAATGAAACTGGTTCTGTCTCACAATGAGGAAGAGTCCTTCACATCATTCCTGCACCCATTATAAAGTGACCTCCATGATTAACCTCCTGCAGGATTTCCTTCTGCTGGACAGTCAGGTTTTCTCTTTGTAACTGTTCTATTATGATACAAAACTTCTGTGAGACACAGAAAATGGGGGTTTCTACTGAGAGAATTTAAACTTTTACAAAAGAAATTGCCCATAAAGGTCCATAAATGTATCATATCAGCCCTTTTTTCAAATACTTTTCATCATATTTGACAAATCCTACAAACCATGTGTTGTAAAGAAAATGAAAAATATTTGTAAAAAACTGACATTAATAGACATGGAAACATCTTTCCAGAGTTTATTTACTAAATAAAGTTAAAACAGATTTTAGTTTTTCTTTCAGGACTAAATGTGACGCAGCTGAACTTCCGGTAACTCGCGGCGTATTTTGGTCAGCTGACCTGCAGCTCGGCAGGTCACATGACTTCCTCCGCTTCCTCTGCTGCTGTCAGCCCAGGTCTTCCTCTGCGGACACTTCCAGTCCAACCAGGACGACAAACACCGTAAAAACCCGGTTTGTGTCCCGTTTCTCCGCCGAGGAGCCGCTGGTTCCGGACCGGAATGTAGTCCCGCTGTTTGTTTGTTTGTTTTGTTTGTTTGTTTGTTTGTTTGTTTGTTTGTTGCTCGTGCAGACGCTCCTACGGCTTTGAACTGTCCCAGAACCAGACTGGGTTCAAGCTGGACTGAATCAGGATTTCTCCGTGAAGGTATGGACGCGAGGAGTTAAAGCAGCAGTTTTACAGGTTGGACTGAAAACGGATCCAGATGTGACTGAAGAGACGCAGCTCGATGCGGATTAAAACTGGGTCAAAGTCTGAACCTGGAGCGATAAAATCTGATAAACCTGGTCCTGGTGGATCTTCCCCACCTGACTGAGAGGAAGGAGTAAAATACTTTGTTTTACAGACTTGTAGTCTCACATTTATTAATAAGTCAAGTGTTAAATTTTAGCTGTAATTGTGTATTTTTAAGTGTTAATGTTTTGCGTCATACGTGGGGAAGTTTCCATCCCAATTTTCCTGACAATAAATCCTTATTTTATTTTAAATAGTTAACAATTACTTTAAAGCCTTCAGTCACCCTTACTTTCTATTTATAGTGCAGAAAAACATGGATATGAACACACTATATGAGGCAGAAACAGAGTTTGAAGAAGAAAATATTTAAATATATTCATTATTAAAGTGAATATTTGCTTTTAGCTGCTTCATTCTTCATCCCACTCAGTCTGGACCATCTCATGCCAGTTTTCAGTCAATTATTAAAGAAGTTTTTAGTCCTAAAGCATCTTTTTCTTGCTTTTATTGAATGAATATTTCACAAAAATGTAAAATAAACTTACCTGAAAATTATGGTTTTTGTATGAAACTCAAGTTTGATCAGAAATTCTCATCAGAACGAGAAGAAATGACAAAGTGTCTTATCTTCATGTGTTTTTTTTTTTTTTTTTTTTTTGCAACTAAAGGAGCGTTTGATTTGCTCTGCTGTGTCTTTCAGTGTGTCTCCACCCGCCTGCTGACTGGAACAGACATGCCGTCCAA
The DNA here is from genome assembly GCF_933228915.1 of Telmatherina bonti. Lineage (NCBI taxonomy): Eukaryota > Metazoa > Chordata > Actinopteri > Atheriniformes > Telmatherinidae > Telmatherina > Telmatherina bonti. Next base: position 36,018,209 of record NC_136612.1, on the reverse strand, counting down.
CAAATCGGTGTCCGACGCGCCCATCACTCAGTTCATCAACTGCAGGATACTGAGAGACCACTCTCTGCAGAGGTATCTGAGGCACATCGCTATGGTAACACAGGTGCCTCACAACTTTGGTTTTAGAAATAATTTCATCCACGGTTTGAAAGTTAATAAAAGTTATAAAATTTTCTCCAGATGTTACTTATTTATTAAACAAAAACACTGAAGTGTTAGTTATCTCGGATGGAGACTTTTTCCTCCATTTTCAGGCGTCAGTATCTTGACGACCACACTGCATAGAAAACTGAAATTTGCTACGATAACACACCTCCACCTGTTCTCTCAGAATACACAAAAACATCTGTCATAAATCATAACTGGTGGGCATGCCAGTCCCTCAAACAGGGAGTTTCCATTCATTGTCTTTTTAGACTTTGGGATGTAAAGGTGGACAATACCGACATTTTCCCTGTTGATTCCACATCATTTATTGAAGGTATTTTTCATTGATATCCATAACAATATGATATCAATGTGATATATGATATCTATTCTGATATTAAATTTACCCCTTCAAGGAAAAATGCAATTTTAAAGTATGCATTAATATTTATTGTAACAGAAATATTGAATATAAATAAAAGTCAAGAACATCCATCCTTTCAAAACAAACAAAAATAAGATCAAATAAGTTTTTAAAATGATAAATTAATTAGACCACCAATTGATATGTTATTGACATTTTATTTAATTGAAAATGACTAAATCTAAAATGTAAAAGTGATATTTAAATGTTTTGTTATATTCATCATATCTAAATAAAATGTCATCATTAACAGTAGCATCATCATCATCATCATCATCATCATCATCGTCATCTCTGATTGGCTGCCATGATCATGTGATCCAGAAGGAAAACACTTTCTGGGCTTCAAACACTTTTTTATTGACTAAAACTTTCTGAGGTGAAAATAAAAAGCTTGTTTTTAATCCGTAAAAAAGTTTTTACATCTGCATAAAAGTGTCAAATCAGATATTTTGACTGGCCAGAGTATCGATACGCCCATCCGTAGTGGCAAGCCTTACTGGTTCTGCAGATCTATGAACTGGTTTCTGGACAACAACCTTCCCCAAATCTGAAATATGGGTTTCGTATGAAATATTATTCCCTATTTGGGTATAAAAGCATTTTTCTGTCTGGAAGTTCTTCATATGTAGTTTTTATCCCAAATATAGAGATTTTTCACCGCATTAAAGCTTGTTTCTGTGTCTTATATTGATTAATTATTTATTATTGGTTTGTCACGAAGCTAAAACTTCATTTGCCACGTCAACGTTTTCATGAACTCTTAAGATGGCCGTTTCTTATATAAAATGTATCCAATGAACCACGTCCCCACATGACAGTGTTTCCGTGTGATTGTCTGTGAACGTCAGAGGGAATGGGGAGGAGGGAAATGTCCGACTGGAACTCCTGACAGTGACGGGGAAAGATGTCAGCGGTGTGGATGTGTGTGTGCAGGGAGGACCTGTGGGTGCGCGAGGGGAAGATTTTAGACCCAGAGAAGCTGTTCTTCGATGAGCAGGGCTACGCCGACCAGCGGGTGGACTGTGAAGGCAGCATTATCGCCCCGGGCTTCATAGACGTCCAGATCAACGGTATGCCCCAACATACAGGGATTTCATCTCTGAAACATTTGACGTAGAGTCTGATTTTTCCTTCACCTGGTTGTACCCTGAACGTCCCGCAGAAGGACACACAGACACATATCGACGAAAATACTCTTAGCTGCCACTAAAAAGTATTTTTACTGGCAGCTAAGAGTATTTCTGCTGCCAATCCCACCGTTGGGGCTGGGAGGACTGGAGCCAGTCAAACCCACCTCCCCTGAAGATCTTTATAGACGTGACCAGTTCACGTCCTCACATGGAGACGTTTGCTCTGCGACTGCAGACAGAAATGGGACAGGAACTGTGGGAAAACATCTTAAAGACACATCATATCTGCCCGACACGGAGCTCCTAAGTTTCTGCCTGATCTGTGGGCTTTCATGTCATTTAAATGCCGATGTTTATCTCTGTGAGCCGCTTCACTTGTTGTCTCACTGCAAACAAAGCAAAAATAAAGTTTCTTCCAGCTGCAGCAACATTTCATGAGCAGATACAACTAATATCTGATGATGGTGTAAAACCATTAAAGCCGTTCACACCATAAATCAGATCCTTATCTAACTCCTGCAGATCCGTCGGATAGTCCTGTAAATGGCTTAATCTGCTTTTTACAACAGGAATCGGATGAATACAGTTGCTTCCTGCCAGAACCCGCTCGCCGACTTCACCCTGAATGTGGGTTAAAAAACACTTTGTTTCTGGACACCTGATGATAAAAATGCTAAATGTGACGTTTAAAACAGCCAGAAACGTCAAAGTTAAGCAGGATGAAGTTGTTTTTGGTGGCTTCAGGTCACCACTGTGAGCTTTTCACACTGACCAGGCCAAGTTCCCGCATTTAATGGCAGCCGTGATGCTTTTCACAGCGTTTTTCTTCTTTCTGCTGAATGACTGTGAAGATCCAGATTCTGTAGGAGCAAGGGAAGGTTTTTGGTCTCTGCAACACAGTAGATGTTGTAGTGGAGCGGTTGTAAAGCTGAAATGAGTTTCCTCCGCAGGGTGGCCGGGCTCTCCCTTAGAGATAGGGTGAGGAGCTCGGTCATCCAGGAGGATAACAGAGTAGAGCCGCTGCTCCTTCGCATCAAGAGGAACCAGTTGAGGTGGCTCGGGCATCTGGTCAGGATGCCTCCTGGACCTCCCTGATGAGGTGTTCCAGGCACGTCCCTCTGGGAGGAGACCCCGGGGAAGACCCAGGACACGCTGGAGGGATTATATCTCTCGGCTGGCCTGGGAACGCCTCGGGATCCCCCCCGCAGAGTTGGTAAATGTGGCTGGGGAGAGGGAAGTCTGGCCTTCCCTGCTAAGGGTTAAGCTGTTTTCAGTTTTCTGCTCTGATGTTGGGCAGAAATAACGGTGTGTGAACGGAGTTATGGAGGAGCAGAGTGTTTAACCAGGAAGTCTCTCTGCAGGAGGCTACGGCATCGACTTCTCTCAGCCGTCCGACGACGTCGGCGCCGGAGTTTCTTTCGTGGCCAAAAAGATTCTGGAACACGGCGTGACGTCCTTCTGTCCGACTCTGGTCACCTCTCCTCCGGCCGTCTACCACAAGGTGCGCCGTTCTCCTGAGCTTTAACACGTCTCGTCTGCGTTTTTAGAGCCTGTGAAGTGAAAGTGCTGCTTGTGTTCCAGGTTTTGCCTCAGGTCAGAGTGCACAACGGCGGCCCACATGGAGCTGGAGTTCTGGGTAAGAGCGGGCGTTTGCAGGGGGCGTGCATGTAAGCTTTAAACAGACCAACTGGGACAGAGCAGCCAGTCGCGTCCTCGTCTTGTGGCACATGGACGGCTTCGTGGTCATAGTTTCTATAAATGGAAGCAGCAGATCAGAAAAGACCCTCTGATGGAAACAAGTCTGGGGATCTTATCAGACCCGAAGAAGATTAAAATGAACGCCAATTTGCCTGATTTTCCCAGAGATGGACAGAATGTCTAGATGCTTCTGTGCTGTTTTTTCCATATTTTTTATTTACGGCACCGTTGGTTCGAGGTTCTCCAACGCTGCTTGCAGCTTTATTTATATCTTTTTCATTTTCTCTTCTAATTTTCCAAAAAACAGACACTATTTAGGAACTATTTTTTGTGGCGGATGAATAAACAGCCCTGCTTGTCTGACTTGTCCTGTAAAAACTCTGCAGGTTTCCACCTGGAGGGTCCGTTCATCAGCATGGAGAAAAGAGGAGCCCACCCCGAGCAGTACCTGCGTACCTTTCGGTCGGGAGGGATGGAGGACCTGATGGAGGTCTACGGCAGCCTGGACAACGTTGCCATGGTGACGCTGGCCCCTGAGCTGGCTGGCAGCCAGTCGGTAGTGAGGGAGCTGTCTCAGCGCGGCGTCACCGTGTCATTAGGTGAGAATTATTCATAAAATATAAACTTGTTTTTCCAGCTTCTGTTCATGCAGAAGAATCGTTTCTGCTCAGGATGGAGGGTTATAACATGACCTCGCTCTGTATTCTTGCCCTGACGTATTGTTGAGACATTAACGGCTTCATTTAACAACAACAAGATGCAACCTTAACAGAAAGTTTATTGCACTACAAGAAGCTTTAAACAGGGTACCTTGATATCTGACCCAAGTCGTCCTGCTGTATTGCGATCCTACTGTTGGGATACCAGTCTAATCAATCTGACCCAAAAGGGAGGAGTTTGACAGATTGCAGGCTTTTGATTGGTTGAAAATAAACTGTCCCTTCTCGTGCGTCTTGGCAGACAAGCTAAACAGGAATGTGTCCTTGTTTAGTAGCAATAAGTTTTCTTTTGGTTGATTGTTTCACTTGGAGGAATGGAAGCTAGGTGGGCGGTTCCTACCATGGCCATCTTGGCAGAGGCATGTGTGTCATCTCCTCCAGAAAATACAAATATCGGCAAAGAGGTGGAGCTGACAGGGGGGCTGTGAGCGTCATGGTGGATGATTGACATCGAGCGAACTCCGAGCTTTCTGTAGCTAAGAGCTAACCGAGCTACCCTGGAGATAACAGGAGCTAACAAGCTAACGGAGGTAAGCGGGCTAAAGCTAAGTCACGTTGTTAACCGGCTAAAAGCCGCGGTTCTGCGTTCTTCTGACTTGAAGCGGGAGATTGGGTACCTGTCAATCAAAAGGACACGCCCCTAAATATGCCGAACTTTGAGATTAAATTACTTTTAAATGGGCGAGTTAGAAAAAAATTCACCCCCCCCACAGTTGTCCTGAAGGTAAACCTGACCTATTAAACCGAAAATGGATTTTTGAAACAGGCTGTAAACATGTTTATTTCTGCTGTAAACATGTTTATTTCTGCTGTAAACATGTTTATTTCTGCTGTAAACATGTTTATTTCTGCTGTGAAGTTGGTCTTTTCAACATGGGAGTCTATGGGGATTCGCTCTGTTTTGGAGCCCCTAGTGGATGAAGGGGGGACTGCAGTTTTTTGCACTTCTGTATAGACTTCAATTTTAACCGCAGGAGTCCATCTTTCATATACGGTCTATGGGGGTCACACTGCGACGGCGTGTCTGAGGCATCTGTCACGACCAGATTGATGCTCCGCCTCTTAGGTTAGGCTACGGTTGGCGGTAGGAACGTAATGACATTGCAGTTGAATGCCCCACTGCGACCCGTTGGTGGCAACGAGGGTTTATGGAACCAGCTTACTGAAAGTGCTTTATATGTTCTTCCTCTCACAGACTAGTTTGGTGTTGAATTGTTGGGGTTAAAGGTCACATTAAGGCAGGAAAGTTTGAGGTGTGTCTAAATAGTTTGCTAACTGCTTCTACAGGTCACTCGGTGGCCAACCTGTCGCAGGCGGAGGACGCCGTTCGGCACGGAGCATCCTTCATCACTCACCTCTTCAACGCCATGCTGCCTGTGAGTCCGTCTGGTCCGGTTCAGTCCGGCTTGTTAGAGTCACCTGCAGATTGTGCCAGGAAAATGAGTCCTTGTTTCTGGGATGTGCTCCAGTTCCACCATCGTGATCCTGGAATCGTTGGGTTATTGACCAGCGATCAGGTCCCTGCAGGCAGGACGGTGTTCTACGGCATGATCGCTGATGGGATCCACACCAACCCCGCCGCCCTGCGGATCGCACACAGAGCTCACCCCTCAGGTGCGTCTCCAACCTGCCTTCATCACCTAAATGCATCACAACGTGGTCTGCATAGTTCCAGCAGTCTGACGGGGGGTGGGCCCTGGCCATTCCTTCCCATTTCACCTGCACATCTGTCTCCCAGTGCTGCAATGCACAAACATTTACAACCCCCCCCCCCCCCCCCCCCCCCGCGGTTGTTCTACATTCTTCTTACCTGAAACGGGAGATCGGGTACCTGTCAATCAAAAGGACATTCCTGTAAATTTGCCAAACTTCGAGATTAAATTATTTTTAAACGGGCGAGGTAGAAAAAAATTCACTCCCCCCACAGTTGTCCTGAAGGTAAACCTGACCTGTTAAACCGATGATGGATTTTAGAACCAGGCTGTAAACATCTTTATTTCAGCTGTAAACACGTTTATTCCTGCTGTGAAGTTGGTCTTTTTAACATGGGAGTCTATGGGGATTTGCTCTGTTTTGCAGCCCCTGGTGGATTAAGGGCTGCGTTTCTCCTCAGTTTGCTAGAAGTCCTCTTGTCCTTCCAGGTTTGGTGTTGGTGACGGACGCCATCACAGCAATGGGTCTTCCTCCAGGGAGACACACTCTGGGCCAGCAGGTCATCCAGATCCAGGGTCTCCACGCTTACGTGGCAGGTTAACATCTGAATCCATCATCTAAACATTCAGGATTAAAAGTTGCACGATGTTGTTTTATTCTGTTGCTTAAAGGATGTAAATGGACAAGTTGGTCTTTTTCTGCAAAATGATCCTGTTATTGTCCAAAGAAAATTAAATTTCCTGACTCATTTATATCTGTTTATAACTGTTTGATGGAAGCAGGACAAATAATTAAATATAAAATGAATTTTTTTAATTCATAGAAATAAAAATCTTGAAAAACCCGAAGGAAAAGAGAAGTAAATATTCTAAGTGAAGGAAGAGAGAGAGGGAAGTAAAGGGTCAGAAACGAGGAGAAATAGAGTGATTATGGAGTAAATGATTAAGGGGAGGAGTAGTTTAAATAAAAACATACATTAAATCCAGAAATACATTAATTTGATGTGAAAATTAGTAAAACTTTTTCATTTTTCTACATTTTCCTATATTAATTTTTCAGTATATTTAGTCATTTTTTTCCTGTTATTTAGATTTATCTAGAATTTAATTTGGGTCCAAGCCATACAAAGTATGGCAGGGCCCTATTGTTATTGAAATGTTTATTATATATATTTTTTAGATTAATCAGTTATCTACTTTTATTTTACTTTATGAATTATTTTTATTTATTATATTTTTTTAATTCATTTTTATTTATTTAAAATTTTATTCTTATTTATTCATTTATTTAATTTTTTGTATATTCTAATTTGATGTGTTTGTATTTATGAATTCATTATTTTATATTTATTTATTTATTTTTTACTTTTCTATTTATAAATTACTTTATGTTACTTTATTAGTGTAGTTTTGTCTATATTGACTAATTTTGTTTATTTTATTTGGAATTTTTTTTACTTATTTAAAGTGTTTATTTTAATGAACCTATTCACTTATTTTTGTGGCGCTCCTGTCCTTCATCTCAACATCCTGCATCATGTGTTGTCATGGCAACGGTTTCTAACACCTGTCAGTGTTTATTGGACTTATTTTACGGCAGGTGTGATGTGGATCTGGACTGATACGGATGCAGAAATCTAACTTGAACGGTGGAAGGAGACGCAGAGAAACGAGGTGGTGATTCGGTCGCCTCTCTGATTGACTAGTTTCACTCTTTCAGGCACGAAGACGCTCAGCGGCAGCATAGCAACCATGGAGATGTGTGTGCGCCACTTCAAACAGGCCTCAGGTCAGTCTGTGGCCTTCATCCTTCCTGGCAGCAGGAGAAACATTAATGTCGCCGAAACGTACGTTAGAACAGAAATATTTTCTATTTTTTCAGTTTGTAGGACAAAATGATGCATTTTATCACAGCTTTACAAGTTAAAACTTACAGAAGATCTTCGGTTTACGAGACAAAACAAAGAAATGTGGAAGGATTTCTGTTCTTCTTCTTCCCAGTCAGAATATCATCGTCATCATGCAGCCTTAAGAGGCGTTTGAGGTTTAAATGAGCAAGGAGCAGGTCTGATCCGGATTCTGAACCAGTTCTGGTTCCTGGATCCAGAACCTTTATCCAGCAGAGGAACACGCAGCTCCGTTCAGACGTCCCTGCAGGACGAAGCTGCATCAACAGTCAGGCTTTTAGAAAGAAAAAGATCATATATCATAGATAAATATAAAGCGCCGTCGCTGTCTGTGTTAAAACGCTTCCGTTCAGCTGCTGATGATGCCTGCGTCCTGTCGGACCACCGGCCAGGACCGCGTGGACAGGAAACACTGCAGGACATTCAGGAGCATCGTTTTCCTCTAGACCTGCAGCATCAACACAAAGCTTTAACAACAGCTCTTCCCACAAGGGTCATGTGACCTCTTTTAATCTGATGATGCAGAGACGTCGTTCATCTCTGATGAGTGTTTCAGCCGGCCGTCAGGTCCTCTTCCAGCTCTCTGACGTCCTCTCTGTGTTCCAGGCTGCAGTGTGGAGGAAGCTCTGGAAGCCGCCTCGCTCCATCCGGCCCAGCTCCTCGGTATCGGCCACAAGAAGGGGAAGCTGGACTACGGCTCGGATGCAGGTCAGACCCTCCCCGTGCCGTTACAGCGGCGCTGTGTGCACGGAGACGCCGGCAAGAAGGGAACTAATCTGCTGAAATGATGAAGAAATGAAAACAAGAAAATATACAGACATCTAAAAACGTTCAAAGTTAGTCTCACATTTCGGTGAGCAGGGTCTACCTGCTACAGTTTCAGGGTCTACCTGCTACAGTTTCAGGGTCTACCTGCTACAGTTTCAGGGTCTACCTGCTACAGTTTCGGGGGTCTCCCTGCTACAGTTTCGGGGGTCTACCTGCTACAGTTTCAGGGGTCTACCTGCTACAGTTTCAGGGGTCTACCGGCGACAGTTTCGGGGGTCTACCTGTTACAGTTTCAGGGGTCTACCTGCTACAGTTTCAGGGTCTACCTGCTACAGTTTCAGGGTCTACCTGCTACAGTTTCGGGGGTCTACCTGCTACAGTTTCAGGGTCTACCTGTTACAGTTTCAGGGTCTACCTGCTGCAGTTTTGGAGGTCCACCGGCTACATTTTCAGGGTCTACCTGCTACATTTTCGGGGTCTACCTGCTACAGTTTCGGGGGTCTACCTGCTACAGTTTCAGGGGTCTACCTGCTACAGTTTCAGGGGTCTACCTGCTACAGTTTCGGGGGTCTACCTGCTACAGTTTCAGGATCTACCTGCTACAGTTTCGGGGGTCTACCTGCTACAGTTTCGGGGGTCTACCTGCTACAGTTTCAGGGTCTACCTGCTACAGTTTCAGGGTCTACCTGTTACAGTTTCAGGGTCTACCTGCTGCAGTTTTGGAGGTCCACCGGCTACATTTTCAGGGTCTACCTGCTACAGTTTTGGGGTCTACCTGCTACAGTTTTGGAGGTCTACCTGCTACAGTTTTGGGGTCTACCTGCTATAATTTTGGGTCTACCTGTTACAGTTTCAGGGGTCTACCTGCTGCAGTTTCAGGGTCTACCTGCTACAGTTTCAGGGTCTACCTGTTACAGTTTCAGGGTCTACCTGCTACAGTTTCAGGGTCTACCTGTTACAGTTTCAGGGTCTACCTGTTACAGTTTCAGGGTCTACCTGTTACAGTTTCAGGGTCTACCTGCTGCAGTTTTGGAGGTCCACCGGCTACATTTTCAGGGTCTACCTGCTACAGTTTTGGGGTCTACCTGCTACAGTTTTGGGGTCTACCTGTTACAGTTTTGGGGTCTACCTGTTACAGTTTCAGGGTCTACCTGCTACAGTTTTGGGGTCTACCTGCTACAGTTTTGGGGTCTACCTGCTACAGTTTTGGGGTCTACCTGTTACAGTTTTGGGGTCTACCTGCATGTTTAGCTGCGTTGTTTCTCCCTCTGAAGCACCATCCCTGCTTGTTCTACCTGCTTGTAAGGGTGACTAATCAGACTTTCCAGCCATGTTTAACACGACACCATTAGGTTTTTAAAACAGAGAAAAACTAATAAATTTATTTCCTTTCTATGTTAATATTTCTTCATCTCGCCACGCCCCCTTGTGCTGTGGGCCAATCAGACTCGATCATGAATAATGACTGGGGAGCTAACAGATTTTAATTTACAGATAAGATGAATTTATTGCGCTTTGACTCTGTTTCTGGGTAATAAATGTCTCATTCTTGTATATTCTATGTTTTTCAGACCTTGTCCTGCTCGATGACGCCCTCAACGTCAAAGCCACCTACATTTCTGGAGAGGAAGTTTGGAGAAAAGGACCATAGAAGAAGAAGAAAGGACTCTGTGCCTTCAGTGTCTTTTATTCAGATTCTCAACAGTTTAAGATGTTTTTGGTATTAAACTGGATTAAGCAGTTTCCTCTGAACGTTTTCCTGCTGAGCATAAGTTTTATATGGCATCAATCATTTACAATATTTCTGCTGTTAAGTATAAAATAAGTTTCCAAACAGTCACAGTTTTTCCTTTTCTGTCTTCCTGGTGGGAAAATCAGCTAGCTGAGCCTCAGCGATCCATCAGTCTGGCAGCTCAGTTGGAGCTGTTCGGGATGTGTTGTAGCAGCTGTTGGTGCAGATTAAAAGCAAACCGGTTCTGTATCGGCTCATGAACAGCTCATTAAACAACTAATGCTCAGCATTTCTGCAGCAAAATGGCTGAAAAACCAGAGTTAGGATGATAAATCACAGCAGGTCTGGGGGTTCAGATGGAAGAAAAAGGCAGAAGTCAAAACAAGATGTCAGAAAACACTCCAGTAAATGTATCCACAGAGAAAGTTATTTTAAAAGGATGCAATCCCTGAGACAACAACTACTTCATAAAATTACTTAACTGCTTTTTATTATCTAACAAATTGCATTTAAAGACAAAAATGACCACAGAGACAGAAAAGCAGTGCGAGGAGGAAAAGGCTACACCAGAAATAACAACAGATGGAAACGGTCTCAAAACGGCCAAAAGTCCTGCTAAAAAACAAAGTCAAATGCAAAATAATCACAAAGAGACATAAAAATATTCCCAAACTGGTGCAGAAAGAGGAAAGACGGAGCCTCGCAGCTGCAGAGAATCTGAGATAAAACACACACACACCGAACTATTACAAGGAAATAAAGGAATACTTGGAGTCTCTGAGAAGATGAACAACTCTAGAAGTAAAAAAAAAAACACAAAGAAGTTCGAACACAGCAGGAGAGAAAATATCTCAAAAACCAACAAAAGAAACAAAACATAAATGTTCAAAAATATTTAGAGTTTAAAAAAAGTACCAAATATGACAAATAATATTGATCTGTCTGAAATGGGGAAGTTTTATTATTCTCCTGATGATGCGTTCAAAGGACCGACAGATAATCTGGACATCAGGAAAACAAGGTAAAGTTTGGTTTCAGACACGTTTCTGAGCTCACAGAGAAAAACGGACGTTTACGTTCCTTTCATGAAATGTGTTTACAGCAGTTTTTATACAGCAACACCAGGTTTCATGTTCTGCATCCAGGAGACATTTCCTCTTTTCTTTTCCTTCAGTTCAGCTGTTCATCGAATAACACTGGATTCATTTTAGATCATTTATTTTTTAACTTCATCTCCTTGAATTGGTCTAAAATACCTTAGCTACATAAAAACTTGCACGTGATGCTAAAGACGAAAAATACCCCATTGAGAACTATAATAAATATCATTTTTAAGCCTCATTAGTTTCAACATGAACAAATGTTTTCCTTGATATTAAGATTTCATTTTGGATTATAAGCCTTTTCATATTCAAAGCCTTCGCTGCATTTTGTGAAAATTATTTGTGTTTTTTCTTTACTTTTCTCCCCAATACAAACTGATCTGTAAGAGGTAGAAATATTACAAGCCAAAGATATTTTACAAGATTTTTAAAGTGGAAAAATATGAAGACATATAAATTTTACAAGTTTTTGACAAGGTGACCATTTCGTCCTCAGCATAAAATCAAATCAAATCAAACTTTTATTTCTTGAGCACTTTTCATGCCACCGTCAACACAAAGTGCTTTACAGGATAAACTCAAGTCATAAGGATTAAAACAAACAGTGGATAAAAAGGAATTTAAAAATAATAGACACAAGCTCTTTCCACACACTCTCACACACACACACACACACACACACACACACACACACACACACACACACAAGGACATAGAGCAAAGAACCCACCCACACACATTCCCCGAAAAACATCATTCCCTGAATACTGTCTCTTTAACTGAATTCTGGTTAATAAAACAACTAAAAACATTAAGTAAGTGATAAAAATTCTGACTGTGACATTTTATTTTAGCTTGTTTTATTTTAATAATTTTATCACTGGAACTTTATTAAATCTTCTATTATTGAGCCATCCTGATCATTTCCTGCAATGATTAGAAAATACTGCTTTAGATTTGCTGGCAGCAGCATCATGTGACTACAGATTCCTTCTGATTCTCATACTGAAGTGTTGCCCTCTCAACACGGCTCATCCAGCCTCGTCGTCATCATGGCTCTTCTCTGAGATCTCTCCAACCAGTAAAAGTCAGTCTGATGTTGACTCATCTCCTTCTCAGTCCCTTTCTGTTCTCCTTTCTCTCTATTTCTCTGATTACGTCATATTTGTTTTTGTTTTGAAAGAATCAGACACGATGACAATAAAATCAGCCGGTGTGTTGATATCCAGTTGCTAGCATTCGACACGGTGCTGTGAAGTGATGCTCCAGGAGGAAACAAGGAACCTGCAGGGAACCAGAAGCTCCAGCAATGTACGGAGTGAACTTTTCTTTACCATCAGATTGAGTCAGAAAAAAATTGGTCCTCATTCGGACCCCTAGCTCACCAGCAGACAGCCTTTTCCTAGCATACAGAGATTCCTTTGGATTCTCTAACTATTCTTTTGATATTATAAATGGTAGAATCAGGAATATTTTTCAGAATGTTTAGACCCAGTTTGTCCCAGATTGGTGAAGCTCTCTCCATCTTTCCATCTGAGTAATTCAGTTGGGTTACCAACCTGTTCCAAGTTAAACCAATAATATTACTGACCTATTCCCAGTTAAACCAGCTGAAGCTTGGCATTTTCCCCCAGGACCTACCAAGCCTTACCCCATTTCAGCCGACACCGCACTACCATTGTTTCCATGAGGTGTCCTCATTGGGTGCAGGGCATAGAAGGCAGATCGTAATTTGTCTGTGACACACATTCAGGTGATGCTTTACCTGCCGTCCATGACTTGTAATGAGGAAAAGATGATCAGAACCAGAGAAGGCTGTTGGTGGAGATGTTGTTGTCCTGCTGATACGACCCGAAAATGTCATCCTGTGACAACAAATCCTGGTCTGCACACTGAACACGTCACATTTTCAGCCCAACTCCTGATCGTCAGAATCTTAACGGAGTATCGGGGCTATAAATGTGTCTGCCCGGCCTGGAAGCATCCTGATGGATGGAGGAGTGGAGTCGGGTTGGTTTAGTAGCTGCTGGTGTAAAAGAGCCTCATGCTGCAGCATCAGATTCACAATCAGCCCATATTTTCCAAGAGATGGTAAACTGTTTCAGATTCATCATCTGATGTGTTGTTAATCTTCTACTGAGAATAAAATATGACCTGATATTGATAAATCTTTCTGTTTTTATTTATTTATTTTTATTATTTTTTACTGTAAACAGCAACCAAACTTTTTTGGAACTGTGGTTGTATTATAATAAGTGCAGAATCAGAAAACTAACAGAAATTCACACTCTCCTGAACTGGAACTGGTGTGTTGCAGTGCTGACAAAGAAAACAATGAAAAATCATGAAAATAAAATGAAAATTTAAAAATGTTTCTCTTAATTTTCTGTTCTGTGTGATCCTTCATCAATATCAGAACCAAAGACGTCGGTCCTGTCCTGGATGTCTTGATGTCTCAGAAAACGTCCCTGCAGACACATGTCCACCAGCTCAATTCTGCTCAAGTAAAAACCACGTAAGGAGGAAGTTACCTTCAAAATAAAAGTAGCTGCGAATTAGTTCACAGAAGTTATGACATCATTGGTAAATATTAATGACAAAGTTACATAATCAAAATGTTAGCAATGCAAGAGTAAAAGATAAGGGAATAATTACCATTAATAACCTTGAAACAACACAAATAATAGCCTAAATAACTGAAGGTATGGCCACTTTAGGCTTCCATACTTTAAGATAATGGAACAATTTAATGAAAAATAACATAAAACCAGAATAACTGCATTTTCTGCTTCCATGCTTTTGTGTGTTTTTCCTCTTTTTAGTTTTACATTTATTTTTCTTATTTAGTTTAACTGAATTGTTTATCTTTTCTAATCTTGTTTTACTGTCAGTTTCAGTCTCTCTTGTTACTTTTTTCCTCTAAATTGGACCATTTTGTGATCATTTTTAATCTACACTATGATGGATGTGTCGACTCCCACTTGAAAAAAGACGTTTAGAAAATGTTGATAATCACGTGACCTTTGAAATCAGAAAACTTTCATGCAGGACAGTCTTCGTGGTCTCTGGGTTTTCGTCCATGTGACCTTTGGTCCTGGTTTTCTACAAGTTTTTGGGGTTCTCACCATAGACTGTATATACAGAGATGAATGTAGCCTCCGTGACATTACCAGTAGGTTTCTGAAGAGCTGAATTGAAGCTCGGTGGGCGGTTCCTACCATCGCCATCTTGGCAGGGGCATGCGTGTCGTCTCGCCCAGAAAACACAAATATGGTGGAGCTGAGAGATGGGCTGTGAGCGTCATGGTGGATGATTGACATCGAGCCAACTCCAAGCTTTCTGTAGCTAAGAGCTAACTGAGCTAACCTGGAGATAACAGGAGCTAACTGGGTAACGGATGTAGGCGGGCTAAAGCTAAGTCACGTTGTTCTAAAATGGCTAAAAACCGCGGTTGTTCTACATTCTTCTTACTTGAAGCTGGAGATCGGGTACCTGTCAATCAAAATGACACACCCCTAAATATGCTAAAATTTGAGATTAAACTACTTTAAAACGGGCGAGTTAGAAAAAAACCCACTCCCCCCACAGTTGTCATGAAAGTAAACCTGACCTATTAAACCTAAAATTGATTTTTGAACCAGGCTGTAAACATGTTTATTTCTGCTGTAAACATGTTTATTTCTGCTGTGAAGTTGGTCTTTTTAACATGGGAGTCTATGGGGATTCGCTCTGTTTTGCAGCCCCTAGTGGATGAAGGGGGAACTGCAGTTTTATGCACTTCTGCATCGGCTTCACTTTTAACCGCCGAAGGCTCCGTCCATCTTTCATATACTGTCATTGGTTGTTGCACATTCAGGTTTTGTTTGTCGGGATTTTATTTTGAATCCTGCGACCGGAAGTGGTCTCGCGCATTGCCCCGCAGCTTGGCGGCGGTGCTGTTGGTTGGTGATACATCGCTCATCGATCTAAGAGGGGCGCATGGAGACCTCCGACAGCGGGCAGGAACATCCACCTCCCAGCTGCACGAGCCGTCGTCTCCGCGGTCAGGTGAGTCCAGGTGTCCTCCGCTGCGGCTCTTTGTCGTCATGTCCTCGCGCTGCAGCTCCAGCTGTACTGCAGGTGCGCCAGGTTACCGAGACTCTGTGTGAAGTTCAGCATCTGCAGTGAAGCAGCTGCTCGTCTTTATTTAACATCCTGGAGGTTTTTAACAGGATGAAGATTTTTAATCTATTTAGAAACAAACCGGAGACGCGGCAGGTAAAGTCGCTCCGTGGGATGGACACGAGAGTTCAGGAGGAGGAGAGCGCGTGTCCTGCTGTCCACGTGTCCTCGTGATGAGAACCTGGAGGGTCCGGGAGACTTTAAGTCCTTGTTCAAGGACAAAACACGAAGACTGAAGAGGAGGTGACAGCAAACACAGCAGACCTGCTGAGTCCCACAAACACTGCAGAATGTCCACACCTCTGCTGCGTGGACACGCACCTGTCCACGTGAGGTCTGCGTGGAACCGTGAGCTGATGTCCATCAGGATGCGATGAGACGTTCACCAGCGCTTAAAGCAGGGTGTCCAACATACGGTCCGGGGGCCAAAACCGGCCAGACAAAGGGTCCAATCTGGCCAAGATGAACGATAATGCATAACATTATATAGAAGATATAAACTGTCCTATTTTCATAGCGGTAACAGTAATTGTTTGATAAAAGTAATATTTTCATGAAAGTAACAATCAAGTATAAAAAAGTAATCAATATTTTAATAAAAGTAAATGTTCTTTCTGAACTAAAGTGACATAACATTTTCATAAAGGTAACACTTTCATAAAAATAACAAATACATTGAAAATATTAAGTAAATATTAGGTAAACTAAAATAAATTAAAAGGATTTATATATATATATCTATATCTATCTATCTATCTATCTATCTATATATATATATATATATATATATATATATATATATATATATATATATATATATATATATATATATATATATATATATATATATATAAACTCCTCCTTCACCCACCCTTCCCATCTCCCAGGGTAGGCCTGGTGGCTGTTCAGGTTCTCTACCAGAGTCCTGGGAGCTTGAGGGTCCTACGCAGTATTTTAGCTGTTCCCAGGACTGATCTCTTCTGGACAAAGATGTCTGATGTTTCACCAGGTATCTGTTGGAGCTACTTCTCCAGTGTGGGGGACATGGCCCCCAGTGCTCCGATCGCTATGGGCACTACTGTTGCTTTCACCTGCCAGGCCTTCTCCAGTTCTTCCTTGAGGCCTTGGTACCTCTTCAGTTTCTCATGCTCCTTTTTCCTAATATTTCCATAATTGGGGATGGATCCATCGATCACTACTGCTTTCCTCTGCTGCTTATCCATGATCACTATGTCCGCTTGGTTGGCCACCACCATTTTATCTGTCTGGATCTGGAAGTCCCATCTGTGTGTGTGTGTGTGTGTGTGTGTGTGTGTGTGTGTGTGTGTGTGTGTGTGTGTGTGTGTGTGTGTGTGTGTGTGTGTGTATATATACATA
>NC_136612.1:35974511-36001188 GCF_933228915.1 Telmatherina bonti | reverse complement strand
ACATTTCCAGCTTCATTGCAGTGTTTTATTTCAGTCTGTTGTTGCAGAGAAATACATGTGTTTTTGTCCGGAGAAAAGATGAATGGTGTTACGCAGTAACCAGTAACTTTCCAACACAGATCTCGGGTCATGATAAAAGTCTAATCGGATCTCTTACTGATCTCAGCTGACTGTCTCACCTGGTATACAGGTTGTAACTTTATAAACCATTTCAGCTGCACTTCTGTTTTTTATTTCTAAAAGATGAGTAAATAAATGAAGGAGTGGAAAAAGCTGAGATGGCTGCAACACCTGCAGACATAATGCTTCCCTGTTGTAAGGATCAACACATAAAGAGATGCTCTCATGGACGAACAAGATGGTAAATTTCACACTTGGCATGAAGACGTGTGCAGAAGAGCTTCTAAACAGGGATCCAGGTTCAGACTCTTAAAGTGATTTTATGTGCAAATGGATTTACTTATTTTGTTTTGAAGCTGGTCCTGATAAAACCGTAACACTTAAACAGGTCAAGCGTGGACTTTAACGCTTCTGCAGACATTGAACTCATCACCGCAGCTGTTAAATGGGTCTGTTTTCGTTCCAGTTTCTCCCCGGCCGGCTGGATCCGACACGGCAGGATTGGGAAGCAGCGTAAAGAGGCAGCTGCCGGCGGCGCAGCGAGCCTGGCAGGCGACATGTCTGAAAGTCCGGAGAAAAGCATGTCGGCTCAGGAGCTGAAGGAGCAGGGCAACCGGCTTTTCCTGAGCCGCAAGTACCTGGAGGCTGAGGCCTGCTACAGCAAAGCCATAGTAAGGACGGGGACGTGGGGGTGGGGGGTAGCATCTCTGCAGAGTTCATGTGTCGGTCTCTCCCCCTCAGAACCTCTCTCCCGCCGTCCCGGCCTTCTACACCAACAGAGCTCTGTGTTACGTGAAGCTGCAGCAGTTCGATAAAGTCCTGATGGACTGCAGACACGCTCTGGAGCTGGACAGCCAGCTGGTCAAGGCTCACTTCCTCATGGGCCAGAGTCACCTGGAGATGGAGAACTACGACGAGGCCATCGGCAACCTGCAGAGAGGTACGGCGCTTCATTCTGACTGGATTAACCCTTAAAACCCCGCCAGGTGACCCCGATCACGCCGCCGGCTCAGCGAGCGATCGGCCGACCAAGGCATGTGCACAGATCATCTGTGTTCACACACACACACACACACACACACACACACACATCAGACGCCAACAATGTAGGTACAAACATTTACTCGCCGTGTGGTGGATAACCTTCTGACATTTACTCGCATTTGGCGAGCGGCGGGTGTAAACTTCCGACCCTGTCTGCAGAATATTTATCTAGTTTTATTGTTTGTTCCCTTCCTTCCCAGCGACGGTCCCTATTTGTTAAAATCCAAGAAGCAACATGGCGTCGCAGCGTATTCAGGTCGGAATAACCTCTCTGACGAATGATCTGAGAGCCGGATCTTAAAGACGGGATTCTGCAGGTCGGACGACTTCTTCATGTTTAGAAAATCCAGATGAAGACAAATAGAAAGAGAAAACTTTGGACCGTAATGAAACCAGACTGTTTTCAGACGTTCCCACGCGCAGTACGGACCCCCGACAGTCTGACAGGAGCCTTTTCCCCACATCTGGAAGCTGCTGCTTATCTCTGACCAGTAAGCTTTCAGCTGTCCATGTTGGCGTCACACAGCGCATGCAGAGTCTTCCCGTAGCAGTATGACGGATCTGTGTTTAGACGGAGAAAGCAGGCGGAGCTGCGTTACTTTTCATGTGGGGAAGATCTCCAGGTGGCGAGCAGATAAACAGTGTGGCGACTGGATAAATCCGGAACCACTGCAGGAACCCTTCAGCTGTTCACCTGGTGAGATGTCCCACTCAGGCTGCAACTCTCAGATTATCCCACTTAATCAACGACAAAGTTCTGGATGCTTCGTTTAACAACGTGGTCCCGCAGGCTTTTCTGTGTCTCACTAAATAAAAAGATGTGATCTCTGGATGAAAGGGTTCAAACATCGACCGCGTCTGCACTTTGCTCTTTAAAGAGGATTAAATATTGAGAAAAGGGAACAGAAATATTTACTCTTGTCAACTTATTGAAAGGTTTCTGTGTTTTAAACACCCAGACGTATTTATTTGTAACTTTGTAGTTTTATCTGGTAAAAAACAAAAAAGCTGGTTTATTTTTCTTATGTTTGTTATGATTGATCAACTTTCCGTTTTCTATATTTTATCCTGTAATCAGATTACTGAGTAATGTCATTACTGGTGAAATCATCTATTTTTCGTTGCCTTGTTAAAAGTCAGAAAACTGCAAACCAAGTGGAAATGCAACAGTTTACTGTTTATATAAATATGTAACTCGGTGACTTTTCTACAGGTACAACGGTTGAACCGATCGATTATAAGACCGTACTAATCGATCATTAAGCTCCACAGTCGTAACCCCAGCGGGACGTTCCATCCAGCAAACGGACAAAACAAAAGTTTCTCCATGTTTCTGTCCAGCTTATTCCCTGGCGAAGGAGCAGCGGCTGAACTTCGGGGACGACATTCCCAGCGCTCTGCGGACGGCCAAGAAGAAACGCTGGAGCAGCCTGGAGGAGAGGAGGATCCACCAGGAGAGCGAGCTGCACGCCTACCTCGCCAAACTCATCCTGGCGGAGAAAAAGAGGCAGGAGGAGGCGGGTGGGGGGGGGTGGAGGCGGGTGGAGGCCTGCTAGCAGGCGGAGCTGCAACTGTATCAGTTTAAGCCAACCTCAGGAGTCTGGCTGAGGCTTTACTGCAGATTATCGGCTTATAGGTGTCTGAAATCACGTTAATGGAAGGCTCTTCTTATTAAACTTTTTATCGAAGCAGGAAAATCTCCCTTCAGAACGTCTTTTTCAAGGTCATGCTGGCGAAGTGACGCTAACGAGAGCCAACAGTAACTTGCATGTCGAGACACGAAGAACTCTTCTTTCTGTAGTTCTGAATTTAAAAGCGTCGATGAAATCAGCTTCAGTGTTTTTCTGCAGCAAGTTCCCTGCAGACGGTGCAGAAATGAAAGGAAAAATACTTTATTAATCCTCAAAGGAAACTACAATAAAATAAATAAAATAAAAATAAGCAAATAAAATGGACAAACCCTTTTACTCAGGTCTGTACGGACATACGGGACGGATGAAGGACACTTTATGTGTGGAAGTAAACAGTGGCTTCAGCATGTGAGACGTTCATCTAGGACGGTTCTGTTAGCAAGAAGGCTACGTGTACTTTAGTATACTTTACCTGCTTGTTAACAAAGGTTGAAGTTAACTTTGGTTTGGTTTGTTTTACTCTACAGAGAGCAGTTTGAGAAGAAAATGGCTGCATGAGTTAACAGAGCTTTAAAATAATCTATTTATTCCACAGTTAATATTTTTTCATCCTATAATTTAATGGTTTTTTTTCTCCTATAATTTAGTGTTTAGTGGTTTTCTGACTTTGATTTATTAGTATCGAGCACCATCCATAGTATCTGTATCCAGTTTGAAACTTTAGTACGGCGATGCCCCGCCTACTCACACCCTGGACCAATCAGCTGACTCGAATCTCATACGATGCGTTTGGGTTTGCTCAGATTTTTCTGTGATGGAAGAAACTGACCTGAAAAGTCCCGTTAAACCCTTCATTTTCCAAGACGTGGACAAATCAGAAGGCTGCGTTCCAGCTGTTCGTGTTCCTGTTTTACTACCCAGCAGCCTTCATCATCATCATCATCATCATCATCACACCTCTCGGCACGTCGACACTCCCCGAGGTTCCTCTGGAAGAACAACCAGGAAGCTGCTGGATTCCATGCAGAGCAACGTGCTGACCCTCCACCTGGTACGAGGCAGACATCGAGGGCCCCCCCCATTTATCCATGTTTTCCTGTGGAATTCTTGCTGTATGTTTGTTTTACTTCTTTCTACTCTAATCAGTCGTATCTTCTTGTCCTGAAGCTGAGCAGCTCTCATCTCGTTGTACGTTCTGCATAACAACAGGAAATAATTCGGATTTCTTCTGAGACGTCGACATTCATCTCAAACTTGCCTCCAACCAAACAGTGAATCGACTTCTCCACGTTTCCGCAGCACCTCTTTATTTCAGCCGTCAGTCAGGAAACCTTCAGTAACTCCGTCTGGTTTGGGTCTTTTACACCCGTCACAGTCTCGTCCTGACAACACACCTGTCAGCATCTGGACACACCGCTCTGTGTTCACTGTTTTCACTTCCACAGTCAGAATCACAAAGACTTTTATTGTCTGTGAACAATTCAGACTAGGAACTTGTTTCTGTGATTAAAATGCTGGATAATAAAAGCACTGAATAATATAAAAGTAGAAATACAACTGTTTTACACATAAGGTAAGGGCATGCAGAGAAATTAACTTACATATATATATTTTTGTTAAAAATGTAGAATAAAAAGTAAAAGTCACATTAAGATCCAGACGTCTCGGGACGGGAAGCTGACAGATTGGGACTCCGTAACGTCCCGCCGTGACGCAGAAACTTGCAGTAAACAGACTAACCAGATGAATGGAGTATTTATCCCTGACTGTGCTGTTACTTTCTCAGGGAGCTGGAGGGCTGCAGACGGAACCGGGACAAGTCCGACGACTGCAGGCTTCAGCACAGCCTCAACGAGATCCACTCCAAACACGTAGGTGTTGATCATCCTGCTGCTGGAAGAGGTTAACACCTCGTTTCATCTCTGGAGAGAAGCCTTGGCGCTGATTTTCCTCGTTTCATGTGATTTGTCTCTACAGGACAAGTATCTTTCAGGCCTGGAGGAGCTTTTCTGTCAGGTGGATGAGAAGAGGAAGGTCAGTGTTGGTCATAGTTTCCTCCTCATGAGGAGCCAGAACTTTGTTCTCTAGAAGAATAATTCTTATTCATGTTGGTTTGTCCTCCATGAGAAGCTCCGTCTGCAGCGGGGAGGGTCGCTGCAGGCCGCCGTGTCTGCTTCATGTCCAGAAACTTTGACCGCGGCAGGGCGGCTTGTGCACGAGGCGTGTTTTAACGCCACGTCTTGTAAAAATGTTGGTACTTTCTCACCGCCTCGATCAGCTGATTTATTAAAACTGTTTCCGCTCCATCAGCAAAACTTCAGAAGCGGCGACTTCATGTTTAACCACGCCCACCTCACACGGCCGACCAATCACACCACACTTCTCAGAGCCCCACGCGAGCTGCCGTTCCAGGTAGATGTACACGGCTCATTCTGAGAGAATCAAACCGTTATTAGGTGATTAGATGCCAAGAGCAACGCTTTTAATGTTGTTAAATGTTCCACCAATAACACAGGGGACGGACTGGTCTCCTGTCTGAAATAAACTGGTTTAAAGTCGCAGTAGCAGCTTTTATCCCTCCTCAGTGGCGCCCCCTATCGCTGGATGGATCGTCTTCATCCTACCTGTCTTATGCCTCCTCTTCATCGCTCTTCAGGGTTCCTGCAGGATCTTGGTCTGGAAATACCTCAAATTCAGAACTTTGAATTTTAGATCTTTTTATTCTAAAACTTACAGATCATCTATTTGTGATTATTATTAATAAACGGAAACGGACTAAATTAGAGCTGCAACTATCAGTACTTTTGTAATCGGGTACTCTGTTGATTATTTCTTCGAGTAATCGAGTACTCTAACGATTTTATTTTTTTATGATAATTTGGAAAACAAATACTAGAATCTCAACCAAAGTAAATAAATATATATTAGTGAAGCTGTTGCATGTGTTGTTGCTACCTAATGCATGAGGAAAATGTTTTAAAATATGATACTTCTAAAATGTTTTAAAAGTATCATATGTTAAAATGTGCCGACGTGTTTGTGCACGCGCTCCATGTGTGGAGAAAAAATCTCAACCGGTCGCAAATTCCTGCATTTAAAAGAAGAATTCCCGTAGAAAGAAGGAGTGACTTGTAAACATGTCCACAGTAAGAACCAGCCGATGTCTTGGTGGACGACATGCCTGTTAAAAGTCTGTCTGTTTAATCCGGAATAAAAGTTTGCTGCAGGAAGAGAGGCTGCCTAAAACTGCGCTACGTTTTCTGTCCTTTTCAGTGTGAAATGCTCCCACACTGCCACGTTTTCGGTCTTTTCCTCTTCTCCATTCTCTGTGTGAGGGACCAAGCTGGCGAAGGAAGAGGAACACAGGTGGCTTCAAAAGAAAAGGGTTTTATTTGCCCAAACAATATAAATAAATTAGACCTTTAAAAGAGGTCAACTAAGCAAAACCTAAATCAGAGTCTGAAAATAACTAAACTAACAGATTAGGGAACATAATCAACATAAGACAAACAACATACTGACCTGACAAACAACAAACAAAGGAGAACTTAAATACTGGCTGATCAGACCAGTTACAAAACATATGGGGGAACACATTAAACATGCTAACAAACTAGACAAAGAAACAACCTAACTGTTAGCTCAATTATTCTTAACAAAACTACGAACAAAAAACGACTCAAAAATGGGAAAGAAAATGAACAAACATTTAAAGAAACCAAACTAAACTTTTAATCTCCCCCTCTGAAGATGAGGTCTTCCCAAAGGCCCGCGGCTCTTCCTGCTCACTGGCTTCCCTCCGGTGCACACTCCTGCGCCCCAATGCCCAGGCTAGATCCTTCAGCAGCAGTAAAAAAAGAAACAAGGTTAAACAAAACACAAACAGTTGAAAATACAGTGGCTCCTTAAATGTGCGCGCTGACAAAAAAGCAACCAAAGCATTTAAAGTTTAAATATAAAGAAAACTGACAATGTGGTGCTTTTACCGCCTTTATATGTGTGGCCGTTGGTCTGGCCATCACACTCTGCCATTAGAGACCAAAGCAAGGAGGATCTTCAGACAGAAAGCAAAGCGCTCGCCGCTGCTGGTGGAAACGTCCGTCATCAGTCCGGCTGAAACAGTCAGACTGTACAGACACACTGTAGGCCACAGGTTCTGCTTTTATAGGTTTTATACATGTTTAGATGTTTTATATGTTTACTGAAACAGTGATGTCGTCCCTCCGAACAGCGCAGTGGTCTGAGAATGCCGCCATGATGCAGAAATTAACATATATCACTACGTGATGTTAATTAAACGACGCCTCGAGGCAGAGAATTTGCCTCGATTCATTTTTGTACTGGAGTTACCGGAGTAATCGTTGCAGCCCGAGACTAAATCATGTCTTCTGCGTCCGGCAGACGCGGTTCTTTATCACGTTTCCAGCTGCTGTGTTTATATCCGCTAGCCAGCGTGGGACACGGTGCGTAAAGCGAACCCGGCTGCAGCATCACGCAGCGTCCTGGAAGACAAAGTTGCTTCATGGCGTCTGGGCTTGGGGCGCTACTGGACAGCGACCGCTTCAGGAACGTCTCTGTGGCGCCAAATGAGCCCGGAAAACGCGGCGTGTTCAGGTTGGAAAGTTGCGTAATGCCTCTTTAAAGAGCTCAGGTTGTGTGTCTGTTGTGTGTCGGACAGAAGCGTGAGATCCCAGACTACCTGTGTGGGAAGATCAGCTTTGAGCTGATGAGGGAACCCTGCATCACGCCCAGCGGCGTCACGTATGACCGGAAAGACATCGAGGAGCATCTGCAGGTAAACGAACGCTACGCGGTAAATCTGCTTCGACTTGACTTCATTTCTGCTGTTTCAGTGAAGTTTGGATCTTTTAGAAACGACTGCAGACGAGCCTTCATCTGAATAACTGAGACGTAAATAAAACCAGAATGCAGTGGTTTCCACATCTCAGGCCAAACTGGGAGCACTGGGAGCGCGCAGACCTCGGCTGGCTGCGGTTTTACCGAGCTGAGGATAATTTATCATTCCAGCTTTTATCTCACAGTAACGATTCCTGTAAAACATTCCTGGTGGAGGCAGTGATCCACAAGTTTTCATCAAAATCCGTCCAGAACTCGGTCAGATGAAAACCTGCATGAAGCTCTGGTCCAGAGACGGCAGCGGCGTCCACATGGTGGAGCTTCAACCTGCATGTGTGATTTCAGACATCGTCCTGAGCCCATGCAGCGGTTCCCGTTAGAGATTCATGTCTACTGTTCATGCAGAAAGACGACCAGCGTCCGGTCCTGTCCCGTGCATACAGAGACTCCTTCTGTAGATGATTTACACCGTAGATGTCCGAGGAACATTTTTATGAAACAACGTTTAGATCTGGGTCGTCTCAGATTGGTGAAATTCTGTAACTTCTTCCTCCAGGTGTTTTTATTATTGTAGACCTAAACGATCGGCAGCATTGTCCTAGGCATACAGAGATTCCTTCCTGTTGTACAAGTGGTGGATCTTGAAGGTCTGAGGAACATTTTTCTGAATGTTTCGAGCCAGATTGGTGAAGCTCTGTCCCTCTGAGACTCTGCCTCTCTGAAACGATCTTTTTATACCCCAAACTCAGGTCATGTGACCTGCGGTCTAGTAACCCGATTAGATGTGAAACGCTCCTCCAGATGTTACTTTTGCAGCATTTTGTTTCGAGGACTGAAACAGTGGAAATTATAGTAAAAATGTCACTAATTTATTCGGTTATTTAGTTTTTTATTTAATCTCCTATTGAATGATAAAACGTCTCGTTTCTCTTCTACTGGGAGGAAAATATGATGAGTTTCTGGTTTTATTTACCTTTTACACGTCACTGATCACAGAAATGTTCAAACTAAGCTGCAGCTTGTTGAAGTTTTTCTCAAACGTGTTTCTTCTCTGGCAGAAAGTCGGCCATTTCGACCCGGTGACGCGAACGCCGCTGACCCAGGACCAGCTCATCCCCAACCTGGCTATGAAGGAAGTCATTGACGCGTTTGTTCTGGAGAACGGATGGGTGGAGGACTACTGACTGACGGAGGGGCGTGTCTTCGGTTTGGTGGCTCAGAAGGGGCGGGGCTTCAGAGGAACAGCGGGGCGTTATGACATCACCAGGCTGATACCAGATCAGCGGATTCATCAGCTTTGAGAATCAATCAGTGATAAACGGTTTGATCATGTTTATCAAACTGGGCAGCTTTGATCGGAAAGTTTCACCTGGAAACGGGGAAAATGATGCGTTTGCTGGCCAACCGTAAAAGAGAGAACTGCTGAACTGTTTTGGGACAAGTGAAGCGATCGCTGTTTTTATAACCTCATCTGGAGATTTAGATATTTTTGTGAAACGCTGATGTTCAAGACAATAAAACCAGAATCCCATCATTAGTTCCCAGTAGAAGATAAACATAACATGATGAAACAGACATTTTCTCATCTGATGGAAAATAAGAGCCCATTGTGAATCTGATGTCAGCATCACATCTGGAGGCGCTTTTGACAACTAATTAGGTTGCTAAGCAACAGACCAGTAACATGACTGGGTATAAAAGGAGCATTTCAGATGGAAAGATGGACAAAACTTCACCAGTCCTGGTTAAACTGGGTCTAAAAGTTGTGGAAAAGTCTTTAGAGATCCACAGTGTGTAAGATTCAGAGAATAGGAAGGAATCTCTGTATGCTGGTGGTATTCTGCATTAAAAGCAGACATGATTCTCTACTGTAAAACTCTGCATGGACTCAGGAAGGTTCCAGAAACCACGGTGAGATGTCTGAAATCCACAGATACAGGTGAAAGATCTGTAATGTGTAGAAGAAAACATGGACCGGATCCAGATGCACATCTGGACAGATGTTCGCCAATCTGAGACTTCATGTTCCAGTCGTCTCACAATTCTGAACAGCTGTCAGGCCGTTACCGGAAGGTCCGGCCGTTACCAGAAGGTGCGGCCGTTACCGGAAGGTGCGGCCGTTACCGGAAAGTGCGGCCGTTACCGGAAGGTCCGGCCGTTACCGGAAAGTGCGGCCGTTACCGGAAAGTGCGGCCGTTACCGGAAGGTCCGGCCGTTACCGGAAAGTGCGGCCGTTACCGGAAGGTCCAGAAGGTCCGGCCGTTACCGGAAGGTGCAGAAGGTCCGGCCGTTACCGGAAAGTGCGGCCGTTACCGGAAGGTCCAGAAGGTCCGGCCGTGACCAGAAGGTGCGGCCGTTACCAGAAGATCCAGCTGCACGTCTACGAAACAGCCGGTTTGTGAACATCTGCAGGTGTCGTATGAAAGAGGAAATTCATGCACCTGTTGTAAAAATGTCCTCATGATGTAAAAATGAATCTGAATATGATGAATAAAGCACCATAAATATCGGTCACAACAGTTCTGTTTCCACTGGAAGCTCTACGGATACTGAATACATTATAAAGAGTTATAATAAAAACAGACTACGAGCGGTTCTGGTCGCCGCCGGATTCTCTGCAAATTTCCAGCTCAGAGTTCCCAAATTTTTTGTCATTTCCTGGAATTCCCAGTTCTGAGGACAACTGGAATACACCATCCCTCCAAGCGGACACACCTCCTTTATTTCCTTCATTAGAGTTTCTTCGTGACGTCTCCGTCTGGTTTCTGAGTGGGTATTTTCACCTTCAGGTGCCGTTGGAGTTACCAAACCTGGAAATGTTTCACACAATAAAACCGCCATGTTTTTTTTTCTACATGTTGGTTTCAGTCTTTTATACAAACATCTGCCGTCTCCCTGCAGGGTATTTAGCAGATCCCTGACAGTGTCATGCTGGCTGAGGTAATGTCATGTAAATGTCATCAGCAGGTGTGTACTTTCCACAGCCAGTTGCTGTAACGAGGTATGCACCATCTTCAGTACGTCACGATTCGATTAACAGTTATCAAGATTTTCATGCATCTTTTTTCACATTGAGAGTTTTTTTTCCTGTTCGGTGGAAACATTTATACAACTTTATACTCCATTCAGTATTCATTCATTCAGGTAGCCAAAAAAGTTCATGTCTTTTATTTAATTAGAACCAGAAATAAATCAACACATATCAAACAAGTTTTTCATGTTGTCTTTAAATGTTTCCCTGGATTCTTCAGAAAATATGTGTTAGTGATGTTTAGGAACAACAAGCTCGTCTAACTGGGCTGAAACACAGCTGCCATCACGTTTGTAGTTTTACTAAACATCTTCCGTACGCTGGAAGTCTGGTCCAGGTCTCGTCTGTCCTCGTGTCCATAAAAGCCAAAAATGTTTCCAAACGCTGCCTTCAGGCCTGACGAGGAAATCTCAGCTCTGTAACAGTAGCTGCAAGGCTAACTGCTAGCTTCCTGCTAACTGCTAGCTTTCTGATAGCTGCTTGTTTCCTGCTAGCTTCCTGCTAACTGCTATTTTTCTGATAGCTTTCTACTAGCTGCTAGTTTCCTGCTAGCTACTAGTTTCCCACTAACTGCTAGCTTTCTGATAGCTGCTAGCTTCTTGCTAGCTGCTAGCTTCCTGCTAACTGCTAGCTTCCTGATAGCTTTCTGCTAGCTGCTAGTTTCCTGCTAACTGCTAGTTTCCTGCTAGCTGCTAGCTTCCTGCTAACTGCTAGCTTCCTGATAGCTTTCTACTAGATGCTAGCTTCCTGCTAACTGCTAGCTTCCTACTGCTAGCTTTCTGATAGCTGCTAGTTTCCTGCTAGCTTCCTGCTAACTGCTAGTTTCCTGATAGCTTTCTACTAGCTGCTAGCTTTCTACTAGCTGCTAGCTTCCTGCTAGCTGCTAGCTTCCTGCTAGCTGCTAGCTTCCTGTTAGCAGCTGGCTTCCCGCTAACTCTTACTGTTTGCCGTCCGGACACTGCAGGGAGACGTGCTTCCATTCCGTCTCTCTACACTTTAATGTTCCTGCCTCATTTTACAGCTACGTTTCTGTCATTTAATCATGAAAAAATAATTACTAATGATAACTGAATCTGCATGTTGCATTGCAAAGAATCTACTAAATAGTTAATCAGTTTCTCTCAAACTGTCTCAGGACAAAGATCTCAGCCCTGGTCCAGTTAGCCTGGAACCATCTGGACCTGCAGTCTGGTTCTGGTTCAGTCTTGCAAGATGCTTCTTTGCCTGACATGCTGGAGAGGAAACGGGTCCAGAGCCCAGACTTCATCCTGACTGCAGGAACCAGGTCTCGGCGTGGTCCAGACTTCATCCTGACTGCAGGAACCAGGTCTCTGCGTGGTCCAGACTTCATCCTGACTGCAGGAACCAGGTCTCGGCGTGGTCCAGATCTCATCCTGACTGCAGGAACCAGGTCTCTGCGTGGTCCAGACTTCATCCTGACTGCAGGAACCAGGTCCCGGCGTGGTCCAGACTTCATCCTGACTGCAGGAACCAGGTCTCGGCGTGGTCCAGACTTCATCCTGACTGCAGGAACCAGGTCTCTGCGTGGTCCAGACTTCATCCTGACTGCAGGAACCAGGTCTCTGCGTGGTCCAGACTTCATCCTGACTGCAGGAACCAGGTCTCGGCGTGGTCCAGACTTCATCCTGACTGCAGGAACCAGGTCTCGGCGTGGTCCAGATCTCATCCTGACTGCAGGAACCAGGTCTCTGCATGGTCCAGACTTCATCCTGACTGCAGGAACCAGGTCTCGGCGTGGTCCAGACTTCATCCTGACTGCAGGAACCAGGTCTCGGCGTGGTCCAGATCTCATCCTGACTGCAGGAACCAGGTCTCTGCGTGGTCCAGACTTCATCCTGACTGCAGGAACCAGGTCTCGGCGTGGTCCAGACTTCATCCTGACTGCAGGAACCAGGTCTCGGCGTGGTCCAGATCTCATCCTGACTGCAGGAACCAGGTCTCGGCGTGGTCCAGACTTCATCCTGACTGCAGGAACCAGGTCTCGGCGTGGTCCAGACTTCATCCTGACTGCAGGAACCAGGTCTCGGCGTGGTCCAGACTTCATCCTGACTGCAGGAACCAGGTCTCGGCGTGGTCCAGACTTCATCCTGACTGCAGGAACCAGGTCTCTGCGTGGTCCAGACTTCATCCTGACTGCAGGAACCAGGTCTCTGCGTGGTCCAGACTTCATCCTGACTGCAGGAACCAGGTCTCGGCGTGGTCCAGACTTCATCCTGACTGCAGGAACCAGGTCTCTGCGTGGTCCAGACTTCATCCTGACTGCAGGAACCAGGTCTCGGCGTGGTCCAGATCTCATCCTGACTGCAGGAACCAGGTCTCTGCGTGGTCCAGACTTCATCCTGACTGCAGGAACCAGGTCTCTGCGTGGTCCAGACTTCATCCTGACTGCAGGAACCAGGTCCCGGCGTGGTCCAGACTTCATCCTGACTGCAGGAACCAGGTCTCGGCGTGGTCCAGACTTCATCCTGACTGCAGGAACCAGGTCTCGGCGTGGTCCAGACTTCATCCTGACTGCAGGAACCAGGTCTCTGCGTGGTCCAGACTTCATCCTGACTGCAGGAACCAGGTCTCGGCGTGGTCCAGACTTCATCCTGACTGCAGGAACCAGGTCTCGGCGTGGTCCAGATCTCATCCTGACTGCAGGAACCAGGTCTCTGCATGGTCCAGACTTCATCCTGACTGCAGGAACCAGGTCTCGGCGTGGTCCAGACTTCATCCTGACTGCAGGAACCAGGTCTCGGCGTGGTCCAGATCTCATCCTGACTGCAGGAACCAGGTCTCTGCGTGGTCCAGACTTCATCCTGACTGCAGGAACCAGGTCTCGGCGTGGTCCAGACTTCATCCTGACTGCAGGAACCAGGTCTCGGCGTGGTCCAGATCTCATCCTGACTGCAGGAACCAGGTCTCGGCGTGGTCCAGACTTCATCCTGACTGCAGGAACCAGGTCTCGGCGTGGTCCAGACTTCATCCTGACTGCAGGAACCAGGTCTCGGCGTGGTCCAGACTTCATCCTGACTGCAGGAACCAGGTCTCGGCGTGGTCCAGACTTCATCCTGACTGCAGGAACCAGGTCTCTGCGTGGTCCAGACTTCATCCTGACTGCAGGAACCAGGTCTCTGCGTGGTCCAGACTTCATCCTGACTGCAGGAACCAGGTCTCGGCGTGGTCCAGACTTCATCCTGACTGCAGGAACCAGGTCTCTGCGTGGTCCAGACTTCATCCTGACTGCAGGAACCAGGTCTCGG
This sequence comes from Telmatherina bonti, assembly GCF_933228915.1. Lineage (NCBI taxonomy): Eukaryota > Metazoa > Chordata > Actinopteri > Atheriniformes > Telmatherinidae > Telmatherina > Telmatherina bonti. The sequence continues at coordinate 35,987,239 of NC_136612.1, read as the reverse complement.
CGTGGTCCAGACTTCATCCTGACTGCAGGAACCAGGTCCCGGCGTGGTCCAGACTTCATCCTGACTGCAGGAACCAGGTCTCGGCGTTGTCCAGATCTCATCCTGACTGCAGGAACCAGGTCTCGGCGTGGTCCAGACTTCATCCTGACTGCAGGAACCAGGTCTCGGCATGGTCCAGATCTCATCCTGACTGCAGGAACCAGGTCTCGGCGTGGTCCAGACTTCATCCTGACTGCAGGAACCAGGTCTCGGCGTGGTCCAGACTTCATCCTGACTGCAGGAACCAGGTCTCGGCGTGGTCCAGACTTCATCCTGACTGCAGGAACCAGGTCTCGGCGTGGTCCAGACTTCATCCTGACTGCAGGAACCAGGTCTCGGCATGGTCCAGATCTTATCCTGACTGCAGGAACCAGGTCTCGGCGTGGTCCAGATCTTATCCTGACTGCAGGAACCAGACCGGCTGTAGTTCTTGCTGCGGTTGGACGTCATTGTGTTCATGAAGGCGTAGGTGCATTTCTGAGTCCTGAGGATCTGGGTCCCCCATGTTGTGCAGGTCTATGCTGGTGTGTACACAACATGTCAGCGTTTCTTTTAACTATTAACATCGTGGGTCTGGACGGAGGCAGAAGTCTTCCAGCTGCCGGACATCTGAAGGTTCTGAGGTGAGTTTCAGACCCGGTCTGGTTGAAGAAAGAGAAGATCTGAGCTGCTAGAAAAGCTGCTCTTAGTTCCAGTTTTACGGTGGGTCCATAAATGCATCACAGCTGACGGTTTCCTCTCTCCTACCTGCTGGGTTAGGGTTACCTAACCCTACCTGCTGACTCCGTCCTCCTGGATGTTTTAGACTCGACACACTCTGCATCTTAGGACCACCGACCTCCCCGTCCCGGCAGCCGGACGTCTCGGAGAATCTCACCATGACGGTCACACTGCCGACAGTCCTGCTGTGGGTCGTCATGGTGACAGGTGAGTCCATCAGAACATGTTCTACTGGTCATTTTATGATGTTTTTACCGAGCATGATCACATGGTAACTAATAACACAGACCGAGGACTAACTGATATCAAAAGGTTTTATTACATAGTTTATTAAATTGTTGATGGTTACGAGTTTAGACGAAGTTAATAAAATGATCCAAGAACATATCAGATATAATCATATCAGTTATGATGAACATAATGATGGCGCTGCCAAGGACTGCTGAAGTCAAACTTTTTTTATAAAGCACTTTTCATACAACCTGGTCCAATGTGCTTTACATAATAAAAGCAAACTGATGTTTTAAACTTGTGTGAAGGTTTTAAATTTATTCAAAGTTTGATTACGCAGCTGATTGTTCAGATAAACAGCTAAAAAACTCCTAAAATCAACCCTAAAACAAAAGTTTATTCTCATTTCTGGCAATAAAACGGCATTTCGGGGTCTGAAATGCCTGAAAACTCCCCAACATTTGTGTTTTTAGGTGCTCATGACATAATTGTGCAACAGCGCCACATTTTTCAGCATTTTGCTTTTTAGTTATGATTAATTACATTACATTGTGCAGTTAATCCTGATAATAATCGTTCAGTGAAATAAAATAAAAAAACCATCTCCTTTGACTTGTCAGCCTCGCAGAGTTCAAGATTCTCGTGTTTTTTCCTTGTTTCTTTGTTTTCAAAGTGTGATTTTACATTTAACTTAGCTTTTCATGATATTTGCTTCTTTTTTGTAAAAACACACTGATACTTAAAGAGGTAAAGGAAGTTAAAATGTTTTTGTTTTCTGTTCTGACCACAGGAAGCGATGCACAGCTAAATGGTGAGTTTTTATTTAAATATTTTTAATCAACACTTTAAGCTGTTTGTTCTTCATGTTTAATCCTGATTTGATTCAGAAAGTTGTTTGTTCTTTTTGTTTGCTTGCTCTTCAGGTTTAGCTTTATATCTGAGGTTTAATGGTGTGTTTGGCTTGACTCAGAGGTTGTATCTAGAAATCTCCAACCATCTTTAATGGATGAAGTCGGAACTAGTGAGACTTTCTCGACTTTAAGTCAGAAAATCCAACTTCAGAGTGCAAATTGAACATATACATGGATTTGAGGCTCTTCTATGTTTTCCAACATATTAATCCATCTGTCGACTTCCAGAAATCTGACATGATGCTAGGTGTTAGCCTAATGCTAACAGGCTAAATGTTAGCTTTAGCTGGGAGGATTTGTTTGTAAACTGGATAAACTGGTTTTTCATCTTCTCTGTTTATCACCACAGATTTGTGCGTGTTCTGCTCTTTGTTTCTATGGCAACAGTAAAAATTTGCTCTGATGCTAACTTTGCTAACAAGAAGTTTTACTTGTTTTCAGATAATTCATAATTTAGACATAAACTACGGAAGTTTCAGAACGTTATTTATAACACAGTTAAATAAAAAATGCAAACCAACCACACAGAACCTGATGTCAAAGCATATTGTTTTTTTAGATCTGATGCTGTCCCCTAGCGGCAGCTAACTGAGCGATACCCGCATGATGCAATGTTTTTTATTTTTTATTGATAATGGTACTTTTTGCCACTTAAAGTTGCAGTTTGAAACAAACTCAAAGATCAATGACAGAAAAGCTTTAGAAACTTTCAACTGGTATCTTATCACTTCACTAAAATATATATTTATTATCTGCATTTATTTCTCCTCACTGTGGTTCCAGATACATGGCAGCTGCCACCACATTTCCTACAGTGTCTCTGAAAGGACAAAAAACTCAATGTGAAGCTTAAAAACTGCAGATCTGTTTTTGGTAGGAGTGCGAGCATTGTTTGGGTATGTAACAAAGTACCATAGAAGAAGACAGTTGTCACCTGTCGTGCATCATGAGGCCACTAGACCCTCTCACAAAACAGCTTTCTGTCTGGAAGGATTTTGGCCAACGACAGCCACCGTATTTTCACAATCCTTCATTTCCTTCCATTTTCATCACTAATGTCAGTAAATCCGCATACTGGAGCTTTTTAAGAAAAATTCTTCACTATAAGAGTAATATGACTCAAACTTGATTTATAAAATTATATCAATTATATGAGATAAGATGAAAATAAAATTTTAGGAAGGATAAATAGATTTAAATGAAAACAATAAAAAATAATTACATTACTCAGACGTATTGCTGGAACCTGCTCTAAACGTCATGCGATCTGATCATGTGACTCGTGGATGCAGTTTTATGGCCTGAAACTCTCAGGAGTTAAAACAAACTGCGTGTTTGGTATCAACACAGTGGTATTTTTGATATTCATGAAATGATTTAATGTGATAGATATCGTCGTATCGGCAAACAGAGCCGTAAAATGACTCCTCACAGAGGCAAACGTCCGCTGCTGTCCACCTCATCTGCCTACCTGGATGCACCACACCTGCTCGTGCACGCTCTCTGCTTCTTACCTGGTGATCTGGTCTGTCTGCGTAAGTAAACAAAGCAGACCTGCGCTGGTTTTCCTGCAGACTGCGGCATTGCTCCGCTCAACAACGGTGAAACCCGGATTGTAGGAGGTGAGGATGCTCCTGCAGGGTCCTGGCCCTGGCAGGCCAGTCTGCACATCGGATCCACGCTCTGCGGAGGCTCCCTGATCAGCAACCAGTGGGTCCTGAGTGCTGCTCAGTGTTTCCCCAGGTGAGACCCGACACACACCCAGTCTGAAGCTGCTTGGCTCTGCAGGAACCAGTCCAACGGACCGCCTCCTCCTCCTGTTTTCTCAGCGATTCAGACGTGACTGTTTATCTGGGGCGAAACGTCCAGCAAGGTGAGAACTCCAATGAGGTGTCCCGTTCAGTCTCCCGGGTCATCAAGCATCTCGAGTATGACGACAAGACGAAGGAAAATGACGTGGCTCTGCTGGAACTGGACTCGCCGGTAAAGTTCACGGACTACATCAGACCCGTGTGTCTGGCGGCAGAAAGAAGCTTCTTCGTGGATGGTCTGAGCTGCTGGATCAGCGGCTGGGGAGACGTCCAGACTGATGGGGGTGAGCACGAGGTTCACTTCTTCTACACGATGCAACAGTCTGAGTAACATGTAGACATTAACATAGAACCAGTATGTGAAGGGGTCCAGTTCCCAGGAGCTTCAATATCTGGTCTGAACGCTTTTATTCGTCATAAAGCTGCCAGAAACTTCCTGTGGTTTCTACCAGAGATGCCTGCTGGTTGTGATGGTTACGTTGATATCCTGCTGGTCTGTGACACAAACACACTCCTAAACCAGTGTTTACTTTCCATTTTCTGTCTGGGATCAGGTTTTCCTGCTCTGGGATCAGGTTTTTCTCCTCAGGGATCGGGTTTTTACTGCACTGGGATCAGGTTTTACTGCTCTGGGATCAGGTTTTACTGCTCTGGGATCGGGTTTTTACTGCACTGAGATCAGGTTTTACTCCTCTGGGATCAGGTTTTTCTGCATTGGGATCGGGTTTTCCTCCTCTGGGATCGGGTTTTCCTGCACTGGGATCATGTTTTCCTCCTCTGGGATCAGGTTTTTCTGCATTGGGATCGGGTTTTCCTCCTCTGGGATTGGGTTTTCCTGCACTGGGATCAGGTTTTCCTCCTCTGGGATCAGGTTTTTCTGCATTGGGATCAGGTTTTCCTTCTCTGGGATCGGGTTTTTCTGCATTGGGATCGGGTTTTCCTCCTCTGGGGTCAGGTTTTTCTGCATTGGGATCAGGTTTTCCTTCTCTGGGATCGGGTTTTCCTGCATTGGGATCGGGTTTTCCTCCTCTGGGATCGGGTTTTCCTGCATTGGGATCGGGTTTTCCTGCATTGGGATCGGGTTTTCCTCCTCTGGGATCGGGTTTTCCTGCATTGGGAATCTGGTTTTACTGCTCTGGGATCAGGTTTTTCTGCATTGGGATCAGGTTTTCCTCCTCTGGGGTCAGGTTTTTCTGCATTGGGATCAGGTTTTCCTTCTCTGGGATCGGGTTTTCCTGCATTGGGATCGGGTTTTCCTCCTCTGGGATCGGGTTTTCCTGCATTGGGATCGGGTTTTCCTCCTCTGGGGTCAGGTTTTTCTGCATTGGGATCAGGTTTTCCTTCTCTGGGATCGGGTTTTCCTGCATTGGGATCGGGTTTTCCTCCTCTGGGATCGGGTTTTCCTGCATTGGGATCGGGTTTTACTGCTCTGGGATCAGGTTTTCCTCCTCTGGGATCGGGTTTTACTCCTCTGGGATCGGGTTTTCCTCCTCTGGGATCGGGTTTTACTGCACTGGGATCAAGTTTTCCTGCTCTGGGATCAGGTTTTCCTGGACTGGGATCAGGTTTTCCTGGACTGGGATCAGGTTGTACCTTTTGGGGTTTTCTCTAGGCTGGGGTCTGGATCTGCGGTCCCTGAAGTCCAGTCCTGCAGGTTTTAGACGTTTGTTTTAACACACTTGGACATGAGGAACAGTTTTTCCTCGGATCAGCGTCCTGGACAATCTGTCCACATGAGGACAATGTTTTCCCACATCTTTCCGTCCTCTGGAGGACAAACGATCCCATGACTTCCAGTTAGCTGCTCCGATTTCTGATTCTGGTCTCATGGATCTGTTTTCCTGTCCAGTTGTTCTTCCTCCTCCTCAGCAGCTGCAGCAGGTCAGCGTCCCCATCGTGTCCAACATCCAGTGCAACGCCGCCTACGGTTCCATCACACCCAGCATGATCTGCGCTGGTCCCAGTATAACAGGAAAAGGCTTCTGCCAGGTGGGTTCTGATCCGTCTGCAGCTCACCAGGACCAGGATGCAGGTTTTGCTTCAGACTCCAGACCAGGATGCAGGTTTTACTTCAGACTCCAGACCAGGATGCAGGCTTTACTTCAGACTCCAGACCAGGATGCAGGTTTTGCTTCAGACTCCAGACCAGGATGCAGGTTTTACTTCAGACTCCAGACCAGGATGCAGGTTTTGCTTCAGACTCCAGACCAGGATGCAGGCTTTACTTCAGACTCCAGACCAGGATGCAGGCTTTACTTCAGACTCCAGACCAGGATGCAGGTTTTGCTTCAGACTCCAGACCAGGATGCAGGTTTTACTTCAGACTCCAGACCAGGATGCAGGTTTTGCTTCAGACTCCAGACCAGGATGCAGGTTTTGCTTCAGACTCCAGACCAGGATGCAGGTTTTACTTCAGACTCCAGACCAGGATGCAGGTTTTGCTTCAGACTCCAGACCAGGATGCAGGTTTTGCTTCAGACTCCAGACCAGGATGCAGGTTTTGCTTCAGACTCCAGACCAGGATGCAGGTTTTGCTTCAGACTCCAGACCAGGATGCAGGTTTTGCTTCAGACTCCAGACCAGGATGCAGGTTTTACGCGATGCCACCTCCATGTCTGTGTGCAGAAGGACTTTGGAGGTCCGTTGGTGACTCTGAACGGCAGCAGGTGGGTCCAGGCCGGAGTGGCGAGCTTCGCGACGGGCTGCGGTTATCCCAAATTCCCCGGAGTTTTTACCCGGGTGTCTCGGTACCAGTCCTGGATCAGCGAACATGTTGGGGAGAACCAGCTGGGCTTCATCACCGTCTTCAGTTCATCCAGCCAAGCGTCTCCCATCAGCATCCTGTCAGTAGTCCTGTCTGTCCTCGTCTCTCTGCGTCCATCCTCCCTCTGACGGTTTAATCCAGCGAGGACTCTGTCAGACTTTTCCCTCAGCTTATCGATCAGATTTGTTTTTATCTTTAAATAAATCACCAGGCAGCAGATTTAATCATTTCAGATTTTATTTTTAATTATATAATTTATTATTCTAACATTTTATATCAGAATCCACAAACACACCTTAAATGTGCTTCAATCGGAAAACGTTTCCAGTCTCCATGGAGACATTTCCTGCTTTGGTCTTTAAACTGTATTTTCAGATTTCTATAATGGAAAAAAAACGTTGCATTCTTGTTGCATTCAAGTGCAAAAATCTGATAAGTCACTGGATTTACACAAATGTTTCACAGAAGATAAAAGAAAGAATTTAAAAAAATCAACTTTTTGCCCCCCCCAGAAGTTTTCTTTACTTCCTGTCGGCCTGCAACACAAACTCCGTTACGAGTTTATCCCAGGAAGGTGGAGATGAAGACGCTGGTGTCCAGGTTGAGGGTGGCGTGCCACCAGCGGTCAGGAAAATACAGCACCTGCATGAAAAACGTGCAGCCTGATGGTAACGGTTAACGACTAGTGGACGTCACAGCTAGCAGTAACGTTACGACTAGCAAATACATCACGGCTAGCGGATGCTACAGCTAACGGCTAGTGGAGATATTTTACAGCTAGCCGACATCATGGTTAACTGACATTATGGCTAGGCGACGTTGCAGTTAGCTGACGTCATGGCTAGGGGACGTTGCGGTTAGCTGACGTCATGGCTAGGGGACGTTGCGGTTAGCTGACGTCATGGCTAGGGGACGTTGCGGTTAGCTGACGTCATGGCCAGGGGACGTTGCGGTTAGCTGACGTCATGGCTAGGGGACGTTGCAGTTAGCTGACGTCATGGCTAGGGGACATTGCAGTTAGCTGACGTCATGGCTAGGGGACGTTGCGGTTAGCTGACGTCATGGCTAGGGGACGTTGCGGTTAGCTGACGTCATGGCTAGGGGACGTTGCGGTTAGCTGACGTCATGGCTAGGGGACGTTGCGGTTAGCTGACGTCATGGCTAGGGGACGTTGCGGTTAGCTGACGTCATGGCTAGGGGACGTTGCGGTTAGCTGACGTCATGGCTAGGGGACTTTGCGGTTAACTGACGTCATGGCTAGGGGACTTTGCGGTTAGCTGACGTCATGGCTAGGGGACTTTGCGGTTAGCTGACGTCATGGCTAGGGGACTTTGCGGTTAGCTGACGTCATGGCTAGGGGACTTTGCGGTTAGCTGACGTCATGGCTAGGGGACGTTGCGGTTAGCTGACATTATGGCTAGGGGACTTTGCGGTTAGCTGACGTCATGGCTAGGGGACTTTGCGGTTAGCTGATGTCATGGCTAGGGGACGTCGCGGTTAGCTGACGTCATGGCTAGGGGACGTCGCGGTTAGCTGACGTCACGGCTAGGGGACGTTGCGGTTAGCTGACATTATGGCTAGGGGACTTTGCGGTTAGCTGACGTCATGCTAGGGGACATTGGACTTGTCTGAAATTTTGCTTCGACAATGTTTTGATAACAAAACATTTCATAGTCCTCCAACTGATCATGTTAATTTATATTTTGAAACATAAAATTAAAGTTTTACTGGTAAGAGGAAACATTTAACTGTGGTTTAAATTAATATTTGTCCAAGTTTAAATGAATTATCTTTATTTTTCTGTAGAAACATCACTCAGTACAAACACTGTCTATTAAATTAGAGGGATACATTTCTGTTTAATGTTTTGTTTTTTAAACTTTTATTGGAGACTTTACTGTGAGATTTTTTCTCTTTTGTTTCTGTTGACATCAGTTGAAAAGTTGTAAATGTTGCACTTGTTCCCTAAATGTACTGTAAAAGTACCGAAATGTGAGCTTAAAACTAAGACGCGAACCAACTGGGAAATTAGCCGACCGCCACAGCTCGAATGGTTCTTAAGTTCATGTTTCGCTTAAATGAGCTTCTGATTTAGTGACTGAAGGAGAAAAAGAATTTACAGTAACGTGAACCTGACGGGATTCCTCATGTTCAGGTGTTTGGATCAGAGATGGTTCTGAGATGGAAGATCAGCAGCCTGGTCTCACCTCTCCTGGTCTGATGGTGCACTCCAGCGGAGCCTCGCTCTTCGGCAGGTTGGGGTAGGTCTCCATCAGCCAGGACAGGGTGGTCCGGTTGGGGTGAAAATGAGGCTCCATGTCAGGTGGGTAGAGGAACCAGCGCTGTTTGACCAACAAGAAGAATTTTAAGTTTTTTTTCTTTATTCTCAGCTTTTATTTTAAAGCCGAGTGAAAATATTCATCACAGCAGATTAATTCTGAATATTTAATGAAATGTTAATGTTGCAGTCTTTTAATACGGCTGTAAAATATTAAAATAAATGTGGGGATAAAAAGAAATACTAATATATCTTCACATTTGTTGATAGAACTCTGTTATATTGGCTCACGTCTATCAGGTTCACTTGCTTATTAATCAGCCAAGCAACACGTTTAGTCATGTTGACCTGCTGAAGTTCCAACTGGATGAGGAAGGAAGGAGATTTAGGCTGTGGGTCAAAATCCCAGAAAACATCCCGTCTTCAGCAGCTGTCTGGACCAGAAGATGGAAAAACTGGTCTGATGAGTCTCCAGTTCAGATCCACGTCCACATGGTAGGATCTGAATCTGCTGGAAACATCATGACAACATGGATCCATCCTGCCGTCAGGATCAGAATCTGCTGCTTGTGGGACGGTGCAGGTCTGAGCACAGCGTAGCATCTTCTGGTGGATACGTCCAGCAGGATGATGCACCACGTCACACAACCATCACAGCAAGTATCAGAAATCTGGCTCCGGTGACGAGGACGATCATTCAGCCACGTTTCCTTTCCCACTCTGCTTTTCCTGTGAACTTTTGTTCTGATCCAATCAGGTTTGAGGATAAAACATCCGAACTGTCTTCAGAAAGCCGAGGTGGGGGTAAAAATGTTGCTGGATCCTGGTTTTGTCACGTCAGCGAGCCAAAATCATCATTTTGTTTCTGCTCATTGGAAACTCGGCAGGTTCGGTTGTTATGGAACAGAAATCACTAGAAGATCCAGGAAACCAGTCTGAGAGGCTGGTCCTGGTCCTGTTACCTTTCTTCCATAGATGACCTCAGAGTAACCCGGACCGTGCCAGTGGAACGGGACACCAGTTCCCGGACCTGAGGAAGAGGAGGGATGCTCTGATTGGTCAGATGTGATATGAAAAGCGTCTCAGTGACCGATCAGAAAGATTGATTGGAAGACATTTAAACTGCGTTCGTCTCTGTGAGGCAGCAGGAGGAAGTTAAACGTTTATCTGTTGCTCTTCGCTCTCTAACCTGCGATCCCGAAGCTGTACGCTCCGTTGGTGTGAGGAAGGACGAACGGCGGCGGCTCGTACTGGTCCAGTAGACTCTGCCACTCGGTCAGGTTGTTGTCTCCGAAGAAGTACAGCGTCTCTGTGGCGAAGACGAAGACGGATGAAGTCCTCCAGCAAGGTTTACACACTCGCTTGATTTCACTAAGCCAACGACACCAGAACATCCTGCTTCCAGAGACACTCGGTCTGCTCTGATCCTGTATCGGATCGATACTGTGCTGGGTCGATCCGATACAGGATCGATACTGTGCTGGGTCGATCCGATACGGCATCGATACTGTGCTGGGTCGATCCGATACGGCATCGATACTGTGCTGGGTCGATCCGATACAGGATCGATACTGTGCTGGGTCGATCCGATACGGGGTCGATCCGATACGGCATCGATACTGTACTGGGTCGATCCGATACTGGGTCGATACTGTACTGGGTCGATCCGATACGGGATCGATACTGTGCTGGGTCGATCCGATACGGCATCGATACTGTGCTGGGTCGATCCGATACGGCATCGATACTGTGCTGGGTCGATCCGATACAGGATCGATACTGTGCTGGGTCGATCCGATACAGGATCGATACTGTGCTGGGTCGATCCGATAGAGGATCGATACTGTGCTGGGTCGATCCGATAGAGGATCGATACTGTACTGGGTCGATCCGATACGGGGTCGATCCGATACGCCATCAATACTGTACTGGGTCGATCCGATACTGGGTCGATACTGTACTGGGTCGATCCGATACGGGGTCGATCCGATACGGGGTCGATCCGATACGGCATCGATACTGTGCTGGGTCGATCCGATACTGGGTCGATCCGATAGAGGATCGATACTGTACTGGGTCGAGATCGAGACCCAAATCTGTGAGGACCAGGGTTCCCCACCCAGCTCTGTCCTTCCTCAGCATGAACGTGATTGGTTGTTTGTCTCTCTGTGATGGACGTGTGATGAGGGACGGTTATTGTTATGGACAAGGTGGGCGACCACCCAGACGTAATCTGTTTGGGGGCGGATGAGCGCCATCAGAAATTTTATTTATTTTTTTAATACGGCTCATTTCCACATGAAGTTAATGGACGCTGGGTGCTACTGTCATGTCAACTCGCTGCTGAGAGTCACGTCTGCTGGTTGTGTGTGTGTCGGTAGAAAAGACGGGGGGAGGATCAACTCGTATCTGCAGAGGTTGTGAGCAGGTTAGTCTCACTGTGAGGAAAAGTAAGGAGGGGGACGGGGATAGACTGACCTCTTATGATCACACACACACACACACACACACACACACTGCTGTTTCCAAATAAATTATATTTCATTCATAAAATTAACGTTTTATTAAATCTCTTGAGTTATTATGTGAAAATGTTATAAAAAAGAAAACACAACTCTGCCTGTGTCAACATGAATTTGTTCACATGACATCAGTCTTAACTCTGGGTGTTTGATGGTGATGAAAAGGTGATGATAAGTCGAGTCAAGGGTGTATACTGGACAAAAGACCAAAGAAACCATCAGGCGCCCAGTTCAGGAAGAGAAGGAAAGAAGAAGAGGAGAAACGCTGAAAAGATGAAGGTCTCTATGAATGACGTTAAATGTGCATGTAATGAAACTCTAGCCTGTCCGCTATTTATATCCTCTAGCTAACATGTTGCCGCTTCGCCACAGAAGAAGACTGTTTGGTTTTTAGCTCTGCTGCAGCAACTATTAAAATCTGAGGCATGAAGTCACGCTGTTAATTATCACCAATAGACTGCTTTGTATTGCAACACAACTAGTGCAGGTTCACACGTTAGTCTGGGAATTTGGTAAACAGAAGTATGTCCTGACTGGAATTTTTAGTGCTATACGTGGATCTATGCTAACTTAAATAACTTATATAACATAAATGTGATGTCAGTATACATTGACATGACATTTTGCAATCTTTTTGTGGTTCTTTTTGAATAATTTGTAGTTATGATTAGTTAATGGGATGTTAACAAATAAGCATTTGTACATTGTTATGGTTTATTTTAATTGTGTAACTGATGCATATTAAGTGTGATTTAATTTACATATTTTATTTTAATTGTTAATTCAAGGGCACTTCTGAAATATGAGTTGGGTTGGTCGGGTGTGGAGGGCGCCGATGGGTGGTTCGCCAACGGTGTATAAACTAGCCAGGACCGCCTCTGTCTGTGATAGATGGTGACCTCTCCAGGTGCACCTGTCTCTCACCTGAGTTGGACTAAGCGTGTAGAACATAAATGATTTTAGAGTAAATGTCCATTTCTGCTGCCTTACGTACGTAAATGTGGCCGTTTGTTTAAAACGTTAGGAGTCTCTTTCCTCACACTTCTATGCATGTTTTACGTTGTCATGGTTGTTTAGTCAGACGATCCACTAGGGGGCAGTGCTGAGTTCACTACCTTGTTCAGACAGCTGTTGGTAGCGGTAACGCTCCGCCATAAAGGTGTTTATAACCTTCCAAAAACACCAGAAGAAGAATAAAACTGATTAAAAGGATGTTCTTTTGCGACGTTTTGTTGACGTCCTTTTCGTCTTCCCTGGTTCGTTACTTTCGTTGGTTTTATGTCAGCCATACAACTCCACACTGCCTCCTGGTGGATTCCAGTGGTGTTGCTCCATTTTCAGCGTCAAGTAGCTCGGCTCCTTGAAAACGGGACAAATTATGTTCGTTACGACACAGGAGACGGAGAAATTGTCCGTCCATCCGTCTTTTGCGCAGACTTAACCTGTCTGAGA
>NC_136612.1:35953551-35974311 GCF_933228915.1 Telmatherina bonti | reverse complement strand
GTCCGGCCGTTACCGGAAGGTGCAGAAGGTCCGGCCGTTACCGGAAAGTGCGGCCGTTACCGGAAGGTCCAGAAGGTCCGGCCGTGACCAGAAGGTGCGGCCGTTACCAGAAGATCCAGCTGCACGTCTACGAAACAGCCGGTTTGTGAACATCTGCAGGTGTCGTATGAAAGAGGAAATTCATGCACCTGTTGTAAAAATGTCCTCATGATGTAAAAATGAATCTGAATATGATGAATAAAGCACCATAAATATCGGTCACAACAGTTCTGTTTCCACTGGAAGCTCTACGGATACTGAATACATTATAAAGAGTTATAATAAAAACAGACTACGAGCGGTTCTGGTCGCCGCCGGATTCTCTGCAAATTTCCAGCTCAGAGTTCCCAAATTTTTTGTCATTTCCTGGAATTCCCAGTTCTGAGGACAACTGGAATACACCATCCCTCCAAGCGGACACACCTCCTTTATTTCCTTCATTAGAGTTTCTTCGTGACGTCTCCGTCTGGTTTCTGAGTGGGTATTTTCACCTTCAGGTGCCGTTGGAGTTACCAAACCTGGAAATGTTTCACACAATAAAACCGCCATGTTTTTTTTTCTACATGTTGGTTTCAGTCTTTTATACAAACATCTGCCGTCTCCCTGCAGGGTATTTAGCAGATCCCTGACAGTGTCATGCTGGCTGAGGTAATGTCATGTAAATGTCATCAGCAGGTGTGTACTTTCCACAGCCAGTTGCTGTAACGAGGTATGCACCATCTTCAGTACGTCACGATTCGATTAACAGTTATCAAGATTTTCATGCATCTTTTTTCACATTGAGAGTTTTTTTTCCTGTTCGGTGGAAACATTTATACAACTTTATACTCCATTCAGTATTCATTCATTCAGGTAGCCAAAAAAGTTCATGTCTTTTATTTAATTAGAACCAGAAATAAATCAACACATATCAAACAAGTTTTTCATGTTGTCTTTAAATGTTTCCCTGGATTCTTCAGAAAATATGTGTTAGTGATGTTTAGGAACAACAAGCTCGTCTAACTGGGCTGAAACACAGCTGCCATCACGTTTGTAGTTTTACTAAACATCTTCCGTACGCTGGAAGTCTGGTCCAGGTCTCGTCTGTCCTCGTGTCCATAAAAGCCAAAAATGTTTCCAAACGCTGCCTTCAGGCCTGACGAGGAAATCTCAGCTCTGTAACAGTAGCTGCAAGGCTAACTGCTAGCTTCCTGCTAACTGCTAGCTTTCTGATAGCTGCTTGTTTCCTGCTAGCTTCCTGCTAACTGCTATTTTTCTGATAGCTTTCTACTAGCTGCTAGTTTCCTGCTAGCTACTAGTTTCCCACTAACTGCTAGCTTTCTGATAGCTGCTAGCTTCTTGCTAGCTGCTAGCTTCCTGCTAACTGCTAGCTTCCTGATAGCTTTCTGCTAGCTGCTAGTTTCCTGCTAACTGCTAGTTTCCTGCTAGCTGCTAGCTTCCTGCTAACTGCTAGCTTCCTGATAGCTTTCTACTAGATGCTAGCTTCCTGCTAACTGCTAGCTTCCTACTGCTAGCTTTCTGATAGCTGCTAGTTTCCTGCTAGCTTCCTGCTAACTGCTAGTTTCCTGATAGCTTTCTACTAGCTGCTAGCTTTCTACTAGCTGCTAGCTTCCTGCTAGCTGCTAGCTTCCTGCTAGCTGCTAGCTTCCTGTTAGCAGCTGGCTTCCCGCTAACTCTTACTGTTTGCCGTCCGGACACTGCAGGGAGACGTGCTTCCATTCCGTCTCTCTACACTTTAATGTTCCTGCCTCATTTTACAGCTACGTTTCTGTCATTTAATCATGAAAAAATAATTACTAATGATAACTGAATCTGCATGTTGCATTGCAAAGAATCTACTAAATAGTTAATCAGTTTCTCTCAAACTGTCTCAGGACAAAGATCTCAGCCCTGGTCCAGTTAGCCTGGAACCATCTGGACCTGCAGTCTGGTTCTGGTTCAGTCTTGCAAGATGCTTCTTTGCCTGACATGCTGGAGAGGAAACGGGTCCAGAGCCCAGACTTCATCCTGACTGCAGGAACCAGGTCTCGGCGTGGTCCAGACTTCATCCTGACTGCAGGAACCAGGTCTCTGCGTGGTCCAGACTTCATCCTGACTGCAGGAACCAGGTCTCGGCGTGGTCCAGATCTCATCCTGACTGCAGGAACCAGGTCTCTGCGTGGTCCAGACTTCATCCTGACTGCAGGAACCAGGTCCCGGCGTGGTCCAGACTTCATCCTGACTGCAGGAACCAGGTCTCGGCGTGGTCCAGACTTCATCCTGACTGCAGGAACCAGGTCTCTGCGTGGTCCAGACTTCATCCTGACTGCAGGAACCAGGTCTCTGCGTGGTCCAGACTTCATCCTGACTGCAGGAACCAGGTCTCGGCGTGGTCCAGACTTCATCCTGACTGCAGGAACCAGGTCTCGGCGTGGTCCAGATCTCATCCTGACTGCAGGAACCAGGTCTCTGCATGGTCCAGACTTCATCCTGACTGCAGGAACCAGGTCTCGGCGTGGTCCAGACTTCATCCTGACTGCAGGAACCAGGTCTCGGCGTGGTCCAGATCTCATCCTGACTGCAGGAACCAGGTCTCTGCGTGGTCCAGACTTCATCCTGACTGCAGGAACCAGGTCTCGGCGTGGTCCAGACTTCATCCTGACTGCAGGAACCAGGTCTCGGCGTGGTCCAGATCTCATCCTGACTGCAGGAACCAGGTCTCGGCGTGGTCCAGACTTCATCCTGACTGCAGGAACCAGGTCTCGGCGTGGTCCAGACTTCATCCTGACTGCAGGAACCAGGTCTCGGCGTGGTCCAGACTTCATCCTGACTGCAGGAACCAGGTCTCGGCGTGGTCCAGACTTCATCCTGACTGCAGGAACCAGGTCTCTGCGTGGTCCAGACTTCATCCTGACTGCAGGAACCAGGTCTCTGCGTGGTCCAGACTTCATCCTGACTGCAGGAACCAGGTCTCGGCGTGGTCCAGACTTCATCCTGACTGCAGGAACCAGGTCTCTGCGTGGTCCAGACTTCATCCTGACTGCAGGAACCAGGTCTCGGCGTGGTCCAGATCTCATCCTGACTGCAGGAACCAGGTCTCTGCGTGGTCCAGACTTCATCCTGACTGCAGGAACCAGGTCTCTGCGTGGTCCAGACTTCATCCTGACTGCAGGAACCAGGTCCCGGCGTGGTCCAGACTTCATCCTGACTGCAGGAACCAGGTCTCGGCGTGGTCCAGACTTCATCCTGACTGCAGGAACCAGGTCTCGGCGTGGTCCAGACTTCATCCTGACTGCAGGAACCAGGTCTCTGCGTGGTCCAGACTTCATCCTGACTGCAGGAACCAGGTCTCGGCGTGGTCCAGACTTCATCCTGACTGCAGGAACCAGGTCTCGGCGTGGTCCAGATCTCATCCTGACTGCAGGAACCAGGTCTCTGCATGGTCCAGACTTCATCCTGACTGCAGGAACCAGGTCTCGGCGTGGTCCAGACTTCATCCTGACTGCAGGAACCAGGTCTCGGCGTGGTCCAGATCTCATCCTGACTGCAGGAACCAGGTCTCTGCGTGGTCCAGACTTCATCCTGACTGCAGGAACCAGGTCTCGGCGTGGTCCAGACTTCATCCTGACTGCAGGAACCAGGTCTCGGCGTGGTCCAGATCTCATCCTGACTGCAGGAACCAGGTCTCGGCGTGGTCCAGACTTCATCCTGACTGCAGGAACCAGGTCTCGGCGTGGTCCAGACTTCATCCTGACTGCAGGAACCAGGTCTCGGCGTGGTCCAGACTTCATCCTGACTGCAGGAACCAGGTCTCGGCGTGGTCCAGACTTCATCCTGACTGCAGGAACCAGGTCTCTGCGTGGTCCAGACTTCATCCTGACTGCAGGAACCAGGTCTCTGCGTGGTCCAGACTTCATCCTGACTGCAGGAACCAGGTCTCGGCGTGGTCCAGACTTCATCCTGACTGCAGGAACCAGGTCTCTGCGTGGTCCAGACTTCATCCTGACTGCAGGAACCAGGTCTCGGCGTGGTCCAGACTTCATCCTGACTGCAGGAACCAGGTCCCGGCGTGGTCCAGACTTCATCCTGACTGCAGGAACCAGGTCTCGGCGTTGTCCAGATCTCATCCTGACTGCAGGAACCAGGTCTCGGCGTGGTCCAGACTTCATCCTGACTGCAGGAACCAGGTCTCGGCATGGTCCAGATCTCATCCTGACTGCAGGAACCAGGTCTCGGCGTGGTCCAGACTTCATCCTGACTGCAGGAACCAGGTCTCGGCGTGGTCCAGACTTCATCCTGACTGCAGGAACCAGGTCTCGGCGTGGTCCAGACTTCATCCTGACTGCAGGAACCAGGTCTCGGCGTGGTCCAGACTTCATCCTGACTGCAGGAACCAGGTCTCGGCATGGTCCAGATCTTATCCTGACTGCAGGAACCAGGTCTCGGCGTGGTCCAGATCTTATCCTGACTGCAGGAACCAGACCGGCTGTAGTTCTTGCTGCGGTTGGACGTCATTGTGTTCATGAAGGCGTAGGTGCATTTCTGAGTCCTGAGGATCTGGGTCCCCCATGTTGTGCAGGTCTATGCTGGTGTGTACACAACATGTCAGCGTTTCTTTTAACTATTAACATCGTGGGTCTGGACGGAGGCAGAAGTCTTCCAGCTGCCGGACATCTGAAGGTTCTGAGGTGAGTTTCAGACCCGGTCTGGTTGAAGAAAGAGAAGATCTGAGCTGCTAGAAAAGCTGCTCTTAGTTCCAGTTTTACGGTGGGTCCATAAATGCATCACAGCTGACGGTTTCCTCTCTCCTACCTGCTGGGTTAGGGTTACCTAACCCTACCTGCTGACTCCGTCCTCCTGGATGTTTTAGACTCGACACACTCTGCATCTTAGGACCACCGACCTCCCCGTCCCGGCAGCCGGACGTCTCGGAGAATCTCACCATGACGGTCACACTGCCGACAGTCCTGCTGTGGGTCGTCATGGTGACAGGTGAGTCCATCAGAACATGTTCTACTGGTCATTTTATGATGTTTTTACCGAGCATGATCACATGGTAACTAATAACACAGACCGAGGACTAACTGATATCAAAAGGTTTTATTACATAGTTTATTAAATTGTTGATGGTTACGAGTTTAGACGAAGTTAATAAAATGATCCAAGAACATATCAGATATAATCATATCAGTTATGATGAACATAATGATGGCGCTGCCAAGGACTGCTGAAGTCAAACTTTTTTTATAAAGCACTTTTCATACAACCTGGTCCAATGTGCTTTACATAATAAAAGCAAACTGATGTTTTAAACTTGTGTGAAGGTTTTAAATTTATTCAAAGTTTGATTACGCAGCTGATTGTTCAGATAAACAGCTAAAAAACTCCTAAAATCAACCCTAAAACAAAAGTTTATTCTCATTTCTGGCAATAAAACGGCATTTCGGGGTCTGAAATGCCTGAAAACTCCCCAACATTTGTGTTTTTAGGTGCTCATGACATAATTGTGCAACAGCGCCACATTTTTCAGCATTTTGCTTTTTAGTTATGATTAATTACATTACATTGTGCAGTTAATCCTGATAATAATCGTTCAGTGAAATAAAATAAAAAAACCATCTCCTTTGACTTGTCAGCCTCGCAGAGTTCAAGATTCTCGTGTTTTTTCCTTGTTTCTTTGTTTTCAAAGTGTGATTTTACATTTAACTTAGCTTTTCATGATATTTGCTTCTTTTTTGTAAAAACACACTGATACTTAAAGAGGTAAAGGAAGTTAAAATGTTTTTGTTTTCTGTTCTGACCACAGGAAGCGATGCACAGCTAAATGGTGAGTTTTTATTTAAATATTTTTAATCAACACTTTAAGCTGTTTGTTCTTCATGTTTAATCCTGATTTGATTCAGAAAGTTGTTTGTTCTTTTTGTTTGCTTGCTCTTCAGGTTTAGCTTTATATCTGAGGTTTAATGGTGTGTTTGGCTTGACTCAGAGGTTGTATCTAGAAATCTCCAACCATCTTTAATGGATGAAGTCGGAACTAGTGAGACTTTCTCGACTTTAAGTCAGAAAATCCAACTTCAGAGTGCAAATTGAACATATACATGGATTTGAGGCTCTTCTATGTTTTCCAACATATTAATCCATCTGTCGACTTCCAGAAATCTGACATGATGCTAGGTGTTAGCCTAATGCTAACAGGCTAAATGTTAGCTTTAGCTGGGAGGATTTGTTTGTAAACTGGATAAACTGGTTTTTCATCTTCTCTGTTTATCACCACAGATTTGTGCGTGTTCTGCTCTTTGTTTCTATGGCAACAGTAAAAATTTGCTCTGATGCTAACTTTGCTAACAAGAAGTTTTACTTGTTTTCAGATAATTCATAATTTAGACATAAACTACGGAAGTTTCAGAACGTTATTTATAACACAGTTAAATAAAAAATGCAAACCAACCACACAGAACCTGATGTCAAAGCATATTGTTTTTTTAGATCTGATGCTGTCCCCTAGCGGCAGCTAACTGAGCGATACCCGCATGATGCAATGTTTTTTATTTTTTATTGATAATGGTACTTTTTGCCACTTAAAGTTGCAGTTTGAAACAAACTCAAAGATCAATGACAGAAAAGCTTTAGAAACTTTCAACTGGTATCTTATCACTTCACTAAAATATATATTTATTATCTGCATTTATTTCTCCTCACTGTGGTTCCAGATACATGGCAGCTGCCACCACATTTCCTACAGTGTCTCTGAAAGGACAAAAAACTCAATGTGAAGCTTAAAAACTGCAGATCTGTTTTTGGTAGGAGTGCGAGCATTGTTTGGGTATGTAACAAAGTACCATAGAAGAAGACAGTTGTCACCTGTCGTGCATCATGAGGCCACTAGACCCTCTCACAAAACAGCTTTCTGTCTGGAAGGATTTTGGCCAACGACAGCCACCGTATTTTCACAATCCTTCATTTCCTTCCATTTTCATCACTAATGTCAGTAAATCCGCATACTGGAGCTTTTTAAGAAAAATTCTTCACTATAAGAGTAATATGACTCAAACTTGATTTATAAAATTATATCAATTATATGAGATAAGATGAAAATAAAATTTTAGGAAGGATAAATAGATTTAAATGAAAACAATAAAAAATAATTACATTACTCAGACGTATTGCTGGAACCTGCTCTAAACGTCATGCGATCTGATCATGTGACTCGTGGATGCAGTTTTATGGCCTGAAACTCTCAGGAGTTAAAACAAACTGCGTGTTTGGTATCAACACAGTGGTATTTTTGATATTCATGAAATGATTTAATGTGATAGATATCGTCGTATCGGCAAACAGAGCCGTAAAATGACTCCTCACAGAGGCAAACGTCCGCTGCTGTCCACCTCATCTGCCTACCTGGATGCACCACACCTGCTCGTGCACGCTCTCTGCTTCTTACCTGGTGATCTGGTCTGTCTGCGTAAGTAAACAAAGCAGACCTGCGCTGGTTTTCCTGCAGACTGCGGCATTGCTCCGCTCAACAACGGTGAAACCCGGATTGTAGGAGGTGAGGATGCTCCTGCAGGGTCCTGGCCCTGGCAGGCCAGTCTGCACATCGGATCCACGCTCTGCGGAGGCTCCCTGATCAGCAACCAGTGGGTCCTGAGTGCTGCTCAGTGTTTCCCCAGGTGAGACCCGACACACACCCAGTCTGAAGCTGCTTGGCTCTGCAGGAACCAGTCCAACGGACCGCCTCCTCCTCCTGTTTTCTCAGCGATTCAGACGTGACTGTTTATCTGGGGCGAAACGTCCAGCAAGGTGAGAACTCCAATGAGGTGTCCCGTTCAGTCTCCCGGGTCATCAAGCATCTCGAGTATGACGACAAGACGAAGGAAAATGACGTGGCTCTGCTGGAACTGGACTCGCCGGTAAAGTTCACGGACTACATCAGACCCGTGTGTCTGGCGGCAGAAAGAAGCTTCTTCGTGGATGGTCTGAGCTGCTGGATCAGCGGCTGGGGAGACGTCCAGACTGATGGGGGTGAGCACGAGGTTCACTTCTTCTACACGATGCAACAGTCTGAGTAACATGTAGACATTAACATAGAACCAGTATGTGAAGGGGTCCAGTTCCCAGGAGCTTCAATATCTGGTCTGAACGCTTTTATTCGTCATAAAGCTGCCAGAAACTTCCTGTGGTTTCTACCAGAGATGCCTGCTGGTTGTGATGGTTACGTTGATATCCTGCTGGTCTGTGACACAAACACACTCCTAAACCAGTGTTTACTTTCCATTTTCTGTCTGGGATCAGGTTTTCCTGCTCTGGGATCAGGTTTTTCTCCTCAGGGATCGGGTTTTTACTGCACTGGGATCAGGTTTTACTGCTCTGGGATCAGGTTTTACTGCTCTGGGATCGGGTTTTTACTGCACTGAGATCAGGTTTTACTCCTCTGGGATCAGGTTTTTCTGCATTGGGATCGGGTTTTCCTCCTCTGGGATCGGGTTTTCCTGCACTGGGATCATGTTTTCCTCCTCTGGGATCAGGTTTTTCTGCATTGGGATCGGGTTTTCCTCCTCTGGGATTGGGTTTTCCTGCACTGGGATCAGGTTTTCCTCCTCTGGGATCAGGTTTTTCTGCATTGGGATCAGGTTTTCCTTCTCTGGGATCGGGTTTTTCTGCATTGGGATCGGGTTTTCCTCCTCTGGGGTCAGGTTTTTCTGCATTGGGATCAGGTTTTCCTTCTCTGGGATCGGGTTTTCCTGCATTGGGATCGGGTTTTCCTCCTCTGGGATCGGGTTTTCCTGCATTGGGATCGGGTTTTCCTGCATTGGGATCGGGTTTTCCTCCTCTGGGATCGGGTTTTCCTGCATTGGGAATCTGGTTTTACTGCTCTGGGATCAGGTTTTTCTGCATTGGGATCAGGTTTTCCTCCTCTGGGGTCAGGTTTTTCTGCATTGGGATCAGGTTTTCCTTCTCTGGGATCGGGTTTTCCTGCATTGGGATCGGGTTTTCCTCCTCTGGGATCGGGTTTTCCTGCATTGGGATCGGGTTTTCCTCCTCTGGGGTCAGGTTTTTCTGCATTGGGATCAGGTTTTCCTTCTCTGGGATCGGGTTTTCCTGCATTGGGATCGGGTTTTCCTCCTCTGGGATCGGGTTTTCCTGCATTGGGATCGGGTTTTACTGCTCTGGGATCAGGTTTTCCTCCTCTGGGATCGGGTTTTACTCCTCTGGGATCGGGTTTTCCTCCTCTGGGATCGGGTTTTACTGCACTGGGATCAAGTTTTCCTGCTCTGGGATCAGGTTTTCCTGGACTGGGATCAGGTTTTCCTGGACTGGGATCAGGTTGTACCTTTTGGGGTTTTCTCTAGGCTGGGGTCTGGATCTGCGGTCCCTGAAGTCCAGTCCTGCAGGTTTTAGACGTTTGTTTTAACACACTTGGACATGAGGAACAGTTTTTCCTCGGATCAGCGTCCTGGACAATCTGTCCACATGAGGACAATGTTTTCCCACATCTTTCCGTCCTCTGGAGGACAAACGATCCCATGACTTCCAGTTAGCTGCTCCGATTTCTGATTCTGGTCTCATGGATCTGTTTTCCTGTCCAGTTGTTCTTCCTCCTCCTCAGCAGCTGCAGCAGGTCAGCGTCCCCATCGTGTCCAACATCCAGTGCAACGCCGCCTACGGTTCCATCACACCCAGCATGATCTGCGCTGGTCCCAGTATAACAGGAAAAGGCTTCTGCCAGGTGGGTTCTGATCCGTCTGCAGCTCACCAGGACCAGGATGCAGGTTTTGCTTCAGACTCCAGACCAGGATGCAGGTTTTACTTCAGACTCCAGACCAGGATGCAGGCTTTACTTCAGACTCCAGACCAGGATGCAGGTTTTGCTTCAGACTCCAGACCAGGATGCAGGTTTTACTTCAGACTCCAGACCAGGATGCAGGTTTTGCTTCAGACTCCAGACCAGGATGCAGGCTTTACTTCAGACTCCAGACCAGGATGCAGGCTTTACTTCAGACTCCAGACCAGGATGCAGGTTTTGCTTCAGACTCCAGACCAGGATGCAGGTTTTACTTCAGACTCCAGACCAGGATGCAGGTTTTGCTTCAGACTCCAGACCAGGATGCAGGTTTTGCTTCAGACTCCAGACCAGGATGCAGGTTTTACTTCAGACTCCAGACCAGGATGCAGGTTTTGCTTCAGACTCCAGACCAGGATGCAGGTTTTGCTTCAGACTCCAGACCAGGATGCAGGTTTTGCTTCAGACTCCAGACCAGGATGCAGGTTTTGCTTCAGACTCCAGACCAGGATGCAGGTTTTGCTTCAGACTCCAGACCAGGATGCAGGTTTTACGCGATGCCACCTCCATGTCTGTGTGCAGAAGGACTTTGGAGGTCCGTTGGTGACTCTGAACGGCAGCAGGTGGGTCCAGGCCGGAGTGGCGAGCTTCGCGACGGGCTGCGGTTATCCCAAATTCCCCGGAGTTTTTACCCGGGTGTCTCGGTACCAGTCCTGGATCAGCGAACATGTTGGGGAGAACCAGCTGGGCTTCATCACCGTCTTCAGTTCATCCAGCCAAGCGTCTCCCATCAGCATCCTGTCAGTAGTCCTGTCTGTCCTCGTCTCTCTGCGTCCATCCTCCCTCTGACGGTTTAATCCAGCGAGGACTCTGTCAGACTTTTCCCTCAGCTTATCGATCAGATTTGTTTTTATCTTTAAATAAATCACCAGGCAGCAGATTTAATCATTTCAGATTTTATTTTTAATTATATAATTTATTATTCTAACATTTTATATCAGAATCCACAAACACACCTTAAATGTGCTTCAATCGGAAAACGTTTCCAGTCTCCATGGAGACATTTCCTGCTTTGGTCTTTAAACTGTATTTTCAGATTTCTATAATGGAAAAAAAACGTTGCATTCTTGTTGCATTCAAGTGCAAAAATCTGATAAGTCACTGGATTTACACAAATGTTTCACAGAAGATAAAAGAAAGAATTTAAAAAAATCAACTTTTTGCCCCCCCCAGAAGTTTTCTTTACTTCCTGTCGGCCTGCAACACAAACTCCGTTACGAGTTTATCCCAGGAAGGTGGAGATGAAGACGCTGGTGTCCAGGTTGAGGGTGGCGTGCCACCAGCGGTCAGGAAAATACAGCACCTGCATGAAAAACGTGCAGCCTGATGGTAACGGTTAACGACTAGTGGACGTCACAGCTAGCAGTAACGTTACGACTAGCAAATACATCACGGCTAGCGGATGCTACAGCTAACGGCTAGTGGAGATATTTTACAGCTAGCCGACATCATGGTTAACTGACATTATGGCTAGGCGACGTTGCAGTTAGCTGACGTCATGGCTAGGGGACGTTGCGGTTAGCTGACGTCATGGCTAGGGGACGTTGCGGTTAGCTGACGTCATGGCTAGGGGACGTTGCGGTTAGCTGACGTCATGGCCAGGGGACGTTGCGGTTAGCTGACGTCATGGCTAGGGGACGTTGCAGTTAGCTGACGTCATGGCTAGGGGACATTGCAGTTAGCTGACGTCATGGCTAGGGGACGTTGCGGTTAGCTGACGTCATGGCTAGGGGACGTTGCGGTTAGCTGACGTCATGGCTAGGGGACGTTGCGGTTAGCTGACGTCATGGCTAGGGGACGTTGCGGTTAGCTGACGTCATGGCTAGGGGACGTTGCGGTTAGCTGACGTCATGGCTAGGGGACGTTGCGGTTAGCTGACGTCATGGCTAGGGGACTTTGCGGTTAACTGACGTCATGGCTAGGGGACTTTGCGGTTAGCTGACGTCATGGCTAGGGGACTTTGCGGTTAGCTGACGTCATGGCTAGGGGACTTTGCGGTTAGCTGACGTCATGGCTAGGGGACTTTGCGGTTAGCTGACGTCATGGCTAGGGGACGTTGCGGTTAGCTGACATTATGGCTAGGGGACTTTGCGGTTAGCTGACGTCATGGCTAGGGGACTTTGCGGTTAGCTGATGTCATGGCTAGGGGACGTCGCGGTTAGCTGACGTCATGGCTAGGGGACGTCGCGGTTAGCTGACGTCACGGCTAGGGGACGTTGCGGTTAGCTGACATTATGGCTAGGGGACTTTGCGGTTAGCTGACGTCATGCTAGGGGACATTGGACTTGTCTGAAATTTTGCTTCGACAATGTTTTGATAACAAAACATTTCATAGTCCTCCAACTGATCATGTTAATTTATATTTTGAAACATAAAATTAAAGTTTTACTGGTAAGAGGAAACATTTAACTGTGGTTTAAATTAATATTTGTCCAAGTTTAAATGAATTATCTTTATTTTTCTGTAGAAACATCACTCAGTACAAACACTGTCTATTAAATTAGAGGGATACATTTCTGTTTAATGTTTTGTTTTTTAAACTTTTATTGGAGACTTTACTGTGAGATTTTTTCTCTTTTGTTTCTGTTGACATCAGTTGAAAAGTTGTAAATGTTGCACTTGTTCCCTAAATGTACTGTAAAAGTACCGAAATGTGAGCTTAAAACTAAGACGCGAACCAACTGGGAAATTAGCCGACCGCCACAGCTCGAATGGTTCTTAAGTTCATGTTTCGCTTAAATGAGCTTCTGATTTAGTGACTGAAGGAGAAAAAGAATTTACAGTAACGTGAACCTGACGGGATTCCTCATGTTCAGGTGTTTGGATCAGAGATGGTTCTGAGATGGAAGATCAGCAGCCTGGTCTCACCTCTCCTGGTCTGATGGTGCACTCCAGCGGAGCCTCGCTCTTCGGCAGGTTGGGGTAGGTCTCCATCAGCCAGGACAGGGTGGTCCGGTTGGGGTGAAAATGAGGCTCCATGTCAGGTGGGTAGAGGAACCAGCGCTGTTTGACCAACAAGAAGAATTTTAAGTTTTTTTTCTTTATTCTCAGCTTTTATTTTAAAGCCGAGTGAAAATATTCATCACAGCAGATTAATTCTGAATATTTAATGAAATGTTAATGTTGCAGTCTTTTAATACGGCTGTAAAATATTAAAATAAATGTGGGGATAAAAAGAAATACTAATATATCTTCACATTTGTTGATAGAACTCTGTTATATTGGCTCACGTCTATCAGGTTCACTTGCTTATTAATCAGCCAAGCAACACGTTTAGTCATGTTGACCTGCTGAAGTTCCAACTGGATGAGGAAGGAAGGAGATTTAGGCTGTGGGTCAAAATCCCAGAAAACATCCCGTCTTCAGCAGCTGTCTGGACCAGAAGATGGAAAAACTGGTCTGATGAGTC
This sequence comes from Telmatherina bonti, assembly GCF_933228915.1. Lineage (NCBI taxonomy): Eukaryota > Metazoa > Chordata > Actinopteri > Atheriniformes > Telmatherinidae > Telmatherina > Telmatherina bonti. The sequence goes on along the minus strand of NC_136612.1, from coordinate 35,961,043 downwards.
TCCAGTTCAGATCCACGTCCACATGGTAGGATCTGAATCTGCTGGAAACATCATGACAACATGGATCCATCCTGCCGTCAGGATCAGAATCTGCTGCTTGTGGGACGGTGCAGGTCTGAGCACAGCGTAGCATCTTCTGGTGGATACGTCCAGCAGGATGATGCACCACGTCACACAACCATCACAGCAAGTATCAGAAATCTGGCTCCGGTGACGAGGACGATCATTCAGCCACGTTTCCTTTCCCACTCTGCTTTTCCTGTGAACTTTTGTTCTGATCCAATCAGGTTTGAGGATAAAACATCCGAACTGTCTTCAGAAAGCCGAGGTGGGGGTAAAAATGTTGCTGGATCCTGGTTTTGTCACGTCAGCGAGCCAAAATCATCATTTTGTTTCTGCTCATTGGAAACTCGGCAGGTTCGGTTGTTATGGAACAGAAATCACTAGAAGATCCAGGAAACCAGTCTGAGAGGCTGGTCCTGGTCCTGTTACCTTTCTTCCATAGATGACCTCAGAGTAACCCGGACCGTGCCAGTGGAACGGGACACCAGTTCCCGGACCTGAGGAAGAGGAGGGATGCTCTGATTGGTCAGATGTGATATGAAAAGCGTCTCAGTGACCGATCAGAAAGATTGATTGGAAGACATTTAAACTGCGTTCGTCTCTGTGAGGCAGCAGGAGGAAGTTAAACGTTTATCTGTTGCTCTTCGCTCTCTAACCTGCGATCCCGAAGCTGTACGCTCCGTTGGTGTGAGGAAGGACGAACGGCGGCGGCTCGTACTGGTCCAGTAGACTCTGCCACTCGGTCAGGTTGTTGTCTCCGAAGAAGTACAGCGTCTCTGTGGCGAAGACGAAGACGGATGAAGTCCTCCAGCAAGGTTTACACACTCGCTTGATTTCACTAAGCCAACGACACCAGAACATCCTGCTTCCAGAGACACTCGGTCTGCTCTGATCCTGTATCGGATCGATACTGTGCTGGGTCGATCCGATACAGGATCGATACTGTGCTGGGTCGATCCGATACGGCATCGATACTGTGCTGGGTCGATCCGATACGGCATCGATACTGTGCTGGGTCGATCCGATACAGGATCGATACTGTGCTGGGTCGATCCGATACGGGGTCGATCCGATACGGCATCGATACTGTACTGGGTCGATCCGATACTGGGTCGATACTGTACTGGGTCGATCCGATACGGGATCGATACTGTGCTGGGTCGATCCGATACGGCATCGATACTGTGCTGGGTCGATCCGATACGGCATCGATACTGTGCTGGGTCGATCCGATACAGGATCGATACTGTGCTGGGTCGATCCGATACAGGATCGATACTGTGCTGGGTCGATCCGATAGAGGATCGATACTGTGCTGGGTCGATCCGATAGAGGATCGATACTGTACTGGGTCGATCCGATACGGGGTCGATCCGATACGCCATCAATACTGTACTGGGTCGATCCGATACTGGGTCGATACTGTACTGGGTCGATCCGATACGGGGTCGATCCGATACGGGGTCGATCCGATACGGCATCGATACTGTGCTGGGTCGATCCGATACTGGGTCGATCCGATAGAGGATCGATACTGTACTGGGTCGAGATCGAGACCCAAATCTGTGAGGACCAGGGTTCCCCACCCAGCTCTGTCCTTCCTCAGCATGAACGTGATTGGTTGTTTGTCTCTCTGTGATGGACGTGTGATGAGGGACGGTTATTGTTATGGACAAGGTGGGCGACCACCCAGACGTAATCTGTTTGGGGGCGGATGAGCGCCATCAGAAATTTTATTTATTTTTTTAATACGGCTCATTTCCACATGAAGTTAATGGACGCTGGGTGCTACTGTCATGTCAACTCGCTGCTGAGAGTCACGTCTGCTGGTTGTGTGTGTGTCGGTAGAAAAGACGGGGGGAGGATCAACTCGTATCTGCAGAGGTTGTGAGCAGGTTAGTCTCACTGTGAGGAAAAGTAAGGAGGGGGACGGGGATAGACTGACCTCTTATGATCACACACACACACACACACACACACACACTGCTGTTTCCAAATAAATTATATTTCATTCATAAAATTAACGTTTTATTAAATCTCTTGAGTTATTATGTGAAAATGTTATAAAAAAGAAAACACAACTCTGCCTGTGTCAACATGAATTTGTTCACATGACATCAGTCTTAACTCTGGGTGTTTGATGGTGATGAAAAGGTGATGATAAGTCGAGTCAAGGGTGTATACTGGACAAAAGACCAAAGAAACCATCAGGCGCCCAGTTCAGGAAGAGAAGGAAAGAAGAAGAGGAGAAACGCTGAAAAGATGAAGGTCTCTATGAATGACGTTAAATGTGCATGTAATGAAACTCTAGCCTGTCCGCTATTTATATCCTCTAGCTAACATGTTGCCGCTTCGCCACAGAAGAAGACTGTTTGGTTTTTAGCTCTGCTGCAGCAACTATTAAAATCTGAGGCATGAAGTCACGCTGTTAATTATCACCAATAGACTGCTTTGTATTGCAACACAACTAGTGCAGGTTCACACGTTAGTCTGGGAATTTGGTAAACAGAAGTATGTCCTGACTGGAATTTTTAGTGCTATACGTGGATCTATGCTAACTTAAATAACTTATATAACATAAATGTGATGTCAGTATACATTGACATGACATTTTGCAATCTTTTTGTGGTTCTTTTTGAATAATTTGTAGTTATGATTAGTTAATGGGATGTTAACAAATAAGCATTTGTACATTGTTATGGTTTATTTTAATTGTGTAACTGATGCATATTAAGTGTGATTTAATTTACATATTTTATTTTAATTGTTAATTCAAGGGCACTTCTGAAATATGAGTTGGGTTGGTCGGGTGTGGAGGGCGCCGATGGGTGGTTCGCCAACGGTGTATAAACTAGCCAGGACCGCCTCTGTCTGTGATAGATGGTGACCTCTCCAGGTGCACCTGTCTCTCACCTGAGTTGGACTAAGCGTGTAGAACATAAATGATTTTAGAGTAAATGTCCATTTCTGCTGCCTTACGTACGTAAATGTGGCCGTTTGTTTAAAACGTTAGGAGTCTCTTTCCTCACACTTCTATGCATGTTTTACGTTGTCATGGTTGTTTAGTCAGACGATCCACTAGGGGGCAGTGCTGAGTTCACTACCTTGTTCAGACAGCTGTTGGTAGCGGTAACGCTCCGCCATAAAGGTGTTTATAACCTTCCAAAAACACCAGAAGAAGAATAAAACTGATTAAAAGGATGTTCTTTTGCGACGTTTTGTTGACGTCCTTTTCGTCTTCCCTGGTTCGTTACTTTCGTTGGTTTTATGTCAGCCATACAACTCCACACTGCCTCCTGGTGGATTCCAGTGGTGTTGCTCCATTTTCAGCGTCAAGTAGCTCGGCTCCTTGAAAACGGGACAAATTATGTTCGTTACGACACAGGAGACGGAGAAATTGTCCGTCCATCCGTCTTTTGCGCAGACTTAACCTGTCTGAGACCCAACCATAGACTGGATATAAAAGATGGCCGGAGCCTCCCTAACGTCATCCGTAGGTTTCTGAAGAGCTGAATTGAAGCTCGGTGGGCGGTTCCTACCATCGCCATCTTGGCAGGGGCATGCATGTCGTCTCGCCCGGAAAATACAAATATGGGCAAAGAGGTGGAGCTGAGAGGGGGGCTGTGAGCGTCATGGTGGATGATTGACATCAATTGAACGCCGAGCTTTCTGTAGCTAAGAGCTAACCGGGCTATGTTTATGTAACATGTTTATTTCTGTTGTAAACATGTTTATTTCTGCTGTGAAGTTGGTCTTTTTAACATGGGAGTCTATGGGGATTTGCTCTGTTTTGGAGCCCCTAGTGGATGAAGGGGGAACTGCAGTTTTTGGCTTCACTGTAACCGCCAGAGGTTGGCGCTTGGACCTGACTCAGAAAAGACCGTTGACATGGCAAAGCGAGGTGTTTCTGTGGGACATCACTCAGAAGTGGGACGGACAAATGAAAAATAAACTATTAAATGAAAATCTGGTTAAACAGATTTATTTAGGGGATTTTCTTTTTGTATCCTGAAAACTTTAAAACCAAAATGAAACAATTTTTACAGGTAAAAGACAAAATGCTTCTTTTTTCCTTTTGTTTTCATCAACCTCCAAACAAAAACCCCGCCGACCAGAACAAACGTGGACATTTACTGAAGAAACGTATTTGTTATTCACCTATCTATCCAGAAACTCACAAAACACTATGATTTTATCCTGTTCTGACAACTAAATCAGAAACCTTTGGACATTTATAAGATGAAGAGTTTCTGTCTCCAGAAGTTATAAATTGTGTTCATGGAGGAAATCTGCTCCATCCTGGATGTGATTCATCAGAAATCAGACTGACCAGAACAAACACCTGGTCACGCTGCCCCCTGCTGGCCACCTGCATGTTTTAACTCACCGCTGCCGAGCGCGTCTGTGGACTGAGGCCTTAGGAACACGTCCACGTACTCCTGGAAGAGAACCTCCACTGCAACAGATTGAAGCCAGTGAGTCAGGAACGTGTGTGTGCAGGTGATCGTACAGTTTCCGTGTCAGACGGGCTTACCTTTCCTGTAGGAGTACGTGTTGGCAGTGCTGAGCTTCACTCTGTAGGAGCCGTATTCCTCCAGCAGGCTGGACTTGGAGCACAGCAGCTGGAATTTCTGCAACAAACCCAGCAAGAAGTTTTTAATCCGGATCAGAGACACTTTTCTGTCATTTTCTGCAGCTTAAAACCTGTTTATGAAAAAACTGAAGCAAACTGGATGCATCCAAGAAGCCAGCTTGAGATGCTACTCTGCTCTTTTCAAGACATGAAGACGACCCAAAACAAGCCTGAAAATTTCTACAAAATACTGAGAATAGCTGTGATGATATATAAATACCAGCTGTAATCTAGACAACTACAGACATGACAACATGAGGAACTGAAGAAGACGACGGCAGAAAGACAAGAGACTGAAAACAAACACAAAACAAGGAAAATGTAAAAAAAAAAAAAAAAAAAAAAAAGTTTCATAAAAAGCTTTTAAAAACTGACATATCAGTTTCAAATATCTACAAAAAGTTTAAAAAAAAAAGACTAAAAACGGACTCCAAAGATATTTAAAATGACCACATATGGACAAAAAAAACAAACACTTTTTTTTTTTTTTTTTTAACAAACATAATCTTTGTAGAAGCTGAACTCTTTTAAGCCAATCAGCATGCAGACAGGATGTTTTCAGCCTCAGCCGTCAGATTACAAGTCTAAAATAAACGTATCAATAGCTGTATAAAAACTGGCCAGAAGAAAAATTTGTAGAAACATCACACAGATCAAACCGAAAACAGAATGAAAGTCTGACAGGAAGCGTCTTTATCATCACGTCCAGGTGAAAATACAGTAGTAGCGATGGTGATGAAGATGTGATGAATAATGGTATCATGGATCATTGTGGATTTAGAATCTCTGAATAAACACTACATGTTGTGTCTAGATTGTAAACTTCCTGGACGGATAGAAATACTGGAAAACCTCCGTAGATCAGCTGGAGAGAAAAATATTCATCACTATTTACCCCACAGTTCCACACTGATGAAGATGGATATAGAGATCTGGTGGAGTTTTAGAGGTAAAGGAGACAAAAAAAACAGATGAGGAAACTGAATATTTGAGCAGCTGCTGTTTAAAATGGACAATGTTCCCTCCTTCTGGTCCCCTGCAGTGACCTGACCACTGAGACTGGACCTGAACCAGTGTAAACCTTCAAACACAAGTCAGCAGGTGGAATTTTCCCTGGATAGTTATTTTAAACAAACCTCAGCGAACCTGTTTGACTTTCCCATGTTTGGATACGCACCGTGTTATCAGTGAGGCCTCTGAGGATGACCGGTCTGTTGTAGGCATATCTGCAGGAGGAAATTATTATCACATTTACTGGTCTGTAAATGTCTCCCAGTTCAACATCAGGAAAATCTAAGCTGCAGTTCCAGCAGAAAAAGTTTGATCCCAAACAAATGGCAGTCAACACCCTGAAGTCAGCAGTTTTACATGGGTTGCCATGGTGATATAGTCCATTTACAGCTTAGAGAAATTATATAAATATTTTACACCTGAAACCATACCAGTTTAACATGTTTATATTTGTAGAAGTTGCTATCGATCCGTTTTATTGATTTACCTTTCAATGAACTGTTGGTATGAAACCGAGGAGCTGTCCAGCACGTCGATGTTACACGGTCCTTCATCATCCAGCCGGAAATCTGCGGCCAGGTACCTGGACAGAGGCGCACGCGACGGTCAGAGCGCGTCCAGACAGCGCGAGCGCCGTGACCGGAGATGTAAAGACTGATATGTGATCAGAAGAACCTGTAAACTATTTCATTGGGAAAGTTTTGAGATAAACCAGGTATGTGAACTCACCATCCTCCTCCGTCACCCGCCGGCTGTGATGCGAGTCCGCCGGTCACGCGCAACAAAACACACCAGACCAGCCACCGCGCGGCCTTGTTTTCCATTCAGGACTTCCAGGCGGGAATTTCAGCCAGGTTGGAGGAAAACGGACTGTTTTATGTCCACATCTCACACAAACACCGTCTGAGAGCCGCGGCTGCTCGACTTCCTGCCTGACAACCAATCAGAAACCACCACATTCATCTGACCTGTGTTGCGTTCATGGTACGTCGGAATTACCACTTCTCAGGATGTTCCACTCCAAACTTTAAGTAGTTTTTTAAGCTCCATAAATGTGAATGGAACTGTTTGCATACCTGCTTGCTTACCGTGGTGTTACCAGAGGATTCCTTCAGGGGGCGCCTTATATTTGAGTTGCAGCTTAAATGATGCAACATGAAGACACTGATCATTTCAGACTTTGTCATCAAAACTAATTTTTTTCCTCGCTACCAACCATAGACCGTATATAAAAGATGGATGATGTACAGAGCCTTCGGTGGTTAAAAGGGAAGCCTATGTGGAAGTGCATAAAACTGCAGTTCCTCCTTCATCCACTAGGGGCTGCAATACAGAGCGAATCCCCATAGACTCCCATGTTAAAAAGACCAACTTCACATATTTACAGCAGAAATAAACATGTTTACAGCCTGGTTCAAAAATCCATCTTAGGTTTAATAGGTCAGGTTTACCTTCATGGCAACTGTGGGGGGAGTAAATTTTTTTTCTAACTTTTCTAGCGGGACAACGGGTACCTGTCAATCAAAAATACACACCCCTAAATATGACGAACTTCGAGATTAAATTACTTTTAAACAGCGAGTTAGAAAAAAATTCACTCCCCCACAGTTGGCATGAAGGTAAACCTGACCTATTAAACCTAAAATGGATTTTAGAACCAGGTTGTAAACATGTTTATTTCTACTGTGAAGTTGGTCTTTTTAACATGGGAGTCTATGGGGATTGGATCTGTTTTGCGGCCCCTAGTGGATGAAGGGGGAACTGCAGTTTTATGCACTTCCACAT
>NC_136612.1:34580193-34661725 GCF_933228915.1 Telmatherina bonti | reverse complement strand
GGAACTGCAGTTTTATGCACTTCCACATAGGCTTCCCTTTTAACTGCCGGAGGTTGCTGCTTGGTGTGGATGATTGACATCCATCAAACTAGCTGTGTTTCCATTACACATAAAATAGCCCAAAAACTAAATATTGTAAGAAAAAATAAAGGAAACGCATACATTCAGAAAAAGTCTAAAATATTGCTATTAAGTTTTTACGCTTGAGGCGGTTTTTCAGATGTTTCAATATCAAAATATATTGCAAAAGTGTAATGAAAACTTTTTCTGCGTGTCCTCAGATGTGACATGGGCGGTCATGACCCGTTCATTTCCACGCTTACTCCTTGCTGCTGGATATCAGACACCTGTAAATCAAAAGGACACGCCCCTAATCATGGGAGTGTTCAGGGGTTGAGTCCCTTCTGGAGCCTCTAGTGGATGAGGGGGGAACTGCATGTTCAAGCTTCACTGTTAACCGCAGATATTTTTCATTTCCCCAGTAAAAACTGTAAAACTGATCAATGCCGCCGTCCACTAACGGACTCAATCATCATCCTCCTCGTCATCGTCAGTATGTTGGTCGTCCCACCGGTAAAGTTTGACTAACCCGAAAGATAATTTGCAGTTGCCATGGCAACCAGTTTTTCCTTGGTTCGGTTCAAAATAAATCTTAAACTTGTTTGTTCTAGTTTTATTAACATTTTTGTGCAGACATCTTATGAAACAGAAACCTGGCCTGCGAAGACCAGGATTATCATCCCATTCTTCGAAGTTTCAGCGCAAATCTTGGGAAATGTTTTCACAGTTTCTTTATATAGAAGGTTTTGTAGTCGCTGTGAGTCTGTCTGTCAGACGGACTTGTACTCTCTCTCCCAGGCTGTGTATTCCTCTATCAGGCTTCGGGCTGAGGGTTTGGTGTGTGTTATTGCCTCTAAGAAATCATCCGTTCTAACAGTTTCCAGCTGGATGGCCGGCATGACGCCGTCTGCTGTGGAGGACAATCAGAGGGAGGTTCAAGTGTTGTAGGAGATGACGGAGCTGGGAGCTGGGAGCTGGGAGCTGGGGAAAGGACACAGGTGCTGTAACTTGTATCTCCATGTTTAAAACTGTATATGTGCCGCTGCATCTGCAGCAGGTCAGAAGATAAAAGTAAATTCCACCACTCGGTGTCACCAGTATCATCAGACTTGGAGAATAAATCCATGTAAATATGATTTATACTTGTTAGTTTCATGGTGATACATTTTACTAAACTTATGTCCTTGTCTGAGCTCCGTAGAAGTCTCTGTCCACTGGACTGTATGGACGCCGTCCTACCGTCCTGATGCGACTCCAGCACATCGAAGATCTTGCGAACTGGTCTCATGGCCGCCTCCTTACACACCAACCTGATATCAGAGCCGGAGTATCCCTCCAGCTTCTGTCCAGGAATAAGACGATGTGAAAATCTGATTTTAGTTCAATGAAAGATGAAATGAGCCGGAACAAACCTCTGCCAGCGTTTTGTAGTCCAACACAGTCCGTAGCTCCACCCTTCCTATGCAGCTGAGAGGAGGCAGCCAATGGGAGATCATTACCTGCCGAGCAGGTGAGGAGGGGAGGCTCACCAGGATCCTCTTCTCTAACCTCCTCAGCATGGCGTGGTCCAGTTCCCTGCAAGGAAAACCACATTCACCACATCCGTCTGCCTCCTCTCTGGAAGGAAACCCCAAAAAATGAAGTAAATCTCCACAACTGCAAGGACTGCAGGGAGAAACATGGTCTCTACAGAAAGCTGAAGGCAGTCGAGTTTTTCTAAACTGGACATGTGATTGTTGCTATGGGCCAGTTTCTGTCCCAGCATGACGAGACAGACGTCTCTATAACCAGCAGAAAACCAGTAGAGTCTCTGTAACCAGCAGAAAACCAGTGGAGTCTCTGTAACCTGCAGAAAACCAGTAGAGTCTCTGTAACCAGCAGAAAACCAGTGGAGTCTCTGTAACCTGCAGAAAACCAGCAAGGTCTCTGCAACCAGTAGAGCGTCTGCAACCATCAGGGTCTGTGTAACCAGTAGGGTCTGTGGAACCAGTAGGTTCTGTGTAACCAGTAGTCTCTCTGTTACCAGTAGGGTCTGTGGAACCAGTAGGGTCTCTGTAACCAGTAGGTTCTGTATAACCAGTAGTCTCTCTGTAACCAGTAGGTTCTGTGTAACCAGTAGTCTCTCTGTAACCAGTAGGGTCTGTGGAACCAGTAGGGTCTCTGTAACCAGTAGGTTCTGTATAACCAGTAGTCTCTCTGTAACCAGCAGTGTATGTGTAACCAGTAGGGACTGTGGAACCAGTAGTTTCTCTGTAACCAGTAGGGTCTGTGGAACCAGTAGTCTCTCTGTAACCAGTAGTCTCTCTGTAACCAGTAGGGTCTGTGGAACCAGTAGGGTCTGTGTAACCAGTAGTCTCTCTGTAACCAGTAGTCTCTCTGTAACCAGTAGGGTCTGTGGAACCAGTAGGGTCTGTGTAACCAGTAGTTTCTCTGTAACCAGTAGGGTCTGTGTAACCAGTAGTCTCTCTGTAACCAGTAGGGTCTGTGTAACCAGTAGTCTCTCTGTAACCAGTAGTCTCTCTGTAACCAGTAGGGTCTGTGTAACCAGTAGTCTCTCTGTAACCAGTAGGGTCTGTGTAACCAGTAGGGTCTGTGGAACCAGTAGTCTCTCTGTTACCAGTAGGGTCTGTGGAACCAGTAGGGTCTGTGGAACCAGTAGTTTCTCTGGAACCAGTAGGGTCTGTGTAACCAGTAGTCTCTCTGTAACCAGTAGGGTCTGTGGAACCAGTAGGGTCTGTGTAACCAGTAGTTTCTCTGTAACCAGTAGGGTCTGTGGAACCAGTAGTCTCTCTGTAACCAGTAGTTTCTCTGGAACCAGTAGGGTCTCTGTAACCAGTAGTCTCTCTGTAACCAGTAGGGTCTGTGTAACCAGTAGTCTCTCTGTAACCAGTAGGGTCTGTGGAACCAGTAGTCTCTCTGTAACCAGTAGGGTCTGTGTAACCAGTAGTCTCTCTGTAACCAGTAGTCTCTCTGTAACCAGTAGGGTCTGTGGAACCAGTAGGGTCTGTGTAACCAGTAGTTTCTCTGTAACCAGTAGGGACTGTGGAACCAGTAGGGTCTGTGTAACCAGTAGTCTCTCTGTAACCAGTAGGGTCTGTGGAACCAGTAGGTTCTGTGTAACCAGTAGTCTCTCTGTAACCAGTAGGGTCTGTGTAACCAGTAGGGTCTGTGTAACCAGTAGTCTCTCTGTAACCAGTAGGGTCTGTGTAACCAGTAGTCTCTCTGTAACCAGTAGGGTCTGTGGAACCAGTAGGTTCTGTGTAACCAGTAGTCTCTCTGTAACCAGTAGGGTCTGTGTAACCAGTAGTCTCTCTGTAACCAGTAGGGTCTGTGGAACCAGTAGGTTCTGTGTAACCAGTAGTCTCTCTGTAACCAGTAGGGTCTGTGGAACCAGTAGGGTCTGTGGAACCAGTAGTCTCTCTGTAACCAGTAGGGTCTGTGGAACCAGTAGTCTCTCTGTAACCAGTAGTCTCTCTGTAACCAGTAGGGTCTGTGGAACCAGTAGGGTCTCTGTAACCAGTAGGGTCTGTGGAACCAGTAGGGTCTGTGTAACCAGTAGTCTCTCTGTAACCAGTAGGGTCTGTGGAACCAGTAGTCTCTCTGTAACCAGCAGTCTCTCTGTAACCAGCAGTGTATGTGTAACCAGTAGGGACTGTGGAACCAGTAGGGTCTGTGTAACCAGTAGTCTCTCTGTAACCAGTAGGGTCTGTGGAACCAGTAGTCTCTCTGTAACCAGTAGGGTCTGTGGAACCAGTAGGGTCTGTGTAACCAGTAGTCTCTCTGTAACCAGTAGGGTCTGTGGAACCAGTAGTCTCTCTGTAACCAGTAGGGTCTGTGGAACCAGTAGGTTCTGTGTAACCAGTAGTCTCTCTGTAACCAGTAGGGTCTGTGTAACCAGTAGTCTCTCTGTAACCAGTAGGGTCTGTGGAACCAGTAGGGTCTCTGTAACCAGTAGGGTCTGTGGAACCAGTAGGGTCTGTGTAACCAGTAGTTTCTCTGTAACCAGTAGGGTCTGTGGAACCAGTAGTCTCTCTGTAACCAGCAGTCTCTCTGTAACCAGCAGTGTATGTGTAACCAGTAGGGACTGTGGAACCAGTAGGGTCTGTGTAACCAGTAGTCTCTCTGTAACCAGTAGGGTCTGTGGAACCAGTAGGTTCTGTGTAACCAGTAGGGTCTGTGGAACCAGTAGGTTCTGTGTAACCAGTAGTCTCTCTGTAACCAGTAGGGTCTGTGGAACCAGTAGGGTCTGTGTAACCAGTAGTCTCTCTGTAACCAGCAGGGTCTGTGTAACCAGTAGTCTCTCTGTAACCAGTAGGGTCTGTGGAACCAGTAGTCTCTCTGTAACCAGTAGGGTCTGTGTAACCAGTAGTCTCTCTGTAACCAGTAGGGTCTGTGGAACCAGTAGGGTCTCTGTAACCAGTAGGGTCTGTGGAACCAGTAGGGTCTGTGTAACCAGTAGTTTCTCTGTAACCAGTAGGGTCTGTGGAACCAGTAGTCTCTCTGTAACCAGCAGTCTCTCTGTAACCAGCAGTGTATGTGTAACCAGTAGGGACTGTGGAACCAGTAGGGTCTGTGTAACCAGTAGTCTCTCTGTAACCAGTAGGGTCTGTGGAACCAGTAGGTTCTGTGTAACCAGTAGGGTCTGTGGAACCAGTAGGTTCTGTGTAACCAGTAGTCTCTCTGTAACCAGTAGGGTCTGTGGAACCAGTAGGGTCTGTGTAACCAGTAGTTTCTCTGTAACCATCAGGGTCTGTGTAACCAGTAGTTTCTCTGTAACCAGTAGGGTCTGTGGAACCAGTAGTCTCTCTGTAACCAGTAGGGTCTGTGGAACCAGTAGGTTCTGTGTAACCAGTAGTCTCTCTGTAACCAGCAGGGTCTGTGTAACCAGTAGTCTCTCTGTAACCAGTAGGGTCTGTGGAACCAGTAGTCTCTCTGTAACCAGTAGGGTCTGTGTAACCAGTAGTCTCTCTGTAACCAGTAGGGTCTGTGGAACCAGTAGGGTCTGTGTAACCAGTAGTTTCTCTGTAACCAGTAGTCTCTCTGTAACCAGCAGGGTCTGTGTAACCAGTAGTCTCTCTGTAACCAGCAGGGTCTGTGTAACCAGTAGTCTCTCTGTAACCAGTAGTCTCTCTGTAACCAGCAGGGTCTGTGTAACCAGTAGTCTCTCTGTAACCAGTAGGGTCTGTGGAACCAGTAGGGTCTGTGGAACCAGCAGGGTCTGTGTAACCAGTAGTCTCTCTGTAACCAGCAGGGTCTCTGTAACCAGTAGGTTAAAATGGTCACCAGGGCAGGTTGGAGGCAGCGAGTACGAACACCAGGTCTTCTGATCTGGAGAGTCCGTCCAGTTGAACCAGCAGTTCTGCCTTCATCCTGCGGCTCCCTTCGTGCTCCCCACTGAAACCAGACACCATTCTTCTGTTAACACTGGTGTCCACTTGAGGGACTCAGGTTCGTGTTCTGGGCTCCTACCCCAAGCTGGCCCCCCTCTGGCCCATCACCGACTCCAGCTCGTCCAGGAAGATGGTGGACGGGGCGTGGTACCTGGCCAGCTCAAACAGAACCTGCACATTCACATTCGATGAATAAAGATGCTTGTAAAGTTATTTCCACAGCGCGAGGGGAGTGGCCACCCACCCTGACCAGTTTCTCTGAGTGACCCCTCCACTTGCTGACGATGCTGGAGGCAGAGATGTTGAAGAAGGTGGTCCTACACTCTGTGGCCACGGCTTTGGCCAGCAGCGTCTTTCCTGTCCCTGTTGGTCACATGAAGACAGGAGGAAGTTGTGAGGCGGAGTTCTGTACCATGCTGGAGGTTGGTGGTGTCCTGCAGGCCTTACCTGGGGGGCCGTAGAGCAGCAAGCCCTTCCATGGAGACAGGATGCCTGTAAACATCTGGGGATACTGCAGAGGAGCAGCATGAGGAACTTTAGTACGTTTTCAGCACATTTAACGTTTCGTCCAAACCTGATGGAGATAAACATGTTTCCTCCACAGAGACGCCTCAGTTTTTACCATAAACCCGAATCAGGATGGGTTATTAATATTAATCATGTATTTTGTTTAAAAGCGCCTTTCAAGTCACTCAAGTACACTATACAATAAAAACAGGCAATAAAACAATAAAAACAACATAGACATTAACATTTCATCTGTTTATGTGGACGGAATAACTTTTCCCATGAAAACACGGAACAAAGACGGAGAACATGCATGTTTGCTGCGTGTGGAAGTTGCTCTGATCCGTCATGGTCCAGACATTATCTCATATGGAAAGTCAGGGAAGTTTCTGATTCATAATTGCAGTGTTTTATGATGTTAGTCCATTAAATGTCACATTTTATGCAAAATTGCCCTTTTAAAGGTTTTCTAACCGTCATGTGTGTCAACAATGACAATTCTATCGCCTGTCTGACTTTCTCCTCATCTTAGGGAAAATTTGCTCAAACGTGAGTCTGAGACGTTTCCCTTTGTGAGCCACTCCCCCCAGCAGTGGATGCTGCCACTGACCGCCGCCCTGCTCGCTGACCCTGCTCTCTACAGTCCCTGTACCGGCGCCAGCGAACGCCACGGTGGAGTGGACAGAAACCGCCTTGGTTTCCTTATATAGGCTGTTATGAAATGGTTTTCATTATGTTTTTTTTTTCCTGTCTGTAAAGCATCTTGAGATGTTATTGCCGTGATTTGACGCTATATAAATAAAGTTGAATTGAACTCTGCATTTCGTTTTGTGTTCTGTGGGTAAAAGACGCGGCTCCTCCTCCGTCCATACATACTGCGCCATCTTTATGAAGCTCTCGGGGCGATGGAAACGTTGGAATGGCTGAAATTAAAGACGAAGGCTGAATTTGGGGTTTTACACTTTGAAAACTGTCCTCTGACAACAGGATACGGGACTTTGAGAGGAGATGCGTCAGAATCTAAGATGAAGAACTGGTGCTGAGCTGCACCTTGATGGGATAGACGACGGCCTCTTTCACCAGTCGTTTGGCATCCTCCAGACCGATGATGTCCTCCCACCGCACGTTCGGACTCTGCAGGTAGATGTCCTGTCGGGGAGAAAACACACACATTACACCTGTCCAGACCAGTTGGTTGATAACCAAACCAGTTTGTCACCAGTACCCTGCTGATGACTTGAGCCAGCTCCCTCATCTCATCGCTCGTCACAGAAAAGCCGCTGAGAGGCTTCAGCAGCCGCTCCTGGAAGAAAGAAACTGCTGAAGCTCGAAGCATCACTCAGGAGAAGCTTTTTCTGCCCAGAGGCTTCGCTGTGGTACCATGTGGTCTGAGATTGTCCCAGTTCCTCTCCTGTCCGTCATCTGGACCCAGACCAGCGAGGAGTGTTCAGCAATGCCATGAAAAGAAAAGAAGTGTTTACATGACAATAACAATCTGAAAACAGAATAATCAGATTACTGGAATAATCAGACGTTATGCAGCTGGATGGAGGTTTTACAGGTAAATGACCACATGAATTACCTGATAACTCCAGATGGGATGATCAGGTTTTCTACATGTAATGTTGTGAAAACTAAAACCTTTCTGTCCACTCAAAGTTTAATCATTATGCTTTTTACAACCCAGCTCCATAAAGGTTCTGCTTGTATAAAATGTAAATAAAACCAGATTTCCACATCTTGTTAAGTCATATTTCCTTCCTAACAGAACATAAACAACATATCAGATAAAAAAACAGACATTTTATTAAATTAATAAAAAATTATTATTATTTTTTATTGTGTCCCAACTTTTTTAGGAAACACGGCTGTAAAAGTTATCCGCTCAGGAGTCGCAACAACTGTTCCTGGTAACACATTTCACAGAAATTCTTTTCTGCGTCACAGCCGTCCTTCCTGAGACGTTAAAGGAGTCTCTAGACGATCTGATCCTCTTCAAGCTACAGACCGAGTGCTGCTGTTCAGTGCGACTCTCATTCATCTGGTTTGGTTTGTAGATTGCAACCTGCAGAGTGAACATCTTCAGGACCCCTGTTGCTGAACGGGACCTTTACCACGTCTCTTCATTCATCCAAACAGAAGAAAACCACAGTGAGGTGTCAGACCTTGAGGACACGGCTTATTCAAGGAATTCCAGCCGATGTTCAAGTTGGACATTTGTTTTATCTGGATCCACAACCAGATTCCTGGATTATTATCTTCATAAACGATGTGTCTGTAAAGTTCCCTGAGATGAAACTGTTGTGAAGTGGTGCTGTACAAATAAAGCTGAAGTGGATTTGTTCTCTTGCAGTGATTAAATATCGTTCCTGTTCTGGATGGTAGTATCCAGAACGTTGTTCCTGTTCTGGATGGTAGTATCCAGAACGTTGTTCCTGTTCTGGATGGTAGTATCCAGAATGTTGTTCCTGGTCTGGATGGTAGTATCCAGAATGTTGTTCCTGTTCTGGATGGTAGTATCCAGAACGTTGTTCCTGTTCTGGATGGTAGTACCCAGAACGTTGTTCCTGTTCTGGATGGTAGTATCCAGAATGTTGTTCCTGTTCTGGATGGTAGTATCCAGAATGTTGTTCCTGTTCTGGATGGTAGTATCCAGAATGTTGTTCCTGTTCTGGATGGTAGTATCCAGAATGTTGTTCCTGTTCTGGATGGTAGTATCCAGATTGTTGTTCCTGTTCTGGATGGTAGTATCCAAAATGTTTCCAGGATCCACGTCTATCGTTGACATCTGGTAAAACCTGTTGGGAACTTCTGGATTTTCTCACCATTTATTGTGGAGTTTTATCCAGATTTACTGAAACTGGTTCTATCTCACAATGAGGACGAATCCTTAACATCATCCCTGCATCCAGATGCTGATCCGGATCAGAGTCTAAGTTAGACTAGGACCCATTATCAGTAAATATAATGAAAATCCCTTCTGGAGTTTTTGTGTAAAGTTACAGACAGACACACAGACGAATACTGGTAAAAACACAACCTCCGCCACTTCCTTGGTAATAAAACATAAAACAAACCTTCAGAAAGCGCAGCAGCAATGAAAATGATGCAACATTTAGTTAAAAACCACAAATGTCAGGTGACATTCCTAGCAGGTCTGCTGTACCTTCCTGATCCCAGCAGCCTCCTCAGCTGGTCCGTTCTTGACGGAGGAAATGTTGAGACCAAAGTCTGATGACTCGGCGGCTCCATTTTCCTGGAAAATAAATAGTCTGGATCCTGACTTTCTGTTTCAGCATGTTTGGATAGTTTGTCTGAGCTTTGCACGTACGCCGGCGGTCGTCGTCTTGGCTGCGGTTCCACTGGAGGACGAGGTGATTTTAGGAAGAAGTTTCGCAGCTGAACAGGATGTCCTGAAGGCAAAAGGACAGAAGACATCAACCTGAGAGTACATGTGGAAAACTGATCAAAAATAACGTGGCAGATGTAACAGACTGACCGCTTGATGGAGTTATTTTTGCCATGTCTGCTGTCTCCTGGACAGAAACAGAAGAAAAACTATCAATTCTGAACAACAATGAAAGCCACTGAAATGCTGCTGTTCTCAGCTCTCTACCTGATTCTGCTGCTCTCCTGATCAGTTTGGGATACTTCTGGAACTTGACGTATTGATAACTCTCATATTCCATCAGCACCATCTCCAGATCGACGTTATCACAAACCTCAAAACTCCTCAGTCCTCCATTTGTCTCCTGGTCCAACGCTGCTGCTGCTGATACGAAGCTGTAGACATGCATTATTACCCAGGTCGGCTACGCCTCTACTGTGTTCATACAGACACACATTTATGACCTTCAGCAGGACTGTGTTTTCTGATTCTGACCCTTGCCCCAGCAGATGGTGGTGGATCAGCACCAGGAGCTTCTTCCTCCTCATCTCGGTCCTCTGTTCGTCCTGCAGGGTGGTGATCCAGAACACAGTTAGCAAAGAAACAGCAGAAACCTAACGCTGCACCACCACCAGCAGCCATGACCAATGTGTTAACAACTCATGGACATTCCTCATGTCATCTGTCTCCATTAAGCCGACAATAATCAGTATTTGATCATTTATAGCTGTTGTTTAGCAGATTAAATTAGTTTGAGTTTTTATTGATCTAGAACCACAGCCGTTTCTTGCTATAAGCGAACTAGACGAATGCCTAGGGCCCTGAAGCCACCAGGGGGCCCCCAAGCTGCATCTTCAGCCTCTTCAGAGGAGAATTAAAATGTCTGTTTTTATCTGTAGCTACCTTGTGTGTTCATGACTCCCCTTATAGGCTTAAAAATAAACACTGGCCTAAATAAAATAACCTGCAACAGGAAGCAGTGGCTGTTTTATGGCATGATGTCTCTGCATACAGGTTGGAAGTTGGCTTTGATGGTAGAGCTGCTTGCCATGCTACCTGATGGTAGCTGGTTTACATCCAGCTCCCTACACTGCCAAATCATGAGTTATGATTTTTGCGAGTTTTCGTGTTTTATGTCGGTCTCTTTTTGTTTTTTTCCCCCCTTTTTTTCCTTTTTTGTTTTGTTCCTTTGTTAACTTTTGATTTGTACCATTGTACAAAACTTTATTTTCAGACTTTGTACAACTCTATCTTTATTGATAGAATAAAAAATGTAAAAAAGAAAGAGTCAACCGTAATCAAGAGAAAGCCAGAAACTATTCCCATATTTTGTTCAGCATATGGTTGCAATAACCGAATTGAAAGCAGACTGTGTTGAATTCTATTTCACAAGTAAGGTGGAATAATAATTTGTTATTGGAACAGATAAAAATAGATAAATCCATACGCATCAAACAATAAAACATGTTAGTATCAAATTCATACATTTATTTATATTATGGCTAACTTATGTCTTTGGTAAATAGCGTTATAAAAATATTTTAGCATAAAGCACGTCATATTAAATGTTTGACAGTGACCTGTATCATAACAGTATCTCTGCTCTTTGTGACAAACCAAACTGTGAGACATATTAGGTAAAAATTGGTGAATTTATTGTTATGGATGGGCCTACACCTTACAAATAAATGCATCGGAGGCACAACCATGAAACGGGCAAACAGCTGTCATATGAGGACATCACTGATGACTTTGCAAATACAAAAAGCCAGGAAGTGGATTTTTTAGGACGATACATAATGTGTTGTATTATTAGGTGTATGCTGATAATGTAATTCTACATTACCTTAGTCTTACACTTCAGTGTTGGTCTGTTGGATTTTCTCATTTAAAGTAAAGTCATTTAAAGTTTTTTTTTAGAAATACCTAATATTTTCTATTTATTGATATATAGACTATTCTTTTCCTTGTATCATTGTGTTTTATTAAACAGTTTAACTTGCTGAGTGGCTCAACTAAAAGATCTTTACTTTTACCTGCAGCCTGTTTTGCTCAAGAAGTGGAGTAAATGGTGACATCTTAGTGTGGTGGAAATTATGCACATTGTGTAGTTTTAATGTGTTATTAATCTTCTTTTATGTCGTACAAGATATTTATTCTGCATAGTTTAGAGTAGTTCAGAAAGCTTGCTTTAGTAGGTTCATGCAAAAACTGAATGTTCTGTTCATGTTTCAGCTTTGACTGTTATCCTCAAGCTGTTGTTTTGACCAGTGCTGCCAGGCGAAGGTTGTTTGTGTATGCCTAAAGATCGCTGTAACACCCTGAGCGGGGGCCGAGCTCTCGAGACCTCTCGCTCGCAACATCTGTACATGGTCAATAAATTGAACAGAAAACAGTGGATTGACAGATTTATTTCTCATCAGATAAATTCCACGACACTTAGTAGACCATCTAAAGGGTTAGGAATCTCTTCATCACAGTTACACAAAATAGAGGCCCCCAAACAGCAACTTGCCTAGGGCCCCCATAAAGCTAGAAACGGTCCTGTCAACAACAGAGTAGATTAAAGATTGTCAGCTTAAACCAGGGGGGCCCAAGTCCGGTCCTGGAGATTTACCATCCTGCTGTTTTAAGGTGCTACCCTTCTCCAACACACCTGAATCAAATAAGTAGCTCGTTAGCATGCCTCTGCAGAGCTGACTGACATGCAGAAGAGGAGTTCAGCTATTTGACTCAGCTGTGCTGGACAGGGGTTGCATCTGAAGGTTGCAGGATGGTCGATCTCCAGGACTGGACTTGGGCACCCCTCTCTTAAACGAATAAATGATGGATAACTAGTGGATGATGAATAACCAGTGAATGATGGATAACCAGACGATGCTCAGACTGACAGACAACAGCTGCCAGCAGGGGGCGTTAAAACACGTGACGCCGTATCTAGGCAACCAGCAGACGCTATTTCAGTGAAGCTTTGCATGTATTAAATTCTAGCATTATTATCTTAAAGGATATCTGGTTAACTTGTGTTGGAGGCGTTTTAGTGGCCGTTTAACATGAAGTAAATGGGTAAAATAAATCATCCTGAGTAGGAATGGCTGCGGCTTGGAGCTGTTAATCCGGTCATAAAGACCCCGTCGTTAATTTCCCAGACAGTTAGCTGAAAGTTGTTAGCTAAGTTTTCAGACACATCAGTCTGAAACTAAAACTAAATAAAGCTCCGTTCACTCACCGCCTCTCGGGCTTGATGGGCGATTTTCAGAGACTGAAAAGACAGTTCCATCATGATGCCGGAAAGGTGTCCAGGGTTTTCCTCAGACCGAATCCTCCTCGGAGTCCAGAATGGTCCGGAACGGAACGGGTCCAGCTTCCTGCTGGATGCTACGTCATCACATCTTACCGAGAGATTGGTACTCCGTCTTATTTTATTTTTATTATATATATATATATATATATATATATATATATATATATATATATATATATATATATAATGTCATTTTGTTTAGAATATTTGTTACAGAATAAATATAATATTTCTAAAGTTAATCCGATTTATTTTAGAAATATTATATTGCTTAATTATTACTTTTTAAACAATACAAAATAGTTTATAAATAAAATTAATTCAAATATAAAAATATATTAATCGTACATACTATAAATAAAATATATAATAAAGACATTATATAAAATAAAAATAATATGTATGAATAAAATCATGTAAATGTAAAACATTGTTCTGCATGTGAAACCTAAACTGAAGTATACATTTACAGTCCTGGTTTAGGATCAAGGGTTTACAGACCTCTGATCCAGATCACATCAGACCATGTCCTCTTAGAGGGCCATGTGACCTAAAGTCTTCAAATCTAGACTGAATCATTTGGCAGAACACTTCATTACCACATCTGTAAAACAATAATTCACTGCAAAACTACAAAAATGGCGTTGTTTTAGGATTGTTGTTAGTTTTTTTTGCTTGTAAACCGCATCAGACCAGATCCTGTTAAAAAAAAAAAATACTAAAAACTGTTAAAACTCGGACTGAATTATTGTACAGATGATATATTTTCATGAAAACACTTTCGGTTTGTAAAAACTTTATTCCCTCAAAGAAAATGTACAAAGAAAAAAAAATTTTTGTAAAAGTTTTTTGGTGTTCAGCGCACATTAGACCTGGTTGTCATGGTGACTGCATAGTGGTGTTGTGTGTGTTTGTGTAGAGATGCTGATGTTGTTTGTAGCTCTTTTGTTGACAGTTTTCCAGAAGACTGCAGATGTTTGGCAGTTTTACACATCAGACCTGCAGCATGTTTCACCTTTTCCAGGTTTTAACGTTCACTCTGCAACACGTGAAACGGACTTTCCAACATCCGGACGCTCCGTGAGGATGCAGAGATACAGAACTTCTGGTCATTTTATCCCGTTCTTCCTGAAAACATGTCCTCAGGTGTCCAGCAGTCCTGGACGTCTCTGAACGCTGCAATGTCCTCGTCGAGGAGGAAATGCTGAACATTTCTGAGTCTTCACAGAACCCTGATCCAGAACCGGGCCCATGCCCCGTTAGGACCCTGATCCAGAACCGGTCCCATGCCCCGTTAGAACCCTGATCCAGAACCGGTCCCATGCCCCGTTAGAACCCTGATCCAGAACCGGTCCCATGCCCCGTTAGAACCCTGATCCAGAACCGGTCCCATTCCCCGTTAGGACCCTGATCCAGAACCGGTCCCATGCCCCGTGAGGACCCTGATCCAGAACCGGTCCCATGCCCCGTTAGAACCCTGATCCAGAACCGGTCCCATACCCTGTTAGGACCCTGATCCAGAACCGGTCCCATGCCCCGTTAGGACCCTGATCCAGAACCGGTCCCATGCCCCGTTATGACCCTGATCCAGAACTGGTCGCAGACCCTGTTAGAACCCTAATCCAGAACTGGTCCCATGCCCCGTTAGGACCCTGATCCAGAACCCGTCCCATGCCCCGTTAGGACCCTGATCCAGAACTGGTCGCAGACCCTGTTAGGACTCTGATCCAGAACCGGTCCCATGCCCCGTGAGGACCCTGATCCAGAACCGGTCCCATACCCCGTTAGAACCCTGATCCATAACCGGTCCCATACCCTGTTAGGACCCTGATCCAGAACTGGTCGCAGACCCTGTTAGAACCCTAATCCAGAACTGGTCCCATGCCCCGTTAGGACCCTGATCCAGAACCGGTCGCAGACCCTGTTAGGACCCTGATCCAGAACCGGTCCCATGCCCCGTGAGGACCCTGATCCAGAACCGGTCCCATACCCCGTTAGAACCCTGATCCATAACCGGTCCCATACCCCGTTAGAACCCTGATCCAGAACCGGTCCCATGCCCCGTTAGGACCCTGATCCAGAACTGGTCGCAGACCCTGTTAGAACCCTAATCCAGAACTGGTCCCATGCCCCGTTAGGACCCTGATCCAGAACCCGTCCCATGCCCCGTTAGGACCCTGATCCAGAACCGGTCCCATACCCCGTTAGAACCCTGATCCATAACCGGTCCCATACCCTGTTAGCACCCTGATCCAGAACTGGTCGCAGACCCCGTTAGAACCCTGATCCATAACCGGTCCCATACCCCGTTAGAACCCTGATCCAGAACCGGTCCCATGCCCTGTTAGGACCCTGATCCATAACCGGTCCCATACCCTGTTAGGACCCTGATCCAGAACCGGTCCCATAGCCCGTTAGGACCCTGATCCATAACCGGTCCCATACCCTGTTAGGACCCTGATCCAGAACCGGTCTCATACTCAGTCAAAATCCTGATCCAGGTCCTGGCCCGCTACAGACCCTTACCCTGTCATAATCCTAATCCAGAACCGGTCCCAGTACCATATCAGAACTCAGATCTGGACCAGTCTGACATTGAGCTTCCATGTTGCCCAGTAAAGTCTGCAGTGAATGTGACTGTTTCCATGGAAACGCCTGTGCATGTGTTTTTTTTCAGCTGACGATGATGATGGTTCTGGATCCCGGTCCGTCTGAAGGATCAGAGATCAACTGGAACATCTCCTGCATGTTTTGCGGGAATCGAACCAGCGTCCCACTTCCGTCTCGTCCATGTTGAGCGTTTTGCTGCCACCTTGTGGCAGAATGAGGAACATGTGGAAGAATCTGAGCGGATGCTGGTCAGTCTGTATTTCTGCACTGAACACGAGACAAATGGCGGAAAATGTTCCTTCATCTTCCATGTTCCTGATTTTCCTCCCAGTCGTTTCTTAGTGAGGAAGAAGAGCACTTTCCACGACACCATCGCTGCTCTGAGTAGTACAAAAATTTATTTTACTTTATATTATAAACAGGCCAGAAAACATTTCCCACATCACTGTTTACTGGTTAGCCATCACACAAACAAACATCAAGACACACAAACGGGAACAAAGCTTGTTAGACTGCAGAGAAAACGTAAATAAAATCAGATTCTTCATGTTTAAACAGTAAATCACAGTTCCAGACGTTCACGTGAACGACATACAGGTGCTTAAGGTAAAAGTTTGAGCACAAAATCAGATTAAAGAGGTAATAAGGTCCACTAAAGTTAAACTCTGCTGCTTCACACATTCAAGTTTACAAGTTTGTAAAACTCAGCATCAGTGCAAATGTTATTATTTCTGTCGTTAGTGCAGAACAGAGCTCTCCTCCAGGTTTTTCACCAAAATAAAGTTTTAAAAAACAAAAAAATGAACAAAAACTTCTTGTTTGATTGGCTTCAGGCCAGATATCCACACAATGACAATAATCCCTTTTATTTATTCTAAACTTTTCCCACTACAACATTTCTGTGTAAAAATCTGTGATAAAAACACCTGTACATTCCTTATATCAGCATGTTATTATATTTCTTTATATTGTGTGACCATTGACAAACAGTTGTGCAAAAACATTTAAACATTAACGAGCCAAATTATTCTCAATTATTTAATAAAATCTAAATGAAGAAAATGTTTTCATCCTGAAAAAACTAGTTAAATTTGGAGAAATTCAGTGTTTTTTCACATTTATTTAAATCTAAACCGAGGATAATAAATTACTTAAAATCTAATAAATTTGAAATTATATTTTAAAATTTTGTCTAATTTGTTTTAATTGAATTTGTTTTAATTGAATTTGTTTTAATAGAATTTGTTTTAATTCTAGTCTGTTAATGTTCATAATAACATTTTCTGATATGGTAGAATTATAATTAAGGGTTAAAAAGAAAATTGGATGACAAAACATCACGTGTTGTTGCAGAAATTAATAGTTTTTTTTTTTATCAATAATAATCTTGGTGCATTTATTAATATTTAATTGTGTTTTTCTTTTTTATTTCCTGATCAAGCTTGAAAGCGACAGTTCTGTTAAATATATCATTTATTGATCATTATTAGTTATTATTTTCAGTAGAACCAGAAATTCAATCAGTTAATTGATGAGAGAATTGAGGAATATTAAGTTTTATCTATTTCAATAACCGTATGACAGAAAGATTTTAACTAAAAGCTGTTTATTTTCCTATCTGGTGAACCCATTCTTGTCATCAGGAGAGGACGAAGAGCGAGAAGAGGACGGGCGCGATGGACAGCAGCAGAGGGACGGACAGGGAGACGGTCTGGCCTCCTCCTGTGCTTCCTGAACCTCCTGAACTGGAGGAAGTCCCAAAGTTGATGAATCCGGGCAGGTTGCTTCTTATCTGGCTGCTGATCCAGGACTGGTACTGGGACACCCGGGCGTAGACTCCTGGGAAGTTGGCCAGAGCGCAGCCGTTTCCAAAACTCACCACTCCAGACTGGACCCATCTGGTGTCAATTTGACTCACCAACGGGCCACCGGAGTCTCCCTGCACACAGCAGACATGGAAACCAGTCAGGTCGGCGGTGGAGGAAGAACCCAGGAACACAAACACAGCTTTGGACTCTGAAGACACGGAGGTAGTGTGGTGGAAAATACTCTGGTCTTGAGAAGTTGTAATACATTTATGAGTCAACTGTCTTCTTACAATGAACATTTTATTATAAACTAATACAAGCACACGCTGGAGCTTGGAGAGAGAACTCTCTCTCCAGATGCTGAAGTAACACCCGATTATAAACCATGCTTAACTCCTCCTAGTTGCTGAGCACACCATATGAAACAATCATTATCTCTTATTTAAGACTAAACTGAACTCACTAAGCATCAATCACTCACTATATTACTTTATTACCTTTAACCTCTAACCTTTAGACAACTGGTCAACCAAGCAGTTGACAAAAACAGATGCCCTGCAGGAAACTCTTCCTGTCTCAGACTTTGTCTGCACATTCCAGACAAGGATCATATGACTTAAAGAAAGCTTTGTGCATAGACACAAAACACAGCAGGATCACAGCAAATCAATGCATATATGTCTAATACTTAATTCAAACCAAACTCATAACAATTTTCCCCAACACTCTCCCTCCTCTTGGTCCTACAGGACCAACAATAAGAAGAGAAATTGTTATCAGAACGCAAAAGTACATACAGAAGACAACATTCTCAAAACATCAGGAGCCTCATGCCTGTCGGGTTTTAAAAGAATCTTTCAGAAATTACAATAGTGAGGAGCCATTCACTTCAGCTTCACACTGATCTTGCTTGAGAGCGAAGGCTGGTCTTCAGGTGTGAGAGTAGACTATCTCACTTACCCACGCAACCACAGGGATTATTCTGCCCTTTGTTGGGTGGTGCGTTATTCTTCTGTAATTTCAGACTGAAGAGCTTCAGGAGGTTCAAGCAATCTGTAGTGCCAAGCAGCTCACTCTGCGACCTTTACCGCTGTCTGGGTCGTCAGGAAAACCTGAAATGGCCTAAACCATCGATGTTGGTTCCAGCGCTGATGTTTAAAGCTTCTTATCAGGACAAAATCTCGAGGCTGAAGTGAATAGAGCTGCGTAGATGCTGATTCATGAAGGGCAGCTTTCACCTGTGTGCAAATGCCTGAAAAGGGTTCTTATGAGGTTAGGACAATATGTTAAAACATTACTTTCACACAGAGCTGTGTCTGAACAGGCAGTCTTGGAAGGAACCATGCCCACTTGGGTGAGGGTCCTGCAAAAAGAATCACAAAAAAGCCCATGTTTCCATGTTACGCATGCGCATATACATCAGAACCAGAAAAAGTACTTTTGGTCCAAGGAAGACCTGAAAAGAGAGCCAGAAGGAAATTTCCCTGTCTGCAACCTGTGGGAGGAAAACATTCAGGAAAATGGCATCCAGAAAGTCATTCATAAGAGAGCGCCAAAGCATGGACTTGTTTTCAGCTAAAGAGTAAGCTCAAGTAACGAGAACTGAGACGGGAGAGCTGCAGCCTCCACCGTGTCACAGTCAGAGCAAACAGCATCAAAAGGAAAATCAAGTCAGGGTCAACTAGAGGTCGGTCAGGGGCCAGGCCTGGGGGGTGCAGAGGATAGTCAGTTTCAGCTAAACAGTCAAAGAGTAAAACATGAACAATACAAAGCAACAGTTAGGGCCACTCAGTTATCTGGTAGGTAATCATTCAAAGTAACCAAATTCATTTAATTAATTATTGCAAAGTTCCTATCAGGTAGTCTCATCTTAACCAACAACCAGAAAAATCCTCTAGTACTGCATAGCAGAACATGTGTCAAACTGGACTCCCAGCAGTCTGACCAACACTTATCCATGCTGGAATCTCCTTTCTGATTTACTGCTCGTGTTGTTTATGTCATGTCTGCTAAATGACAGAAGCAGAACCACACTGAAGAATCTCTGCATATATTAAATAAAGCTCATTCAGAACTGTTGATTTAATCAGTAATGTAGTCTAGTTTAGTCTCATGTCTCTCAGACTCCAACAGACCCATTCAGGAGCAACACACACAAAACTGAGATCATAATAAGACTGGCTTTCTATTCCAAATATATTGTAAACATAAGCATAAGCATAAAGCAACAAGATGTAAACCCATCTTTAACAGCTGGACTTCAGGTACTGAACAGCCAGAGACCTTCAGGTCATAATAAAGCTGTTTGTTTTCTATCTACATTTGAACTTAAGCAGCATTTAGAAACAAACTTCTAATACTGATGGCAAAACTGTCCACATCCACAACAACACGACACACGCATGTACGTGCACACACTCACAGCAGCACTTCTTCCTTAATGATTTTAATGCAAACGTGTGTAACAGAAAAGGCCAAGGCTAACGGTTTAGCATAGTTAGCTTAACTTTGGAAGTATCAATACTGTTCAAATAATCTGCCTCATATTCATGTTAATTTTGAGGACATACAGGGCTTAAATGACTTGTTTGTTTACATATTAAGCGTGTTAACTAAGAGACTGGTCTGTTTACTGGCAGCCATCGCAAGAGTTGGTTCTACTCTTTAAACAAAAATCATCTGATGTGTATTTTAACCACTGAGCATATCTGCTTTAATTCAAAATAATGAATTCAGATTAGGGATAAAACACCAGCTGTCAGCAAATAAAACACGGAGATTGTTGTACTTGTGTTGCATTCACTGAAGTCGGGAAATTACAAAACTACCTTCTTATTTAATGTCATATAGCGGCTTATTTTTTCTCTTTTGACATCTATTCTGTCTCAAACATTAAAAACTTAGTATTCATCACTTTTTTTTTTTTTTTTTTTTTTTTGAAAAGGCGGCAGAATTTGACACCTTTTTTTTGTTTTTTATAAGGCACAGCGTGCCAGAAGTTGACTAGTCTGTATGAACTGTTCAGCTTCCCTGCAGCAGAGCAGAGATGTCTGTGTCATTGTTCACTTGCAGAAGTCTGCAGGAGTGCAAAATTTTATACATGCTCATAAATGTGGTATAAAGCTAAGCAGAAACAGTGAGTAAATGTTTGGTTGTAGGCCTCATTCCTTGGCCTGGCCTTGTGGATAATCATTCAGCTCGTATCACTCGATCTGCTCAGGAGTCAGACGCGCCACAGCCACCATGCTCTCCTCCAATCAGCATACAATCAGAAATTCATGCCAGGAAGTGCCCGACACATGTTCATCAAAGCTTCCTGGTAGATAAATCAGATTCATATGTGTAATTAATTAAGAGTAACATGTAAAGGATCAGAAAGTAGGCAAAAGTTCAAGGAAGGAGATCCAGGTTTTCCACAGAGAACTGAGTGAACCGAACAGTCTTTCTGACAGAATCAGGGTGCAGCTTATTCCAGAAAACATCATCTGATTCTGTAGTCGGGGTGGGATTTGTGCTGCCTGCCGGCCACATTCGTTAGTCTTTTACTTCCAGAAAATTCCACAACTGAAACACAGTCTGAGGACAAGGAGGATCCATCACCTCCAGAGGTCAAAGGTGAAAATCCAGCTCACATGTCCACCATAGGAGCCATATCCACACTGTTCACAGTCACAACCAACAGGGCTCTGCCAGACCCTCTGGTTCTGGGATCTCCGGGCCCTCAGCAGCGGCCGGGTCCATGCAGCCACATCTGCATATCAGGTTCTGCTCCAGGACTCAGAGCTGACACAGAAGGGAGGTGGAATGATGCTTTAGGTTGTAGGGACCGTTTCTGCTCCAGTCTCCTGACTGACCACGCGTGACACCCAGAACTCTACGGTGACCCGGATCAAGAACTCACTCTCCCCCAGCCCCTCCTCTGAATCCCCTCAGGCAAGATAGACATTTGAGGTCCCTGTGGACCAAGCTGCATGCTGACAAGGGTTCAGAAAGGAAAGCTGCAATGCGTCCAACACCATACAGCAGACGAGCTTTTGAGACTGAACCATTTGGTCATGTGGTGTATTTTCTTCTCCAGTAAGGGGAAAATAAAGATCATAGCCTCATAATTATAATAGTTTTCTTCTGAATCCTGTGGCAAACATATTATGTGGACCATGTTCTGTGCTGTGAACATCATGTAACTTGAACATTACATTGTAATTGTGTGTGTGAGACTATATTATCAGTGGGTTCATAACTCAGTTCTCTCCTGGGAAAGCTGAACATGATCTTGCTAAGAAGATACACTTGTTCTGAGAACTTCTCTTCTTGTCGTTAGCTCACATTTAGCTAAAGTGAACTTATTGCAAGGGAAATTTACTCTAGCACGTTGGTTCACCATTCCTATTTTAAGGTCAAGAATTTTCTCTTTTTCCTAACATTATGCTTAGTTTCAGCATCCTTCAGCTGCATTATTTATTTCCAGTTTATCTAGATTTATTTAGACATGCTAGGCATAAATTAATAATTGCAGTAGTAAAGGAATAAAAATCACCTTATGAATGTCTGAAAGGGAACAGACAGAAACCTAAGCTTATTGCCCACACAATGTATAGTAATTTAACATAGTAAGTTCCTAATACTATAAATCACATCTCTCACATTTCTGATTTTTCATTCTTAATATGTTGTTGCTCTTTAAAATGTTCTCAGGTGATAATAAAGAATTGCTTTTCCTTAGGAAAAGGTTCCACATTCATACAGGGAGTGGCTTTTATGCTCTTATAAAAGCTTTAGGAAGAAAAGCACAAGCAGCTATTTTACACAGGATTTATATGTTTGTTTCTGCCTAACATGCTATGACATCATCTCCTTCAGTGAGCAGAAGGCATTTAATGAACACACTCTTTTCCTCACTTCCTTCTCTCATACATTTTTTGTTGTTTGTTTTTTTTCTTTTTTTTTTTTCTTACTGCAGTAAATTAGATTTTACACAAACAATTCACTTCAACAGTTGGATGAATGCATGTGAATGGGTCGTGCCCCCACGTTTGTCTACCCCCACACAAGCTTCTAGGCTCTCCTGCGAGAGTCCGGTGTGGCTTCACAAGACGTGGTTTTAATTCTCCACACAATCAGTCCAATCAAGTTTAACACAGGAAATTTTACACAACCACCCCAGTTTCCCCTCACATGAAGACAGAGATTTCAACTTCTTAATGGTGCTGTACATCAACCTCCTACTGCAAAGGAACTAGTTCTGTTTGCAGCGGATGTACACAGAGGGTCAATCCCACACCTTTGTAGAATTATCAGGCAAAATTCTCAATGTCTCCAGAAACCAGCCCACACAGTCTCTTCTCTGTTCCTCCTCACTCAAGATGGCTTTCCTCTCAGTTTTCTAACTCAAGGTTGGCCTGGTCTTGCTTCTCGAGCTCACAGGACTTACTGACTAATTTACTGGTCTCGGTCTTGTAACTCACAAGATTTACTGGTCTGGTCTTGCTACGTCTAGCTCACAGCACTTACGACTTGGTCTTGTTACTCACGATTTTTAACTTAAACTTTAACCTAAACTTAACTTAAACTCACAGGATTTTATTTATGACGTCAACCTGATCTCGTCTTAAGTTATTCTCTTATCCCTTGAGTTATTCTTTCGATGAGGAGGTGAGGAGGAGAATCCCTGTCACAATGAGAATAATGAAGACAATTGACCACAAAACAGAAAAATATTGTGATTATTAATTAAAATATTGATTATTAATTTGTGATAAATTTCTAGTAATGTTTGACTCCAGTTTGAGTCTGAAAATTAATATAAATTTAGAATAACACTTCTCACCATTGTCTTTTCACACTGGTTCAGAAGGAGTCCTGGCGTAGTCGACCACGGGTGGGAGAAAGACGTCCTGTCCTCTGAAATACTCTAATTGAGGTTCTTAGGATGAATCTGTGGATTCAGGTGGCCAACCCGTCTATCCCCAACCTGGGCGGACTGACGCAGGATCCCGAGACGAGCCCCCAAAAACTGTGGTGGAAAATACTCTGGTCTTGAGAAGTTGTAATACATTTATGAGTCAACTGTCTTCTTACAATGAACATTTTATTATAAACTAATACAAGCACACGCTGGAGCTTGGAGAGAGAACTCTCTCTCCAGATGCTGAAGTAACACCCGATTATAAACCATGCTTAACTCCTCCTAGTTGCTGAGCACACCATATGAAACAATCATTATCTCTTATTTAAGACTAAACTGAACTCACTAAGCATCAATCACTCACTATATTACTTTATTACCTTTAACCTCTAACCTTTAGACAACTGGTCAACCAAGCAGTTGACAAAAACAGATGCCCTGCAGGAAACTCTTCCTGTCTCAGACTTTGTCTGCACATTCCAGACAAGGATCATATGACTTAAAGAAAGCTTTGTGCATAGACACAAAACACAGCAGGATCACAGCAAATCAATGCATATATGTCTAATACTTAATTCAAACCAAACTCATAACAATTTTCCCCAACAGTAGATCCAACAGGACTCACCTGACAGGAGTCCTTTCCTCCTTCAGTCAAACCAGCACAAATCATGTTGCTGGTGATTGGATTATAAGCAGCGTTGCACTGAGTGTTGGAAATGACGGGAACGCTCACCTCCTGCAGCGTCTGAGGGAAAGGCAGCGACACTGGGGGAACAAAGAGACATGAAAGAAGTCTGAGAACAGAGAACTGCAGAATGTGATCACATTAAACTGACATCAGGGAAGAAACAGCCTGAAAAAACCACAAAGACGTCACAAACACAGCATGAAAACTACACAAAAACATCACAAACACAGTATAAAAGCAACAAAACTAGACAAAACAACACAAAAACATCACAAACACAGCATGAAAACAACACGAAACAACAACACAACAAAAACATCACAAACACAGCATGAAAACTACACAAAAACATCACAAACACAGTATAAAAGCAACAAAACTAGACAAAACAACACAAAAACATCACAAACACAGCATGTAAACAACACGAAACAACAACACAACACAAAACAAAAACATCACAAACACAGCATGAAAACTACACAAAAACATCACAAACACACCTGAAAAAAACTAAACTACACGAAAACAACACAAAAACATCACGAACACAGCATGAATTAACTAAACTACACAAAAACATCACAAACACAGCATGAATTAACTAAACTACACAAAAACATCACAAACAACATGAAAACAACACAAAACAAAAACAACACGAAGACAACTAGACAACATGTAAACAGTAGAGACATGGCAGATGCCAGTGCATGAAGAAAATGTTAAAACACCATAAATGCACCACAATCATCAACCAATCAACATCTTTGTTGCTATGGCAACAGGATGTGTGACATTCGTACCATCGGATCTGATGGCCCCCCATCCGGTGACCCAGCTGGTCTGTCCATCCGGGAAGCTGCTGCCTGCAGCTGCCAGACACACGGGTCGGATGTAGTTGCTGAAGGTCACGGCTGAGGACAGCTGCAGCAGGCTGACGTCGTTGTCGTTGGTCTCTGAGTCGTAGCTGGGGTGATTGATGATCTGCGACACTGACAGGGACACCTCATTCGGATTTGAGCCAAACTGGGATTGACGTCCGAGGTAGACGACCAGACCTGAGGTGCTGGTGCTGAGAGAAACCAAACATCTGGTTAACATCTGCATTAAAGGCGTGACCGGAGGCGGTGAAGTGACAGAACTCACCTAGAAAAGCAGTGAGCGGCGGTCAGGATCCACTGGTTGTTGATCAGAGATCCTCCACAGAAATGGGAGCCTCTGCGGTGCAGACTGGCCTGCCACGGCCACGCCCCCGGCACAGCGTTCTGACCACCCACAATCTTTGTCGTGCTCTTTGTGTTGAGAGGAGCCGTTCCGCAAACTGCAGGCAAACACATCCAGATGAGCAGGGACGGCCTCATTTGGATGTTAGGCGGGTTTCTGCTCAGGTGGTTTGGTTTATTAAAAGCAGCAGAAAGACGGGGTGATGTGACGTACGCTCAGACAGGTGGAATAAAGTCTTTTATGATTGGTGAACGTTGAGCGGACTTGGACGCTGCTGCTGCTGCAGAAGGGAAGTGCTTCGTTACGGCATCGCTATTTTGTTAAAGCATCCCTGCTTCCTTACGGCATCGCTGCTTCGTTATGGCATCGCTGCTTCGTTACGGCATCGCTGCTTCGTTACAGCATCCCTGCTTCGTTACGGCATCCCTGCTTCGTTACGGCATCGCTGCTTCGTTACGGCATCCCTGCTTCGTTACGGCATCGCTGCTTCGTTACGGCATCCCTGCTTCGTTACGGCATCGCTGCTTCGTTACGGCATCCCTGCTTCGTTACGGCATCCCTGCTTCGTTACGGCATCGCTGCTTCGTTACGGCATCCCTGCTTCGTTACGGCATCCCTGCTTCGTTACGGCATCGCTGCTTCGTTACGGCATCGCTGCTTCGTTACGGCATCGCTGCTTCGTTACGGCATCCCTGCTTCGTTACGGCATCGCTGCTTCGTTACGGCATCGCTGCTTTGTTACGGCATCCCTGCTTCGTTACGGCATCCCTGCTTCGTTACGGCATCGCTGCTTCGTTACGGCATCGCTGCTTCGTTACGGCATCCCTGCTTCGTTACGGCATCGCTGCTTTGTTACGGCATCGCTGCTTTGTTACGGCATCGCTGCTTCTTTACAGCATCGCTGCTTGGTTACAGCATCGCTGCTTCTTTACAGCATCGCTGCTTGGTTACAGCATCGCTGCTTCGTTACGGCATCGCTGCTTTGTTACAGCATCGCTGCTTCTTTACAGCATCGCTGCTTGGTTACAGCATCGCTGCTTCGTTACGGCATCGCTGCTTCGTTACAGCATCGCTGCTTCGTTACAGCATCGCTGCTTGGTTACAGCATCGCTGCTTCGTTACGGCATCGCTGCTTCGTTACAGCATCGCTGCTTCGTTACAGCATCGCTGCTTTGTTACGGCATCGCTGCTTCTTTACAGCATCGCTGCTTGGTTACAGCATCGCTGCTTGGTTACAGCATCGCTGCTTCGTTAAAGCATCGCTGCTTGGTTACAGCATCGCTGCTTGGTTACAGCATCGCTGCTTGGTTACAGCATCGCT
Source organism: Telmatherina bonti (assembly GCF_933228915.1). Classification (NCBI taxonomy): domain Eukaryota; kingdom Metazoa; phylum Chordata; class Actinopteri; order Atheriniformes; family Telmatherinidae; genus Telmatherina; species Telmatherina bonti. The sequence continues at coordinate 34,635,514 of NC_136612.1, read as the reverse complement.
GCTTCGTTAAAGCATCGCTGCTTGGTTACAGCATCGCTGCTTTGTTACGGCATCGCTGCTTCGTTAAAGCATCGCTGCTTCGTTACAGCGTCGCTGCTTCGTTACAGCATCGCTGCTTCGTTACAGCATCGCTGCTTGGTTACAGCATCGCTGCTTCGTTAAAGCATCGCTGCTTGGTTACAGCATCGCTGCTTGGTTACAGCATCGCTGCTTGGTTACAGCATCGCTGCTTGGTTACAGCATCGCTGCTTGGTTACAGCATCGCTGCTTGGTTACAGCATCGCTGCTTCGTTAAAGCATCGCTGCTTGGTTACAGCGTCGCTGCTTCGTTACGGCATCGCTGCTTTGTTACGGCATCGCTGCTTTGTTACAGCATCGCTGCTTCTTTACAGCATCGCTGCTTGGTTACAGCATCGCTGCTTGGTTACAGCATCGCTGCTTGGTTACAGCATCGCTGCTTCATTACAGCGTCGCTGCTTCGTTACGGCATCGCTGCTTCGTTACGGCGTCGCTGCTTCGTTACAGCGTCGCTGCTTGGTTACAGCGTCGCTGCTTGGTTACAGCGTCGCTGCTTGGTTACAGCATCGCTGCTTCGTTAAAGCATCGCTGCTTGGTTACAGCATCGCTGCTTGGTTACAGCATCGCTGCTTGGTTACAGCATCGTTGCTTCGTTAAAGCATCGCTGCTTCGTTACAGCATCGCTGCTTGGTTACGGCATCGCTGCTTCGTTAAAACTTCGCTGCTAACCACCACACCACCTTGCACGTCACCGTGCACGTCACCGTGCATGCCGCCAAGCTCTCCTAGTGATGAAGAGGATGAAGAAGATAATCTACAGGAGCAACATCAAAGATTAATGAGGATTTATTTAGTTATAAATTGAGTCACACAGAGAAGAAAAAGAGTCCTGAGGTGAATGAAAGAGAGAGAAACCCCGACGGAGGCAGATTAAAGTCCGAAACAGCGTTAAGTAGCAGATCTGGGGTCACATGATGCCAGTTAGACAAGAAGCCAAAGCAACGACCCGCAAAACATCACCTATGACGAAATAAGCTAAAGACAAGGAACAACATGTGAGAAGATGAGACGTATGGGTCAACAAGTGGATGAAAAACAGGATGAGTGAGACAGAAACTCAGAGAAAACAATGTGGATTTAAATATTCAAATGTTCCTTTTTTCAGAGAGATGGATCGAAACTCTGTTCAGGAAATAAATAAAGTTGAACAGATTTGTTTTGTGGTTTTGTCACAAAATTGAGTGGATGAGTTGTGTTTTGTTAAGACTGAAATGATTTTACAAAAGAAAGAGCAGAAACTCACCATCCAGCTGTGCGTAACTTCCTGTGGGAGAAAAAACAAACAGAAACATTTTCATCTGCATGTCAGAACCGATCCGACTGGTTTCTCCTTCCAAGTCGGACTTTCCAGTGCGTCACGTCTCAGGGCGAGGCAGCAGGGGAGGAATGCCGTCATGCCAAACCCAAGAAAAAACACTTGCGATGACATTATAACAGCAGGAATGTGAAATGAGGTGACGTTTTACCTGATGACACGTTTACCTATTTTTATTTCTACATTATTGACATATACCGATGCTTTAATGGAGGAAAACGTGTTGACAGCAGTGTGTAGAACAGGGATCTTTACCTTTCACCCAGTTTCAACCAGTTTTCACTTTTTATCTTATATTTCAGCTTATCTTTTTCATTTTATTCTTTTTTTATATTTAATTTATAATGAATGTTTTATTTTAATTTTATTTTCTTATATTGAATTGTAACTTTATATTTTCTTTAAATTCATCTTTTTATTTCATTTTTCCTTATTTTTTCCTCTGTTATTTTTATTTAATTTATTCATTTTATTCTTTAATTAATTTAGTTTTTTTTTTACTTTTTATTTATTTTATCATTTCTTAAAATATTTTTGACACCTGTTTTTTTTTTTTTTTTTTTTTTAAAAATCAAACTCTGAAATATAAACCAGTTGCTCCCTCTCCGTTTCACCGTTCAGTCAGGTGTGTATAACAACTGTATGGTGTCCAGACAGTGTGACCCTTTAACAGCTGAGTTTTCTGCCTTTAATGAATCTGATTAGACATGTGAGGAAATAAACTGCCTGAGTTGTTACTAAACTATTAACTGTTATCTGTTTTACTGTCTGTCTGCCAACATTAAAGGGTTAAAAAGACGTGTTTAGACCTTTCCTATCTGTGTTATTGGTTTCCATCTTATCGAGGGATCTGACAGAAACTGAACGAGATGTGACGAGCTCACATGGAGGAGGTCATCTCCCATGTGAACACGCTTGGATCAGTACTTTTCATTTCTTTTTGCACCTCTTTCTAGAAATCTGACGTTTATGAATCCAGCCTACATTTTGCGCATCACAAATGAACATTTTTATGGTATTTATAGATAAAAGTTAGGGTGAATGATTCATGTCCCAGTTATTACATTTCCTTCTAGTTTCCACATTCATACAGAAAAAACTGTCTTTAAAATGTTTTAATCAGCCTTTTTTTTTTTATCCAAGTCATCGTTTCACAAGTTAAATTCCTGTTGAGATCTCTCTGTGAAGTAAAAACTGATCAATCAACATATTAAAAGTTTAATTTATTAAACTGAGATTACTGATAATTCTCTTTGGGGAAATATGATTCATGAGCCATAATTAGGGAAACGCTTAAGAATTTAATGAATGTGTTTTTTATACCCAGTCGTGACACCCAGTTGTTCAGCCGAGATTAAACTTTGTGCTACAGATTTCCTTATTTTTCTATTTTTAATGTGTGTGAAAGAGATTATTATGCGGTGTGTGCTTTTAAATCACGGCATTATATACTTTGGTGTGTAAAGTATATATTTAAACGTGCATAATGTGTTTTTATTATTTAAAGCACTTTGTGTTGCTGAAAAGTGTTTTATAAATAAAGTTTAATTGATATCTCAGTAAAACCCAGATTTTTAGTGGTTTTTGTAGTTTTGTCTATCAGGTTTTTATTGTTTATTTAATCCAATAATAAGCTCAAAACTCCCTCGTTCTCGGTTGAAAGAAGTGTTTTGTATTTAATTCTTGTTTTTATGGTTTTGCTGAAGGAACTCAGTTTTATCCAACATTTTAAACGTGGAGCTGCGGATGTTGATTCACATTTTATTGGGAAAATCCAGTCAAACATCATTATTATCAATACCAAGGCTAGCATCGATCATTCTGAAAACCATCACGATGACATCAATGTCTTTCTAGCAGCTTTGGGAGCAAAACGCCAAAAACATGGATTAGAACCAACTTATAGCCAGTTTTGCTTCTGACTTTATTTTCTCAAACAACTGTGTGATAAAAAAGAAAACAGAGTATCTTTAATTAGAAAAAAATGTGATTATCATCATAATTATGATCAATATTTAAAGATAAAGCAATAAATAATTATAAAATATATTGCAAAAAGTATCTGTATGGGTATCAGAATAAACAATATTAGCTCTGGATTTTCTTGTTATCAGATCAATACCAGAGTTATCAGGATCGGTTAGCAGGCACTGAAACGCCTTGTTTGGGTCGAGGAAAGTGTCGACAATTTAACAACTTTACTGTCTTAAAAGATATTTTTTGGTATTTTTTCCACAAACGTGCTGCAGATGCAAATACATCTAACAGAAGCTTCGTTTCCATGACATGCTTTTGCAAAACAAAGGCAGTGTTTGTTATTTTCAATAAACAACAACTGTGATTTGCAGGTGTTTTCATTGAACAGTGTTTGGCGTTTAATCCTCAGTCTTGTAAAATGTTGTGCTCATGATGGCAAATAGTTTTGTTTTCGTTTGTAGTCTGGTGATGTTCATACTTATTTCTGTGGAAACATGTTTCACAATAAGAACAGGTTGGGACATGACCAACAGCTGGAGGTGTCACATCACCAGAGAAGAAGAAAACTAAGCTCTAAAAAAGCTCAAGCAGTGAAAACATGGTGAGAAAACAGCATGAAGTACAACACATCACTTCCTGGAGATGCTGGCAGTGTGGTTGACTAACTGTGCCTGTTTAGTATCGGCTGATGAGGAACGTGTAATCAGCTCAGTCAGGGAAACGAGTCGGACAGGATTGCCACGTTTCTTGTTGAGACACGGGACTCAGATTTTCATGCATAAAGCAGAAACAGACTGAAAAGATTTAGAGCAGACAACAACATTCCTGTTGGAAAAGGACATTTTCACTGGAGAAAGAACGTCTTCCTCCTCTTTTAGGTCTGTTGGTGCAGGTAGAAAAAAAACCTCGAACCAGTTCATCTTTATAAATATTCTGTACTGTTAGAATTACATCATGTAAATGTTTTGTTTTAAAGAACTTCAGCTTGTAAACAGAGAGGCAGATCTGTCCAACCAGAGGAGGATGAAACTTCCTCCGAACAAAACATTTCCAGGATTTAGTTCGTTTTTTTTTTTCTACATTCATATACATCAGGATCACCAACCCTGGTCTACGAGAGCTAGCGTCCTGCCGGTTTTCCAAGTGACCCTGCTGGAAAAGACTAAGTCTGAGACCCAAACAAGCTCTGATCATGTCTGCTAAATACACATTGATTTAAATCGGGTGTGTTGCAGCTGGGAGACTATAAAACCTGCAGGACACCGGCCCTCCAGGACCAGGATTGGGGATCCCTGATCTAAAGCCTCTGAAGGGTTGGCAAAGATTTAATCTCAGTCTTCATGCAAAGAATTCCTACATGGAAGCTGCAGTTTTTTTTTTTTTAGAGAATCCAAAATAAAGTTTTAATTTTGCAGCAGCAACACTCAGAAAAAGTTGTTAAAAATGTGGAGAAAGAATGAACCGCTGAGAGGTCAGGGTGTCACGACTGGGTATAAAAGAGGCATTCCTTAAATTCTTAGTCTGTCAAAGCAATGATGGATCATTGATAACTTTTTCTCTCCAAATCAGTTAGTTAAAAAAGTCTTCATGGCAAATTGAGAAGAACTTTGTTTGTCTGGAGAGAAAAGTCCAAGGACAGAAACCATTATATGTCGGTCATTAAACCATGATCTATACAGGCATGCGGCCCCAGGACCAGAACCTGAAACTGGTTTCCACAACGAGGGAGACAGATATGACTCAGCAGAAAAGCTCTGAGTTATCTGGACACCAGACAGACCAGATCTGTCCATCTCAGATGGACACAAAGATGGTGGGCATGTCTTGTGGGCGTTTTACCTGCCTTTGGTAAAAACTGACGTGTCTTTTTACTTTCCAAAAAAAAAAAATCTTCCAGGCTGCATCAAGTTCTAGATTCGTCCATATTTTCTAAATGCAAATGAGATTTTAAACTGTTTTATGAAGCGAGTGTAGTAAACATATGGCTCAGGGGCCAAAACCAGGCCCACCACATGGCCACAGTCCAACTGGCCCCTGAAACGTAAATGAGCATAAAAAGTCTTTATAACTAATAATAAAATGTCATGGAAACGCCGCAAACATCTCTAAAATCTTCCCAGTTTAAAGTCAAGTTAAACCATATGCTGATGAGAACGCACTCCGTACGTTATACGGCGCCTCGGCTCGCCTGTACTTTACATGTTGTGTTCAGTATGTAAAGTATAAGGTCGGTTCTTTACATCAAACTGCTTTTCTTATCTAAGCTGCTGAAGTTTCTGCATCTTGTTAAATACAAACATCTATTATCCTCTTTAAAGTCAACAACGATGAGGTTTTACGTGAGGAAACTAAATCACATTCAGCTCAAACAAAAAATTTGAGTCTGTTTGGGTTTGAAAGAGAAGCCTGAGTGTGATCACACACACTCCTACAGCAACAAGAACACATAATTTGTATGGAAGTTTATTCAGTAAGTGGAATAAAGAACTGGTTGGGACTCACCTGGAGCCGTGAAAGCCACCAGCAGGACTCCGTAAAGCAGCAGTGTGAGGCTCATGATGTGATCCATTTTGTCTGGAGCTTGTGAGGGAATCCAGCTGCTACTGTTTGGTCTGAGAGTCTGCACTAACCTGCCTGACTCTCAGCTAGTCATGAAGCCACACCTCTGAAACCACCGCTGTTAATCTTGTGCACAATTTACCCAGGAAGTGTGTGTGATTAATGGATAAGTTAACCTAACTTAGTTATTAGAGTCTATCGTCTGTCATGGCTGGATATGAAAAACTCGTATCCTCAGTCAACAAGGAACCGTGTCCTGATGAAGACTTGTGTCGCTGGTGTGTAGATGAAGCTAAAAAACAAACATTTCACCTGCATCTGTGTGTCTCACAGAGCTTCATTCTTTTTTCATCTATCTGTCCCATGTTTTGAAGATGATATCCTCTGACAAAGAGCAGAACTGGCATCTTATCTGATCAGGAAGTTTTCCCATTTAAGACATTAAAGGTATTTGTATTTTATTATTGTTTTTAAATAGATTTAGTTTGAATAGAGCTGAAATTAATGAGTCAGGTGAAAAGGGTGAGGAGATCCTGATGAAAATGACCTCACATATTTAAAAGGAGCAAAGCAAACTTCATCAGTGATGAGGAAAGCAATGAGGAAACATGTTATCGTAACATATCATAACTCCCATCTCACCGTGGTCATCAGCATATGGCTAAAGGCCTTGTATGAGAACAGGAAGAAGGGAATCGAACCCGAGGTTCTGACTTCCCAAGCTTCCCAAGCTGCAGTTCATGTCCTGCAAAAGCACGATTTCTGTTGACTCACAATTCAAAATCAATGTCAGGAGTATAACGAAATATGCAGATGCCGTCAGACGATGTTTTATTCCCAGTAGAAGATTAACAACATGTCAGATGATGTTTTATTCCCAGTAGAAGATAAACAACATGTCAGATGATGTTTTATTCCCAGCAGAAGATAAACAACATGTCAGATGATGTTTTATTCCCAGCAGAAGATTAACAACATGTTGGATGATGTTTTATTCCCAGTAGAAGATAAACAACATGTCGGATGATGTTTTATTCCCAGTAGAAGATAAACAACTTGTCAGATGATGTTTTATTCCCAGTAGAAGATTAACAACATGTCAGATGATGTTTTATTCCCAGTAGAAGATAAACAACATGTCAGATGATGTTTTATTCCCAGCAGAAGATAAACAACATGTCAGATGATGTTTTATTCCCAGCAGAAGATTAACAACATGTTGGATGATGTTTTATTCCCAGTAGAAGATAAACAACATGTCGGATGATGTTTTATTCCCAGTAGAAGATAAACAACTTGTCAGATGATGTTTTATTCCCAGTAGAAGATAAACAACTTGTCAGATGATGTTTTATTCCCAGTAGAAGATAAACAACATGTCAGATGATGTTTTATTCCCAGTAGAAGATAAACAACATGTCAGATGATGTTTTATTCCCAGTAGAAGATTAACAACATGTCGGATATTGTTTTATTCCCAGTAGAAGATAAACAACTTGTCAGATGATGTTTTATTCCCAGTAGAAGATAAACAACATGTCAGATGATGTTTTATTCCCAGTAGAAGATAAACAACATATCGGATGATGTTTTATTCCCAGTAGAAGATTAACAACATGTCGGATGATGTTTTATTCCCAGTAGAAGATAAACAACTTGTCAGATGATGTTTTATTCCCAGTAGAAGATAAACAACATGTCAGATGATGTTTTATTCCCAGTAGAAGATAAACAACATGTCAGATGATGTTTTATTCCCAGTAGAAGATTAACAACATGTCGGATGATGTTTTATTCCCAGTAGAAGATAAACAACATGTCAGATGATGTTTTATTCCCGGTAGAAGATTAACAACATGTCGGATATTGTTTTATTCCCAGTAGAAGATAAACAACATGTCGGATGATGTTTTATTCCCAGTAGAAGATAAACAACATGTCGGATGATGTTTTATTCCCAGTAGAAGATTAACAACATGTCAGATGATGTTTTATTCCCAGTAGAAGATTAACAACATGTCGGATGATGTTTTATTCCCAGTAGAAGATAAACAACATGTCAGATGATGTTTTATTCCCGGTAGAAGATTAACAACATGTCGGATATTGTTTTATTCCCAGTAGAAGATAAACAACATGTCGGATGATGTTTTATTCCCAGTAGAAGATAAACAACATGTCGGATGATGTTTTATTCCCAGTAGAAGATGAACAACATGTCAGATGATGTTTTATTCCCAGTAGAAGATTAACAACATGTCGGATGATGTTTTATTCCCAGTAGAAGATTAACAACATGTCAGATGATGTTTTATTCCCAGTAGAAGATTAACAACATGTCGGATGATGTTTTATTCCCAGCAGAAGATTAACAACATGTTGGATGATGTTTTATTCCCAGTAGAAGATTAACAACATATCGGATATTGTTTTATTCCCAGTAGAAGATTAACAACATGTCAGATGATGTTTTATTCCCAGTAGAAGATTAACAACATGTCAGATGATGTTTTATTCCCAGTAGAACATTAACAACATATTGGATGATGTTTTATTCCCAGTAGAAGATAAACAACATGTCAGATGATGTTTTATTCCCAGTAGAAGATTAACAACATGTCAGATGATGTTTTATTCCCAGTAGAAGATTAACAACATGTCAGATGATGTTTTATTCCCAGTAGAAGATTAACAACATGTCAGATGATGTTTTATTCCCAGTAGAAGATTAACAACATGTCAGATGATGTTTTATTCCCAGTAGAACATTAACAACATATTGGATGATGTTTTATTCCCAGTAGAAGATAAACAACATGTCAGATGATGTTTTATTCCCAGTAGAAGATTAACAACATGTCAGATGATGTTTTATTCCCAGTAGAAGATTAACAACATGTCGGATGATGTTTTATTCCCAGTAGAAGATAAACAACATGTCGGATGATGTTTTATTCCCAGTAGAAGATTAACAACATGTTGGATGATGTTTTATTCCCAGCAGAAGATTAACAACATGTCGGATATTGTTTTATTCCCAGTAGAAGATTAACAACATGTCAGATGATGTTTTATTCCCAGTAGAAGATTAACAACATGTCGGATGATGTTTTATTCCCAGCAGAAGATTAACAACATGTTGGATGATGTTTTATTCCCAGTAGAAGATTAACAACATGTTGGATGATGTTTTATTCCCAGCAGAAGATTAACAACATGTCGGATATTGTTTTATTCCCAGTAGAAGATTAACAACATGTTGGATGATGTTTTATTCCCAGTAGAAGATTAACAACATGTCGGATATTGTTTTATTCCCAGTAGAAGATTAACAACATGTCGGATGATGTTTTATTCCCAGTAGAAGATTAACAACATGTTGGATATTGTTTTATTCCCAGTAGAAGATGAACAACATGTCGGATGATGTTTTATTCCCAGTAGAAGATTAACAAAATGTCGTGTAGCCCACATAGTGCTACGAGTATGTGTCGCTATAGTGCCGGATTGTACTTGAACGCACCGTTTGTTCACGTGACACTTTACGTATGCACGCACGGTGACGTCTGAGCCTGTCCGGCCAATTCGAGTTGCGGCAATTCTTCTTACACGCTGCTGGCGTCTTTCCCAGTAGGTGTGTGAGAAACGTCAGAGGAGGCTGCAACAGGTTGGTCCCGAACAAACTCATTCAAACGCCATCAGGTGTTTCTTGTGACTTATGACTGTCGTCATATATTTTAGACACGTCTATGCCCACCGTGGGCGCTGTGAACGTCATTGCAGGCGGACTCCTACCTTGGATTGGTGAGTCTGCCTGTTTGTGGCTGTGCCTACATTGGTGCATCCACTGCTGATGCTGACGCTGTCAGTTGAATGGTTTGATTTTGTGTTTTGAATTCAGCAACATACTGTAAGTGCATAGAGTGTTGCATTGATATGTTTTCTATTATTGTATGTGTTGCTTAAGTAACCTGAACAGATTTTGAAGTGATTTGAACTGTGTGCACCAAGTTAATGGAAGTAGTGAAAATAACCAAGGGTTCATGAATCCTGATGATTATTTTGACTGATGATTGGCTTTGCTGTTTTGATGCAGGCCAGGTGTGCCCTGTGGGGTACAAGGAATTGGATGGTGAGCTAGAACAAGAGCCTGAACCGCTACCCGGATTGTCTCCTCTACAGTCTGGTAGGAGATTGTTGCAGCCAGCTGCTCCCACCGTTGTCCATTCAAACACACAATGCACATTTGGACTTTCAGCACTCATGGACTCAAAAAGAACTGATATATTTATACATATGGACAATTCTCATCTCTTTGAACCACAAACCTTGACTTGGATAACTGGGAGCGAAGACAGCGAAACTGGCTGGGTTGAATGAAATCTTATTTGTTGCAACCTTTTGAATAATCTGAACAGCTGTAAATATTGTACATTGTGCCATGTCACTGTTAATAATAATCCACCTGTTATCCAAACTTATAACATTTGTCGCTGTTCACTGTATCCCCACCTCCTCCAGCAGTTACCTAGACTTCTGATTTAATTGCCCAGATCAATAGTCTCTACACTCTTACATATAAGGTTGGTTACAGTCGGATGATGTTTTATTCCCTGTAGAAGATAAACAACATGTCGGATGATGTTTAATTCCCAGTAAAAGATTAACAACATGTCGGATGATGTTTTATTCCCAGTAGAAGATTAACAACATGTTGGATATTGTTTTATTCCCAGTAGGAGATTAACAACATGTCGGATATTGTTTTATTCCCAGTAGAAGATTAACAACATGTCGGATGATGTTTTATTCCCAGTAGAAGATTAACAACATGTTGGATATTGTTTTATTCCCAGTAGAAGATTAACAACATGTCGGATATTGTTTTATTCCCAGTAGAAGATTAACAACATGTTGGATGATGTTTTATTCCCAGTAGAAGATGAACAACATGTCGGATGATGTTTTATTCCCAGTAGAAGATTAACAACATGGCAGATGATGTTTTATTCCCAGTAGAAGATTAACAACATGTCAGATGATGTTTAATTCCCAGTAAAAGATTAACAACATGTCGGATGATGTTTTATTCCCGGTAGAAGATTAACAACATGTTGGATATTGTTTTATTCCCAGTAGAAGATAAACAACTTGTCAGATGATGTTTTATTCCCAGTAGAAGATAAACATGTCGGATGATGTTTTATTCCCAGTAGAAGATAAACAACATGTCGGATGATGTTTTATTCCCAGTAGAAGATAAACATGTCGGATGATGTTTTATTCCCAGTAGAAGATAAACAACATGTCGGATGATGTTTTATTCCCAGTAGAAGATAAACAACATGTCGGATGAAGTTTTATTCCCAGTAGAAGATAAACAACATGTCGGATGATGTTTTATTCCCAGTAGAAGATTAACAACATGTTGGATATTGTTTTATTCCCAGTAGAAGATAAACAACTTGTCAGATGATGTTTTATTCCCAGTAGAAGATAAACAACATGTCGGATGATGTTTTATTCCCAGTAGAAGATAAACAACATGTCGGATGATGTTTTATTCCCAGTAGAAGATAAACAACATGTCGGATGATGTTTTATTCCCGGTAGAAGATTAACAACATGTCGGATGATGTTTTATTCCCGGTAGAAGATAAACAACTTGTCAGATGATGTTTTATTCCCAGTAGAAGACAAACATGTCGGATGATGTTTTATTCCCAGTAGAAGATAAACAACATGTCGGATGATGTTTTATTCCCAGTAGAAGATAAACAACATGTCGGATGATGTTTTATTCCCAGTAGAAGACTAACAACATGTCGGATGATGTTTTATTCCCAGTAGAAGATAAACAACATGTCGGATGATGTTTTATTCCCGGTAGAAGATTAACAACATGTCGGATGATGTTTTATTCCCGGTAGAAGATTAACAACATGTCGGATGATGTTTTTTTCCCGGTAGAAGATAAACATGTCGGATGATGTTTTATTCCCAGTAGAAGATAAACAACATGTCGGATGATGTTTTATTCCCAGTAAAAGATTAACAACATTTCGGATATTGTTTTATTCCCAGTAGAAGATTAACAACATGTCGGATGATGTTTTATTCCCAGTAGAAGATTAACAACATGTCGGATGATGTTTTATTCCCAGTAGAAGATTAGTAACATGTCGGATGATGTTTTTTTCCCATTAGAAGATTAACAACATGTCGGATGATGTTTTATTCCCAGTAGAAGATTAACAACATGTCGGATGATGTTTTATTCCCAGTAGAAGATTAACAACATGTCGGATGATGTTTTTTTCCCATTAGAAGATTAACAACATGTCGGATGATGTTTTTTTCCTAGTAGAAGATTAACAACATGTCGGATGATGTTTTTTTCCTAGTAGAAGATAAACAACATGTCGGATGATGAAACTGAGGGTTTTTATCAAAGGAAAACATTATTGCAGCAACATGTCTGTAAGCGGCTGGAACAGGAGCAACAAAGAGCAGAAAAAGTAACAAATAGAAGAGCTTATGGCAACAGGTCAGTAACATGAGGAGCATTTCAGAGAGGCAGAGTCTCAGATGGAAAGATGGACAGAGCTTCACCAATCTGAGACAAACCAGAAATAAAAGCTCAGAAAATTGTTCCATAGGCTTTGGAAATACCACCTTCTACAGGGTATAGTATAATCTGTAGATTCAGAGAATCAGGAGGAATCTCTGTGCGCTGGGGGACAGCAAACCTAAAGGATATATAAAATTTTTATTTCAGGTAGATGGATGATGAAAAAACCAAGAATGAAAAAATATGTAAAAGTAAAAGATGGAAAGTGTGAAAAATAAATAGTATAAAAATCAAACATATGAGAGTAAAAAGGGGGAAATAAATGAACAAATAAATAGAAAGAAAGAAACTTACTTAAAGCAAAACAGGTAATAACACCAACAATGAGATATTAATTTAACATGATAAATTTAGTAAATAAATTGTTTCTGTAATGTTTTTTTTCTTAATTAATGTAAGCTCTTTAGAGAGGTTTATTTTAAAATAATTACATGAACAAATCATTGCTTACTATTTTAATTTGAAAGAGACCCTTTTAACATTTTAACAGGCATCAATTGCATTTACTGAAAATGAAGACTTCTTAAAAAGAAAACTTATGATGATTCAGTAAAGAAGTTTAGTTCTTCAACCTGAAGGACGCAACAGTTTTAAAAGCTGAAAAACGCATGAAAAGGTTCAGTCATGCAGCACAAACAACAGGAGGAAGAACAACCGCCTTACAACACAAAGCAGCACAAATAATTATGTAGGTAGGATGCAGTGAGTCATCAGAGCCTTTTTTTACTCCAACCTGCAGAGCTGCATTGCATCGCTACTGTTTCACCGCCAGATGATTCAGTCTGTGCCGAATTTAAAGCCTCGAGTCAACAGACATCAATAACCAGAGGCTGTCAAGTCTGAAGTTCATGTTAAACTGATTAAAATGTCTTTTCCACACATCTCATGAACAAACAGCCTGATGAACAATGTTTCTTTTATTAAGCTTCCGTTTCCGTACCGGTTGTGCTTCAGACGCTGTTATTCCAGTTCCAGTTCTTACATTCATCTTTACGGATTCAGCAGAGATACATTTATTTATTTATTACTTTATTTATCATTTAAAACCACAGTTGTTTTTTTATTTTTTTATTTTTCTTTGGTTGCTGTTTTCAACATTTTATGCGTCTTCTTCGGGTGTTTTTTATTTGGCGGCTTCCGGTCATTTTCCTCCGGTTCCTTTTCTTCTTCTCTGTTTTGTTCACTTCTCTGGTAGCGTGTCAGCTATACAACCCAACACTGCCCCCGGTGGTTTCCTGTGGAATTCTCCGGTTCTCTGCCTCAAGTGACTAAGCTCCTTAAAAACAGACCAGTTTTAGCTTGAAACTGTCTACGAATCTGTCTTCTGTGTTGAGAGTACATGACCCGCTAACGTAGCATCATGTGTTTGGACAGCAGAAGAAACACTAAGTTAACAACCTTTTCCGCATCATTTTTGTTTACACTTTACAATGAGTTGATCATTTAGTTTAGTCAATTGGTCTAAATAAAAATGTAGGAAATTTTCTCAGCAGATATTTGTGCTTAAACTAAACATAGAGATTTAATAAGTTAGCACAACTTAAAAATCTGCTTCTATGGTAGATAAAAACTACAAGGCTGATGCCCGGACATGATTAGCGTGAACACACCACTGTGCATGCCTGTTGAAGTCGTTGGAGGAACGAGCAGAGCTCAGAGTCAGGGAAGAGTTTAACTGTTTTATTCACAGCAGAAATAACTGCATGACAAGACGGGAAAAAAAAAACGTTTTACACAACACTAAATGCTGCTCTGTTTGTTAAGATCTGTTTTATGTGTCAACAGGCACTGGTTTTCAGAAATTTAAATTTTTTCTTTTAAAATCAATTTAATATTTTTGTGGTGTTGTTGGTTTGAGCAGCATTAGCTTCACGGCCAGGCCACTGTAAGCGACCGAGAACGTATTTGGCTTGTTAAACAGCCATTCCAGCAGCAAGTACAATTTACAAAACACCATTGACGATGTTAATATTGTTATGTGGAAGGAGAAAGCAGAAAAGTGTGTCTTTAGGTGAATTTTGTCACTACAAACAAACAGAACATTTTTACTAACCGACTAGAATGGTTGCAGACAACGTGATGAAGATTGTCACAACAAGAGGTGGAATACTTGCAAAGATCGTCCTGAAGGGAACAGAGTTCCTAACAGATGTACTGGAGGGAACAGAGGTCCTAACAGATGTACCGGAGGGAACAGAGGTCCTAACAGATGTACCGGAGGGAACAGAGGTCCTAACAGATGTACCGGAGGGAACAGAGGTCCTAACAGATGTACCGGAGGGAACAGAGGTCCTAACAGATGTACCGGAGGGAACAGAGGTCCTAACAGATGTACCGGAGGGAACAGAGGTCCTAACAGATTCTGCTTTTTATACATTTCCACTCAAAGCTTCTGTTTTCATCTCATTCAGCATTGTGAGTTTGTTACTAAACATTATTTATTCATGAACTCATGAGAGTCTTACCTTTGTGCTTGTTTGATTATACAATATAGTCATATATAACATTTTAATAAAACCTTAAAACGTCACCAAGCAGATCAAAGAGTCTGAACATTACAACACGATTCTTTGCTTGTTCCTGACATACGTGTTATGTAAACATGGTTTCCAGCTCTCACTGTGTTCCCGCTCTGCACCGCTGTCCTCCCCGTCTTCTAAGACTCCCTTTAGTTTGAATGTGAATCCCTGGAAATGTTTCCTGCTTTGTTTCAGAGCAGAACAGAAGTAATCCATCACTTCAGCGCTGAGGCAGTATTTGGTTGTTTCGGCACCAACAAATCAAGGAGCTTTTTTTATCATTAAATGTTTCCATGTGAACAACTAGTTCACAGTGGAACTAATAAAATAAAGACAATATTTTTGGCCACACGCTGCTTCCGTCAGGGCTTAATAATTAAATGAATGAATAAGAAGTGACAACATGGCTGATAGACTTTTAGCTATCAGCAAGAGGCTAATAAACTCATGAATCCACATCAGACTGCAGCTGTTTTACTGCATGTAGAAAACCTTTATCTTTACTTCTCTTCCTGATCTGGTGGCTTGTTTTACTTTTTATTTGTCGTCTTCATTCAGAGCTGATGGGTACCGGCGGGCTAAGCGGCATGCGGCTTTGGCTGTTGCCGAGGCAAAAACCCGGGCATGGGAGGAGTTCGGCGAGGCCATGGAGCAAGACTTCCGGACGGCTTCGAGGCGATTCTGGTCCACCATCCGGCGGCTCAGGAGGGGGAAGCAGTGCTCCATCAATACTGTGTACAGTGAAGGTGGGGAGCTGCTGACCTCAACTCGGGACGTAGTGGGTCGGTGGAAGGAATACTTCGAAGACCTCCTCAATCCTACCAACACGTCTTCCGATGAGGAAGCAGAGCTGGTGGACTCAGGGGTGGACTCTCCTATCTCTGGGGCTGAAGTCGCTGAGGTGGTCAAAAAGCTCCTTGGCGGCAAGGCCCCGGGGGTGGATGAGATTCGCCCGGAGTTCCTTAAGGCTCTGGATGCTGTGGGGCTGTCTGGCTGACACGGCTCTGCAGCATCGCGTGGACATCGGGGGCAGTACCGCTGGATTGGCAGACTGGGGTGGTGGTCCCCCTTTTTAAGAAGGGGGACCGGAGGGTGTGTTCCAATTTCAGGGGAATCACACTCCTCAGCCTCCCTGGTAAGGTCTATTCAGGGGTCCTGGAGAGGAGGGTCCGCCGGATAGTCGAATCCCGGATTGAGGAGGAGCAGTGTGGTTTCGTCCTGGTCACGGAACAGTGGACCAGCTCTATACCCTCTTTGGGGTCCTGGAGGGGGCATGGGAGTTTGCCCAACCAGTCTACATGTGCTTTGTGGACCTGGAGAAGGCATTCGACCGTGTCCCCCGGGGGCTCCTGTGGGGGGTACTCCGGGAGTATGGGGTAGCGGACCCCCTTGTATGAGCTGTCCGGTCCCTGTACGACAGGTGTCAGAGCTTGGTCCGCATTGCCGGTAGTAAGTCGGATTCCTTTCTGGTGAGGGTTGGACTCCGCCAAGGCTGCCCTTTATCACCGATTCTGTTCATAACTTATATGGACAGAATTTCTAGGCGCAGCCGAGGTGTTGAGGGGATCCGACTTGGTGGCCTCAGGATTGGGTCCCTGCTTTTTGCGGATGACGTGGTCCTGTTGGCTTCATCTGGTCGTGATCTCCAGCTCTTGCTTGAGCAATTTGTGGCCGAGTGTGAAGCGGCTGGGATGAGAATCAGCACCTCCAAATCTGAGACCATGGTCCTCAGCCGGAATAGGGTGGATTGCCCTCTCCGGGTCGGGAGTCAGGTCCTGCCTCAAGTGGAGGATGGATGGTGTTGGAGCATGGGGACAACAGAAACCTGCAGGATACCGGCCCTGGAGAGCTGCAGTTTGACACCTGTGGTCTACAGGAACAGTTCTCCAGGATCATCTAAGGACTTTCCTAAAACTCTTCTTCAGATGTTTCTGTCCAGATGATCCCACACTGATTCAGTAAGGTTCAGGTCCAGTTGTCTGTTATGTGTGGACACAACTCTGGTTCATCTTTGGAGATTTTTTCTTTATTCCTGAATGATTCATAAATAAGAGTTAAATGGTTGAAGGATGCTTGTTTTCTTTCGGAGGATCTGGATTAGTCCACAGAGCTGAACTACCAGGTTTATTTATTCTGACATGAAGCATCTGAAACTCTTTTTCTTCTTAATGAAACGCTTCATTCATGTAAAGCTGGTTAAATCCCGCCATCTAGTGACGGCAGTGAGTAACTGCAGAGCTGTTCACACTGCAGCACGTTTTTATTTAACATCACTTTATCAGGAAAAAGCCAGTTTTCATCTGATTTAACACCTGAAATGTTCATTTCATTAAGTTCAGAATAAACATTTTATATTTCCAGGATATTTTAAAGGAATAAAGCACAAAAGAGACAAAGATAAAAAATAAAGTCAGTTTATTTTCATCTTTATTGCAAAGTCCTGCAAGGCAGAGATGAAAGATGAAGATGGCACTTCTCTTAAACTTTACCATCTTATTTCACAGAAACAAACGTCTCAATATTAAATACACTTTTCATTTAAACTCCAGCAGCAATAAAAAAAAAGGGGGATGGATTTTAAATGTCTGTATAAATTAAACCTCATTGATCACAAAGATGTTAATTTTGGAAGAAGAGGCCCGAAGTTGGAGGTAAAACCTGCAGAGTCCAGAGAGCAGAGTCCACGTTCAGGTCCACTCTAGTCCACCTCCTCCACAGTGGGCCCCTGGCTGTGGGCTCTTGCCTGCTCTCTACAAGAAGCGGCGGGCGTCCCTCCCTGATACAACTTGCTGATGACGGGGTTGCAGACTTTCTCCATCTCTTCCTGCTTGTGTTGGTACTCTTCTTTGTCAGCCAGCTGGTTGTTCTCCAGCCAGCTGATGGTCTCCTGACACTTGTCCATCACCTTCTTCTTGTCCTCCTCGCTGATTTTGCCCTTCAAGCTGTCGTCCTGCACGCTGCTCTTCACGTTGAAAGCCAAGGACTCCAGGGAGTTCTTGGCGGCGAGCTTGTCCCGCTGCAGGTCGTGCTCGGCTTTGTATTTCTCGGCGTCCTGCACCATCCTGTCGATGTCCTCTTTGCTGAGCCGTCCCTTATCGTTGTTGATGGTGATCTTCTTCTCTTTGCCGGTGCTTTTGTCCACCGCCGACACGTTCAAGATGCCGTTGGCGTCCACGTCGAAGGTGACCTCGATCTGCGGGACCCCTCGCGGAGCGGGCGGGATTCCCGTCAGCTCGAACCTGCCCAGCAGGTTGTTGTCCTTGGTCATGGCTCTCTCCCCTTCGTAGACCTGGATCAGGACCCCGGGCTGGTTGTCAGAGTAGGTGCTGAACACCTGGGTCTGCTTAGTGGGGATGGTGGTGTTGCGTTTGATCAGGGGCGTCATGACTCCTCCGGCCGTCTCGATGCCCAGCGACAGAGGCGCCACGTCCAGCAGCAGCAGGTCCTGGACGTTGCCCGAGGTGTCGCCCATCAGGACGGCGGCCTGGACGGCGGCGCCGTAAGCCACCGCCTCGTCCGGGTTGATGCTCTTGTTCAGCTCCCGGCCGTTGAAGAAGTCCTGCAGGAGCTTCTGGATTTTGGGGATTCGGGTGGAGCCTCCCACCAGGACCACGTCGTGGATCTGAGCCTTGTCCATCTTGGCGTCCCTCAGGGCTTTCTCCACCGGCTCCAACGTTCCCCTGAACAGGTTGGAGCACAGCTCCTCAAAGCGAGCCCTGGTGATGGAGGTGTAGAAGTCCACGCCCTCGTACAGAGAGTCTATCTCCAGACTGGCCTGGGAGCTGGAGGACAGGGTCCTCTTGGCCCGCTCGCAAGCTGTGCGCAGCCTCCTCAAGGCTCTCTTGTTCTGGCTGATGTCCTTCCTGTGTTTCCTCTTGAACTCCTCCACAAAGTGGTTGACCATGCGGTTGTCAAAGTCCTCTCCGCCCAGGTGAGTGTCTCCGGCCGTGGCCTTCACCTCAAAGATGCCGTCGTCGATGGTCAGGACGGACACGTCGAAGGTGCCTCCTCCCAGGTCGAAGATCAGGACGTTGCGTTCTCCGGACCTGCCTTTGTCCAGACCGTACGCGATGGCGGCTGCCGTGGGCTCGTTGATGATCCTCAGCACGTTGAGTCCCGCGATGACGCCCGCGTCTTTGGTGGCCTGTCGCTGGGAGTCGTTGAAGTAGGCCGGGACCGTGATGACAGCGTTGGACACCTTCTGGCCCAGGTAGGCCTCCGCCACCTCCTTCATCTTGGCCAGGACCATGGAGGAGATCTCCTCGGGGTAGAAGGCTTTGTCCTCCCCTTTGTACTCCACCTGGATTTTGGGCCTCCCTCCTTCTGAAAGCACCTTGAAGGGCCAGTGCTTCATGTCCGCCTGCACCACCGCATCGTCAAACTTCATTCCAATCAGCCTCTTGGCATCAAACACCGTGTTGCCGGGGTTCAGAGCCACCTGGTTCTTGGCCGCGTCCCCGATCAGCCTCTCCGTGTCGGTGAAGGCCACGTAGCTGGGGGTGGTCCTGTTGCCCTGGTCGTTGGCGATGATTTCTACTTTTCCGTGCTGGGAAAACCCCGACACAGGAGTAGGTGGTGCCCAGATCGATGCCGACCGCCACGCCTTTAGCTGCACATATCTTGCTGCGTCCACGTCCTCTTCTAAACGTGCACAGACACAAGCAGGACAGAAGACAGCAATCATCAGAGGACTGACTTTATCTGCAGTTCATTTCTCTCATTCTGGACTCACTAAAAACTACTTCTGATCTCGGACCGTCAGGAAAAATTCAGGCTCAACTGCTTCTTCCAGGAGACACAAAGGACGCTAAAGCGTCTGATGAATGACTGTAGAATAGAACAGAATAGAATAGAATGTACTTACTGCTGAGTGTTGATGGTCTGAGCTGTATAGAGAATCATTCTTCTTCCTCTGCTGATGTTTCTTTTCTTCTTCTTCTGCTGTTGATTCTTTTTTTAACTTCTTCTTCTTCTGGTTTTTAGTTCTTCTTCGGCCGCTGATCTCTGATCTCTTTCTCAAACTGTCTCTGCTCTCAGACTCGCTGCTTTATATCTGTGGAAACTGAACGTCTGGTTGTTTCCAGACGTTTCACTCACAGCTCCGTGAAGTTACCCAAAACGCCACATACAACTTCCGGTTTGCCTCTTCAAAATAGTACAGATTCAGGGATACTTTAAACAGCAGTTGGTTGGAAAGTGTTGTGCTTGTCTTTTATTTTGAAGACTCATAATATTATTTCTGGTATCTTTGAATGACTTGACAGATTTTTCTGGAAACTTCCGCCAATGAGAGGCGCGAGCGCAGCTTCTGTTTTAGTGAGTTTTCCAGTTACTGGAGGAGAATTTTCTGGAGAAACGGAGCAAAAAACGGGACAGAAACGGTTTGATTTCCAGTTTAATCTGGTTCTGATGTTCAGCTGAAAGAAAAGAAGAGAAAAATGTTTGATTTAAATAATTTTAGATTTGTTACAATTTTTTTTTTTTTTTTTTTTTTACAAAAGTGAAAAGCAGCTGCTGATATTGTTTATTTAATCGTTTCCTATAGATAACGTCATGTTTAAGGCAGTAAAATGTGATTTTTGGAGCAAACATGTTTCATAAAAACATGAAAAAAGTTTAAAGAAGAAAACAAAACTCATATTCACCTCTGAAGTTACCAAACTTTCTGCTGCGCTCACGCCAGTCATTTACATCAGCTGATGGTTTTAATCCATTCTTAAAGATTAAGACCAAATGTAAACAAACAAATAAACAAATATTTACCTTGTAGTGAGAAACACCCCCTCTCAATGAGCGCAGTAACAGCATCTCGCCTGTAGGTGGCGTGTTTTCATTTATTCCACTAAGAACTTAGCAAACGCCGTCAGTACCCTGCTGATAAAAATAAAATATAGATATTAGAGAAAGAAAAAAATCAAACAGTGATACTTAAATGGTCTGTTTGTGGTCAGACAGAAATATTACGACCAGTTCTTGATGGGTGGAGCTTCAGCTGCTTCAGCGATCCTCTCCACCTGCCCTGCATCTGCTAATCTGCAGTCAGGTGTATGTAGCTGCAGCAGTTTCCCTGCCAGACCTGAAGCCTCGAAGCTTCAGACTGGATCTGTCTGCCTTCTCACCACCTGCATTTACCTGCCGGTCGGCTGCATGGTCTTCTGCCTGTCGGGTTCTTAATAATCCAAGCAGAACGGGTTCTGTATTGCAGCTTTCAGACTATTGTGGCTCATCTCTGGAATGAATCTAACTTTGATTCTCCTTCCCAGCTGAACTGAATGAACCACAAGCTCCTCCTGCAGCTCATTACTGCACATCCACATGCAGCGTTGCAGTTACAGTGTCTGCTCTCTGGGCTCCTTGTATCACTGCTTTGTGGAAACTTTAGAAGTGCAGCAAAGAAAGAAGTGAAAACACACCTTTCCACAAATCCCCTCAATCCTAGAAATCCCGATTATAAATACTGATCCAGACTGACTAGAGCAAGTTTTCTCCTGTAAACTACAAATAAAGTTGTGATATTTAACTTTTTAATGAGTCAGAATGAAGCAGAGATCTACTATATTCTTGAACTTAATGGATCTTTTCTAAACTTCTGACTGCATGTGATCAATATTTCAGCTTATTTAATCAATCAGAACAGAGAAAACCATGTCTTGGTATTCCTTCCTTACTTTCCTTCTTTATAGTTTCCATCAAACTGTCCTGTAACGTCCTGGAAGCAACGTTTGCTGATCATCTTCAGTCTGAATAAATAATTCTGAACGTTTATTTATTTCAAAGCCAGAAGCACATTTTAGATTAAAATAAAAGGTAACAATAATTTATTCCAAATATTTATTAATCCATGGTTTTATATAAGACAGAATCTTCCTTCAGTAAACTCTTAAGGTGTATTGAGCCTTTGGAGGGAAACACAGCCGTTGATCTCTTTCTCAAACTTTCTGCTTTATATCTGGACGTCTGGTTGTTTTCAGATGTTTCACAGGCAGCTCCACAAACCACTTCCTGTTTGGCTCTCCAAAATAATACAGATGCAACCCTTGATAAGATTTAACTTAATAAAATAATTCAATCCTTAATAGACACAGATAACCCTTCTTCCTCTGGCTGTGTCCCTGCCTACATCATACACATCACACATAGGACACGGTGGGGTGGGTGGGGTCAGTGGGCTTGGCTTAGACCACAGTGGGGGGATTCTCGGCGGACCCCTGCGACTGCCATCTCACTAGATTTTAATGGCCACATAGACATCAATATACATTTTGGGCCTCGTGGGGACAGGAACACGGGCTGTGGGTGGGTGGACAGGAGCCACGGCGTTGGTCCTTCTCCCATCCCCTCCCTTTGTGACATCCACCCCTCCACCTTGTAGAAACGTGTTGAATAAACTTGCTGCTCTCGCCAGAAACGGACTCTTTCACACAATAAACTCAACTTAGGGTCAAAGATGATGAACTATTAAAGCCAATTCACAGTTTGAAAGGGGCTCTTTCTGTCAACTATAATCAAATCACTCTACTTCGGCCACAACCCATGGACTCAATCATTTCACTTTGGGAAGAGGACATAGGACAAACTATTTCAGAGGATCTCTGGACTCAAATTTTGTCACTAGTTCATAAATCATCTATTTGTGCCAGACATAGCTTAATTCAATGTAAACTTGTGCACTGTGCCTATTATACCAAAGCTTGCCTGCTAAGTTTTACGCCAATACTTCTCCTGCTTGTGATAGATGCCAACAATCCCCAGCCAACTTGACTTGAGCACACTGTTTGGCTTTGCCCTCAACTCTTTAGTTACTGGTCAAAGTCTTTGCCATTATATCAGATGTTTTTGAAAAGTTGACCCTAACCCCTTGACTGTCCTGTTTGGAGCCGCACCCCCTCAGCCTGTCTTATCTCCTTTCTCTCCTCACTAGCTTTTATGACTCTTCTTGTACGAAGGGTCATTGTAACGAAATGGAAATACCCTCAACCTCCCTCATATGTGCACTGGCTTCGAGATGTTTGATATTTTATTAAGCTAGAGAAAATCCGTTTTACTTTGAGAGGCTCCTCTGAAAGATTTTCTGAACTGTGGGACCCTCTCTTCAGAGTCCTTGGAAAGACCAAGTTTCCTGGCATTCCAGGCTAACGAGTTCCTTATATGTTGCTGGTATCTGCTTTACTGCTCTGGTACGAATGAACCTGACATTTTGGCACTTCCCCTGACACATGTCTTTCTCTTTTTTTAACTTTGTACAAGGTTTTTCTTAATGTAGTATGACATTCATGTTTTGCTTTATTCGCTGCTGTCAGTGTTACATTACAATGACAGTTGTTACTGTATGTCTTTGTTGTTTCTGTGTCCTTTTTATTATTATTTTTTGAATGAGGGGTGGGGGGGTTTATGTTCTAGTCTGCCTTTGTAAAAGTTACTGGTACAGTACCAATATAGGTCTATTCTCCTGCCTTAACTGTGTACTGCTTTGAAAATCAATAAAGTTGGGAAAAGAAAAAAAGAAAAAAAGATGATGAACTAGAGTCTAAGAATTGGTTCTGAACCAGCTGAGAGACCTGAACCAGAACTAAAAGCTTCCAGAGCTCCAGTTCCTGCTCCAGGGTCAGTTTTCTGTTTCTTGGTGGAAACCTCCAGCAATCCTGAACAGTTCAACTTCAACTCCAACATATAAAGACATGGATGGTAGAGAACTTTTCACAGCTTAAGCAGGACAAAACTGAACTTTTAAGTTTTAAAACAACGAGAGAGATTATTTAATCAGAATGACAACATCTGAATTCCTCTCGGTGTGTGAGAAATCTGGCTGTTCTTCTGGACTCTGATGGATTTTATTCCACATCAAAAATGGAACAAAAACATGTTTCTATCATCTAAAAAACATGGCCAGAGTCGCCCATTTCTCTCTCTTTGAGATTACTGTAATGCTCGCTCTCTGCTCTTCCGAAAAAGTCTGTTTCCAGCCTACAATTACTTCAGAACTCAGCGGCACGAGTTCTGACGAGGACCAGAGGGCGGGAACACATCACACCAGTGTTAAAATCTCTGCATTGGCTTCCTTAGTTGTTTATAATTGTCTTCATGGTCTTGGACCTTCTTATTTATCTTCCTACCTTCACATTATGAGTCTCCGTGGACCCTGAGGTCCTCTGGTACCGGCCTTTTCGTTGTTCCTGAAGTCAGAACTAAAACCCACGGCGAGGCTGCTTTCCACCATTATGGTCCTTGACTGTGGAACAGCCTGACCGAGAGCCTCCGGGAGACTCTTGGTTCTTTTAGAAAGAGGCTCAAGACCTTTTTTAGCTTCAATGTTAACTGAATTTTCACTGGATCTTAGTTTTTATTTATTTTTATGCTTATTTATTTATTTTTTTGTTTATTTATTTCTATTTAAATTTGATATCTTTTAACATTTTTTATGAAGTCCTTTATATGTATTGTTGATCCTATTTTTTCTTGTCATTTCTTAGGATTTTTACCTGCTGTTTTAACTCCAATGTTTTCCTTACGGGGATTAAATATTAAATATTTTTATATTTTATTCTGCTAATTTATGTTTAAAAAAAAAAAAAATCTCCATTCAGTTAAAGAGACAGTAGTAACGGAGTCATGTTATTGGTGGTGGGGTTGCTGTGTGTCCTTGTGTGTGTTTGTCTGTCTGAATGAAAAGTTGAGACTGTTTTTAAAATTATTATTAAATGCTACGTTATCCAGTTTTGCTTTACTATTATCTGCTTGTGGTTTATCGTGTAAAAGCACTTTGCGTTGCCTCTTGCACAAAATGCACTTATAAATAAAGTTTGATTTGATCGCCACATGTCGGATTTCTAAGCATAGACATCATATATACGTTCCGCTGATCGGTCTCAGCTGTTGCTGAATCAGTCCTTTTTATTGTCCACCAATCCACCATAATTGGGAAAGGGGAAACGTAACAGGGCGGAGCTGCACTCCATTGTTCATAATCCATGGCCAAAAAGTCCATAAAAACAAACACTTCAACCACACAAATTGTTAGGAAAACATGCATTAAGAACACAAAGATAAAAACATGCGTTGGTCACAAACATCTAAAATACAAAGGCAGCTCCTATCGGCCCGAGACAGAAACGGTGAAAAGGACCCGATACAGACCCTGGTGGTACACCTTTAGTTACAGGTACGATGTCAGAACTTAAAATTAGTAGTGTGACAAAGAAGCCTTGTCACACACCCTGCAGACCGACACCAAACACACACACACACACACCTGTACCTACCTGACGGTGGTCCTGAGGACCATCACGCCACCAGAGACACACCCACGGTACCGGTTAGCAGCCGCATTCCCGACGTTCCACCTACTGTTAGCAGATCATTAGGGGAGCACACCCAGTTGTCTCCTTACTAATACTGGGAATAAGCTGCTGGACAGTTACTTACCGTGCATCTCCAGGCCTGCTGGTAGTTTGTGAAAACCGAGGCAACGCTCGGGCCGCGTTTAAGACGTCAACCTGTCGCAATGCGGCAGTGACGTCACCGTCACGTGATGCACTGAAACGCCGTATCACATGAATAATCCTGTTTATTTTGACCTGTGTTATGATGATTCTACTGATGTTGGGAATGTTTAAATGTGTTTCCTTTGTGGAATGTTTTGGTATGCATATTTGTTATGGAGAACAAACGGTGTTTCAGAAAAAGCCTACTATCTGTGGTAACTGGGAAGCTTCCTGTTAGGGGAGGAGCTTGATGTTTATAAGGAGCTCATTTCTGAGCTGGCAGGGTGGCGAGTAGGTTGGAATGTGTATTGTGAAGCTGGCATCTAGAGAACTATTGGTGAGATCTTGTACATATTGTAAATATTGTACATACTGGGACGGGACACTGTATATATTGCTGCACTTTGGAGGAGTTAGGGCTGGAAGATTAATCAGATTTTAATCTCAGTGACGATCTGGGTTTCCAACGATGATAAAAATAAAAGGGTGTGATTTCTTTCCTCTCTGCAGTTTCCTCTCCTGCTGTCTTCAGCTGCTAATCGAGCGTCTCTGGCGTTGCAGCGCTGTGCTGTAAACTCCTCCCACAGCCGCTTTGCTTTCATTCAGACACTGTTGCCAACTTGGAGACTTTCTCTCTAAATCTGGAGACTTTCAAACCCCCTTGGTGACTTTTTTGTTCAAAGCGACAAATCTAGCGACTTTTACTGGAGTTATTGGAGACTTTTCTGGTGTTTTGGCGAATGACGTGAAGGCTCATATTGTTCTGCAGTTACTGTAAGGAAGGAGCAGCGGGAGCCTCTCCCGTCCTAAAGCACCCGGCGGCCAGTCTCCCAGTCGCCTCCGGCTGCAGGTGCAATGTAGAATAATGGCAGTAGGTTGTGGAAGTTCACTACAACATAGTTTATATTTATCTATTGAGTTTACATCAGTATTTGCACTTTGTCAAGACAAAGCTTCATGTTGTTTGTTTTCTAAAAGATGTGGAATCCTAAAGACATTGTTTAAAAGCCTGTTTAATGTTAAATAAATTCATCTTGTTAAAGATAATGGAGAATTGTGTTAAATAATCCAGATCTCAGTTTCAGTCCAAATAATTGTGATGATTATTTTGACCATAATGGAGCAGCCCTAGGAGGAGTTGTAAATAAAGCACCTCAACGGAGCGATGACTGCACCATCATCCTTGTTAAGAGCACAGAACCGCGTGACAACCAGACTTTACACATTGACGCCTCGATGATAAGTAGTCAGAGAACCAATCACAGCCACTCGTATGGAAACCTAGATTGCGTAATCTATTCAGCAGAATATTGTGATCAACTGCAGATCCGGAGTGGGACTCATTTTCAGCCCTGGAGTTTTATGCCTCAGACCAGCCCACTATGACCTTTTAAAACCAACCAATGATAACCTTACATGTTAAGTCTACACTTGCACACTGCTCTGCAACCCCTTTTAATCCAGTCTAGTTTTCTAAAATATCTCCAATTTAGTGCAAGTAAGGATTGTTTCATAATTCAGATTTATTTCAACTCAGATGTTGTTGAACATCTCCAACACATCTTTTAGAACAAAATCAGAATCTACATTCTGTTCAATAAATGTTCATAGATGTCCAAACCTTAAAGATAAAGTCATACATAAAATATTAAACATTAAATAGAAGATAATAGAAAGAGTTTTACTTTCTAATAACACTATAAACTCTTTTTTCACTGTAAGTAAACAGTTTCATCACAACTTCACAAAAATAAAAAGCAGAGTTAAAGGGGAAATCTCCAACTCTATTCTTTACATCAGAATTTCCTTTTCTGAATATTAAATATCAAGCAAATTAGTGTCCATGGAGATCTAATCCTTATGAATAAAGAATAAAAACTGCTCTGTTCTCTGCAGGTTTGTTATTAACAGTCTAATGATGCTTGGTGATAAACAAATGATAAATAAATAAATAGGAAAACCAGCGGCCCTTGCTGCCCAAACATAAGTCCGGCCCACCAGGAATTATCCCGGTCCTCCCGATCAGACACACACAATGCTTTTGATAAGTCAACAAATAAAGCAGCACAATAGTTTGTTCTGATCTAAAGCTGTGATTCTATCAGTAGTGATGAAGGTGATGGCTGAAGCAGTGCTGTGGTTGGGTCTAAATGAGAGACATGTCATGTCCATGTTAGCATGCTCTGACCCCCCTCCTCCTTTCAGGGTGGAGCCTGCTGGAGAAGCATGGTTGAGACCAGGTCTGAGGAAGTGTAAGTGTGTTTTTCACTGGATTCATCACATTCAACCATCTTCACACCGTCCCATCACTCATTCATCAGTCACATCAAAGTGTCAATAGATCAATAAGTGCAGCTGGATTGTGTTTGTTCTCTCCATCAGATTCCTGTCCACTCACCATCGACGTCAACACAGTGAGCAGAAGCCTCAAACTGTCTGACAACAACAGGAAGGTGACGTTTGTGGAGGAGTTTCAGTCATATCCTGATCATCCAGACAGATTTATTAATCCTCAGCTGCTGTGTGAAAATGTTCTGACTGGTCGCTGCTACTGGGAGGTGGAGTGGAGAGGAGTCGTTTCTATAGCAGTGAGTTACAGAGAAATCAGCAGGAGGTCTGGGTTTGGATGTAATGATCAGTCCTGGAGTCTGATCTGCTCTGATGATGGAGGCTACTCTGTCTGGCACAATAACAGATACACACCCATCTCCTCCTCCTCCTCCTCCTCCTCCTCTGTCTCTAACAGAGTAGCAGTGTATGTGGACTGTCCTGCTGGCTCTCTGTCCTTCTACAGAGTCTCCTCTGACTCCCTGATCCACCTCCACACCTTCATCACCACATTCACTCATCCTCTCTATGCTGGATTTGGAGTCTGGCCCTGGTCTGGTTCCTGGTCTGGTTCCTGGTCTGGTTCCAGGTCTGGTTCCAGGTCTGGTTCCTGGGTGTCTCTGTGTGGAGTGTAAAGACTCTGCTGGCAGCAGAGAAGCTGATGAACAGATGCTTCAGGCTGTACATGTCTGTCTCTTTCACTCAGAAACATCTTTTCAGATTCAGTTTGTGTGTGAAACTCTTCTAAATGATTCTTGGAAACTTCTTCCTCTTCAGTCCTTTAAAGATGGAAGCTGAGCTTCTTCCAGGATCCACATGTTGTTTTTCTGTCTGTTTCCAGTCAAAGCTTCACACTGAGTATCAGGATGTTGTGTTCAGCTCATGTCGGCTGCAGTTACATGTTGAATTAAAGATGCATTATTGATTTGTGTCACATTCTCCAAATGTTTCCTTTTATCTCAATAAAAACTCTCACAATCATTTCAGTCTTTATTTCTTCTAGTTTGCTCTTAATATCAGAAAGTGAAATGATTTCAGAGCATTTCATTCTAATGTTTGATGCTTCCTGGAATTACTTTCACTTTCATTTCTTCCTTTTTCTCAAATTCTACCTAAAGAAAGAAAAGAAAGGTTAGACGTCGTCATTAGCTTGGAAGTCAAACAAGTCAAAGTCCGTCCCACTTCTGGGACGTCCGTCTGTCCAGTTAGGACCTAACACTGATTGTGGATCAGTTCCACCTGATCAAACTGATCCACAATCTATGAAAGTATGAAACTACAAGTGTTGTGTTGTCAGTAAAAGCAGAAAGATCCAGCTGAAGATCTTAAGTCTTACTATTCCAGTACACATACTTAGTGGCCGATCACACGCACTTATCAATACTTTCCAGATGAAATCAGCAAACTGCCAGAAACATTCAAAGGGCTTTTATTGATTGAAAAGTGTCTTGTTTTAATGAGAAGGACAGGAGAGCGTCCGCTTGTCTGATGGCTGTGTTTAATGTTGTAGAAAAGGTGATCCAGACGCGACACGCTGGTTAGAACACACCGCTGCTGCAGAACACTGCTGCTGACGTTTTGTCATGTCTCAGTAAAGTGTGGGAGGAATTCCCAACAACATGACACAGCTGAGAGTTGAATGTGGACAAGAAGACAAAACAAAGGCCAACATTTCTAGCATCACTGACACAGACGCTACAAGCTGAGGAGCCTCCTCTCTGCTGACGTCTCTTTGTATTTCCAGCAGAAAAACATCCACAAGAGGAAAAGACTGGAAAGCCTTCTGAGAGGCTCGTCTCCTCCAGCTGATAGAAACAATCATAGTGAGCATCTGAAAAGAATCACTTTAGTGTACAAAGCATTGATGGGCCACCAGCTCTCATGTGAACGTGGAGTTGGGCTTTTGCAGCGTTTCCCTGCACATCATTGGGGAGAGGCGTCCCGCCATGTGGCCTGTTTCTCTGGAACTTTGGCTGAAACTTTTAGCGCATATTTTCCAGGAATACGGCTTCTGGCCGCTGTGGCTTGGCATGTGGACGCTTCCCACTGAGACATTTTCCACAGGTGTGACAGGAAGAAGGCCTCTCACCTGTGTGGCTTCTCATATCAACAGTCAGATGACTTGTAGAAGAAAGCCGTTTTCCACAGGTAGTGCAGCTAAAAGGCTTTTTACCTGCATGGACTCTGCTGGGACAAGTCACTTTGCTACGCTGAGCCAAACCTTCACCACATATTCTGCATGAATATGTCTTCTGGCTTCTGCTGTGGGCCCACATGTTCTGTTCTGTGGAACGTTTAGCAGAGATTTTACAGGGAAACGCCGTCTCACCTGTGTGGATTCTTCTGTCTCATCATTTTAGATCTTCTAAAAACTTTTCCACCATCGTCACAGTTCACAAACTGTTCAGCCACGTCAGTCTGACATGGACTCTCTGACATTCCAGAGTTTTCCACAGTCCTGCTGTGACTTCCATCACGCTCACTGTGGTTCCTGTCAATGTTCCAGTCCTGTCCTGTTCATCCAGATTCATTCATTACAAAGCCTGTTTCCAATATTATCTTTTGTTTTTTGTTTTTTACTAAATGATTGAAGTTAAAATTCTTAAAATCCATTTACATAAAAAAAAAGTTTCTTTTTAGGCCATTTTTTTTTCTGCCATTAAAATGTGATTATTTAAAATGAATTAATTACAGTCTGTATTTTGATTATTTTGTTTATTAAGTCCCACCCTCTAAAAAATATTGAAACTTTTGTTTAAATATGTTCATAATTTTACACCTGAATATTTCTGCAGTTTTCCAATTTTTTCCTTTTCTTTTGGATTTTTTAAAATAAATTTATTAAAAATGGTGTTTTTGATAAGAATCCAGCAGTTTAGATCCATAATGAAACATAGAAAGTGTCTTGTTTATAACAATCTGCTGCTTGTGAGTTTTTCAGGTGAAACTCTGGTTAATTTTTTTCTCATTTTATTCCAGATTCTGTTTTGATACAAATGAAGCTGAATCTTAAAC
Source organism: Telmatherina bonti (assembly GCF_933228915.1). NCBI lineage: Eukaryota > Metazoa > Chordata > Actinopteri > Atheriniformes > Telmatherinidae > Telmatherina > Telmatherina bonti. The sequence continues at coordinate 34,604,611 of NC_136612.1, read as the reverse complement.
AGTCTGGAAAGAAACATTTTTCACTTTATTTTACATAAAAAGATCAAAATAAAATGAAAAATAATTTATGTTTAAATATTTAGTAATATTTGATGACGTTACCGTCAGCTGCAGCGTTGATCTGGACAGAACTGGACATGGTCCCTGCAGACCTGCAGGACCCGCTACCAGTCTGAGACTCCAGAGCTGGACTGTCAGATCCGGTCTGAGTCCCAGGAGCAGAAGGTGGACATAGAAAACCCGTCCAGGTCTCTGAAGTCCTGCATCATGTGGAAAGCTGCAGGTGGAAGCTGGAAGGTGCGTTTCCTCCTGTGACCAGCAGAGGGCAGCGTTTCTCTGAGCTGCAGTCTGAACAGAAGCCACTGATTTATTGGAAACTTGTCTTATTATTGCAGATCAATAATTATTATAAAGCTTGAAATCAGGGAAAAACTGACAAGATGAAATGATTTAAAAGAAAACAAATGAATAATTTTATCTTCATGAAGTCTTTCATGTAAAGTATCACTGCAGTGGACACATTAACAAGATTTTTTCTGATGTATCCATGAATGAGGATGGTATATTCATACTGAATCATATCAGAGAACATTAGTGAGTCATCCAACACACTTTTCTCCTCTAAAGAATCATGCTGCGTGTTAAAAGCTGTGATTTTAAAGCCCCTGCTGGTCGCTGCAACCCTTCTGGAACTCTTCCAAACATCCACACCAAACGGTTCTGATCCATTTTAACCCACAAAACTGGACCAAATGTAGGAAAAATCACCTCCAATGTTCCTCCAATCAAGCACCGAGACAAAACATGAATCAAAGTGGCTTCAGTTTTCTTTCATCCACCATATTGGACTGATGTGTGACGGATTTGGGTTTGCAGGGATGCACTCGATGCATCACTTTGTTTTGGATAAATGAGCGTCGAGCACAAAAACGGGAGGGTTTAACAAAACTGTTAATACTTCATTTTTTATCTAGCTGAATGAAAGAGGACACAACATGATGAAATGTCTTATTAGTGATTTTCCCGGTTCTCTCATTTCACCGTGAAACCGTTGCATCAGGTTGGAAGATGCTCGTAATGAAGGATCCAAACTGAAAGCACTGACAAAGAACACCATGCAGGATTAGAATCAGACATTTTGTCACATATATTAACATGCAAATTCATTAGAGCTGAAATGAAGTGTAAATCCAAGATTTTATAACATGTTGGAGTTAAATGGACCCACTGATATCAGCCCATGTTTCAATCTGTATCTCTTCACAGAGAAAAGTAAAAATGTGCAGGTTTAAACCTGAATAGAAGCAGAAATCCCAGGTCACTGGTCAAAATGATGAATGTTTGGAGAAACATGTCAGTGAGGAATAAAGAGAAGCAAACCAGAAAACATGATGCTTCAAATTTAGCAGCATGTAACAAAACAGAAGATCAATGAGAGAAAAGAAACTGTTTCTGTTGGTATTTAAACCGTTGTTTATCTTCTTCTACAATGATCTGTTTATATCTACTAGCTGTGGGTCCACATACATGGCAGCCACCGCATTTATGTCACAGTTTCACTACGGTGTCTCTGGAAGGACAAAGTGTGTGAAGTGAGAACCCTCTGAGCTGTAAAAGTGCAGAACCTGCTGTGTGTGATGGGTGCTAGAGAAGCGTTGGGATAAGGAACCCTTAAAAAGGCACATAGAAGAAGATATATACAGTTTTCAGGTCACCATTGTTAGCAGAATTCATCCACACAGCGTTCAACGTGAACATCAGCACAGCACACAAGTACTCTTTCTTTCTGTCAACCAAACATGTTTGTGGGAACGCAGCACTTTTATTTAGTCCACCTGACATTCATCATCTCATCAGGTGTGACACGTGATCATGGTGTCAAAACAAAAACAAACAAACATTGCTTAGAAAAAGGTTTGTGACAAGTTAGGATGGGAGCACATCTCAACACCCCCACTTGTTCACATACAAACAGAATCTATGATATAAACATACACATCATGTAGCCCAGTTGCAAAATAAAACATTTCAGACTCCAAACACAAACATCTGAAGCTTCATCAGCTTGACTTTAGTTGAAGGCTTTGTCAATATGTCTGCGACCACATCATTTGTTGGACAGTATTCCAAGGTAATCTGACCTCACAAAATGATATTTCACATCCACATGTTTCCAACGTTGTCTGTTTCCAGGACTCCTGGCTAAAGCTACAGCACCTTGATTGTCTTCATAAACAACACATGTGTAGTCCTGACCATCAAAAGCATGTAAAAGCTGTTTTAGGTAAAGGCACTCTTGGATAGTTGCAGCCGATGCCATATATTCAGCCTGACAGGTTGACGATGCCACTGGAGGTTGTCCTTTAGTTCTCCATGATACCAGTGGGCCATTGTTGTTTAAGCTAACACAATACCCTGTGGTCCTTTTCTGATCATCTACATCAGCAGCCCAACTGGCATCACTGGAAGCATATTTTAGGCTCTCGTCTTTGCTTTTCCCAAAACAGAGTTCTTTGTTTTGAGTTCCTTTAACATACCTTAAAACATGCTGAACAGTTGTCCGTTGTTCAGTCGTTGGTTCAGTGAAGTACTGGGACAGTTTACTCACTACAAAGCTTAAGTCTGGCCTTGTACAGGTTGCATGATAGATTCAACTTCCTACTGCTTCTCTATATTTTCTCACATCACTCATTTGTTCAGCATCATCGCTGTAGTAAAGCTTCTGCTCACATGGGGGCGCTCTCGGCTTGCAGTGTAACATAAAGAATCTCTCCAGTATTTTCTGGATGTATTTACATTGTGACATCTTCAGGCATCCATCACTTTGTTCAAATCAATGCCTAGAAAATATGTTCATTTACCAAGATCTTTCATTCTAAACTTGAATTTCAACATTTCTTTAACATCTTTCAAAACGTCTTCATCACTGGCAGCAATAATCAGGTCGTCTCCCCGTATGACGATGTGAACTTTTCCAGTAACTTTCTATAAACACAATGATCATCTGGGTTTTGTACAAACTGCGTCTCACACAAGCAGTCATGCAACAACTTGTTCCAATTTCACTCTGACTGTTTTAGGCCAGACAGAGATTTCTTCCATTTCTACACAAGTTTACCACTTCCTTCACGTTTGACTTCTTAACCTTCAGGTTTTCCACATAAATCTCACACTCCATTGGTGCATGTAAATATGCTGTTTTTACATCCATTTGGTGAACAATCAGACTTTCCTGTGCTGCTTTTTGTGCAACAACTCTAATGCTGGTCATGGAGAGAAAGTTTCATCATAGTTCACGCCTCTCTTTTGACGATAACCTTTAGCAACATCTCGCTTTGTATTAGTCAGTCCCATCATCGTTCTTTTTCATGGCATTTCCCCCCCACTACATCTCTGCCCTCAGGAAGAGTGGTCAGGGTGAATGTTGCATTGTCTTTCAGTGACTGCATTTCCTCATTCATAGCATTAACCCATTATCAGCATCAACTGAAGTGGTCGCTTCTTTGTATGTCTGTGGTAGATCACATAGAAGTCTAGAACAGGAGTCAACATTAGCCATGTCATCTTCAAAACAACAAGTATAGTCCCCATAATAATCCGGCTTGGTCCTCTTACAGGATAGCTCCTAACTTCAGATTTGTCTTTGTCTTCTTTCTTCTACCTCAGTTTTTATTTGGTCTGAATCCCACTCCACTGTACTGTGTTCAGTGACCACCTTTTGGTTTTCTGCTTTTTGTGGGTCAATGACTGGTGGGCTTTTTACTGAGTGTCTTTTACTTTGGATAACAAAATCATCCTCCTCAGCATCCAACATGTCTTCAGTGATGTCATTTATTCTCCATCCAAACTTTACAAGTCTGTGTTTTTGGATTTATCTGTTACTAGGATAGTAAACCAGCTAGGCTGGACTGTTTTTGTCGTATCCAACAAAAATGCCTTTTTTCACATCTAGAGTCCAGTTTGCCTCTATGATGCTTGTATGCATAACACACTTGTCCGAACTTCTGCATGCTGGCAATGTTGGCTTTTCTACCTGTTAACATATAGAAAGGAGTTTGTTTGGTACGATTGTTAAAGCACCTATTCCTCACTACTACAGCTGTCTGGACAGCAGCGTAGGTCCACAACATCTTTGGCAACCCGCTCTCGATGAGCATGCAACGGGCCATATCAACCAGGGCTCTACAGTTGCGTTCAGCTGTACCATTTTGGTGTGGTGAATATGGGGCTGAAGTCTCATGCCTAATACCACTCCTGCTCATTAATGCTTGATACCGTTTGCTCATGTATTCTGTTGTCAGACCTCCTTCGTCTTGTTTTGCCATAAGGAGCCGTATCGGCTAAGAATTTCTCTGTGGCTTGTACCGTGTCACTTTTATTTTCCAGGAAATAAACAAATGTTGCACTGGAATAATCATCTGTGAACGATAGTGCATATCTATGACCATCTGGAGACACTGGATCTCTAGGACCAGCGAAATCTGTGTGTACCATGTCAAGTGGCCCCTTAGCCCTTACATCAGGTCCCCTGTTTCTTGTCTGGACAAACTTCCCTTGAGTACAAACTTCACAAAATGGGGTATGCTTACTCCCCTCTTCCTTAACATCCATCCCATTCACAACATTTCTTTGGTTCATTACATCTGCCTTTCATCTCATTCTCTGCTGTGTGCAGATAGTGTAATTTGTTGTGGACGTGTACGAGGAATTTGGTCCCGTCTTTATAAAGAACACTGTCACCCTCTCTGAAAACCACTGTGGCACCGCTTGAGGCAGCAGCTTTCACAGAGAAGATATCCTGGGGGTACGTAGGAATGTAGAGAGCGTTCCTCAGTGTTGTCTGTAAGCTCCTCCCATTGCTGTCACGCAGCCACACCTCTGTGTCGCGTCTCCCCTTGGCAACTCCGTTTTTCCTGGAGCCGTCAGCCAACTCCATGCAGTGCGTCCCCGCCAGGAAACTGCTGTCAAACTCCTTAAACTTGGCAATGTCTGTGATGATGTGTGACGTGGTACCCGCGTCGACCATCAGACCTCTTCTCTTGGAATGCGACACCGGCATCTCTGTGTCACTTATACGGAATGCATATTCATTTCTCCCCATCTCCTCGGATGCTTTCCGTGCGTTATCCTGACGTGTCATCGGTCTACAGCTTGCATTGTTGTGCGTGTTCATATTGCAGTGATTGCACCATTTCTTACGCAAACAAAAAATATTCAGCAACCTCAGATGTCATCACAACCAACCCCAGCACAGCTCCACCATCACCGGGATCGGCACAAACCCCCAAAGCCACAGTGCAGGACGAGACGACAAGGTTTTAGGCTCTTTTTACTCACTGAATTATTAGGAAGAATTATCTTTGGTCAATATTTTCATTTGAAGAAGTCAGTTCATACAGTCATGCTTACTTCTGTCATGTCGGTCATTTCCTGGATTCTTTGCCAAAAAGTAGAGATGGTTCAATGAAGCCTTGTGAAGCTTTTAAGGCTTCTATTTGATTGTGTTGAAAAAAAGAGTCAAAGCTTCAAAGCCTTATAAAATAAAAGACCATACCAGTGACATCTGGTGGTCAGCTGTAGTTATTACAGGTGACGATCTAATCATTTCTCCAACTTGATTTAACTTCCAACAGAAAAAATCCAGTCAGTCTTGCAGCTGTCTTCACCCTGAGGGGTCGTCATCTCTAAGTGTTGTAACATTCTATATTCTCAGTGTATTAGTTATGGCTCAACGTGTTGTCCTGTTATTCATTAGATTTTCCAACATGATGTAGACAGTGTGTGTGCTGTGAAATAAGATGATAGACAGGGATGTCAAAATGAGTTTGTTGGGAGATATGATGGTTTGGAAGAAGTGCTTAGAACAATCTTAAATTTTGTTCAGATGCTTTTTCCTGATTTCTGAATGATAGATTACACTTCCTGATTAGTCAGTCTTGTCATTTTTTTCTCTTAAATCTAATATCAGATTTGTTCAGACAGTGCAGCCACTGTCCTTGACTTCTCTCATCAGGAACTCTGTTTCTGCTTCTTCTGTGCTCTCTTTGTGGTAAATGGTAAATGGACTTGTACTTCTATAGCGCTTTTCTAGTCATACAGACCACTCAAAGCGCTTTACACTACTTGTCACATTCACCCATTCACTCACTCAACACACTCATACCCCGATAGGCACATCGGGGGGCAGTTTGGGGTTCAGTGTCTTGCCCTAGGACACTTCGGCATTTCAGGGGAAGCCTGGAATCGATCCCCCAACTTACCAGTTGAAGGACAACTGCTCTTCCTCCTGAGCTACAGCCGTTTTTACTTCAGTTATAGAGTCACATCAGGTCAAAATAAAAGAATCTATTGATTATATGATTAATAAGAATAGATGAAAGAATATACCTTTGATGAAAAATGACAGAATATGTAAAATATACTTCAGTCAGCAACACCATCAATATGATGAAATTTTATATTTTAATATGAACTAATCTTCTGTTGTCCGTTATCCTAGCCAATGTGGAAGAGAAATATTTAGCAATACCATATAATACAATACTACATGACTACAATTATACTAAGTACAATGTAATCTAATACTATTTCATCTTTTGCCATATTACTCTCCTCCTTCCTTTGTGGGTGACACAAGGTGGAAGTTTTTCCATACACGTGATGGTTTTCTTCCACTAGAACTCTCCATACTAAAAGTTTTTTCTTTATCTTAATGCTCTCTTGGCCTGTAAAGCGGCGAGCAGGAGGGACCACCGGGCGTTTCTCGTTCCGACAGACAACACGGCACCAGTACCGCCAATGCTTTGAATCAGTTACATCATTTCCGGTGTTTCGTTGGAGCGTATGAAGAGCCACACATCATCGGTCATGTGACGGCAGAGTTTTCACGGGGCTTCAATGCAGCGTTTCGACCAAGTCCGTCTCATTTGAAGGAAACAAGCTTCGGTGCTTCCGTTTCAAACATCCCATCTCTACCAAACAGAAAAGGAAAAAATGGTTTTTCTCCCTTACAAACGACTCAACGGAAGCCCAAAAGCTCAAAGCCAGTCAGTGTGTGTGTGTATTTAGTGAATAAAGGCTGCAGCAACACCCCTCCTGCTACTGAAGAGCTTCAGCTGAGCCAAGCAGGCCTGGGAAAGAGCTCCCTCATCTTGACAGAGGATATGGATCATACAATGCTACTGGAACAACTAGATTTCCATTTGAAATGAACCATCATATACTTTAGAGCAAGTCTGCACATTTGTAGAGCATTTTCTGTGTGAAATGACCAGGAGGTGTTTAACTAAAGCATTATTCTGTTCTACTGTTGGAACTGATGGGAATGTCTGTGAAATGTGAATATGTTGTGAAATGTTAGGAAATCTTTGGACTTGAAGCACATTATCCTCTATATGTGCTGCTTTTAGATCAATAAAATCCTCATTGAAGAATATTCCAGAGTGGAGGAGTGGAAGGTTGGCTGTTGCACAAAGCCTCAGGTCTGAAATGGGACTTTTTTTGAAAGAAACTTCTTGCCTGTATGAGGTTGAAACATGCTCACTATGGATGTTGTTTCTATAGTTCTACAGCACTTTGAGCAACAGTTTCTGAAGAGAGCTGCAGAAATTCATTCAGTTCTTCATGTATTCATAGATGCTAAAGTGTCTGTTTAAAAAGGTGGCCATGGTGGAAGCAAACTGCTTGCAGTTCCTCCTGATGGTGATGGTTATACTGGAAGACTTATCCGGAGTGTTTCAGGTGTTGGGAAGACCCTTTTGCACATTGTTCCACTTCAGCAGGACCTTCATCTTCCTCCTCTGCCTCCTGATGCAACTGAATGGAAAAACATGGCCGATGTGCAAAGAGAGCATGCCTCTGCATATCCTAGCTCTCCATGTCAAGGACTGCATGGAGCATCTGTCTGCAGCAGAGGAACATGATGAGGTGAGGCCATATTTCTCATTCTGCTTCATATGTCTTATTGGACCTGGACTTTTCCATGCAACCTAAAATGTATCTCTATCAGTGTTGTGTCCATGTGTCTCCTTCATATACATCCCACATAGTTACAGAATGGAACATACAGTATCAGATAAAGGTCTGGAAAATTCTGCTGATTCCAAAGAAATTCTACATGTGTCCAAACTTTTTACTGGACAAAACTTTGAACATTTTAGTAAATCTAACTTGACTGTCAGACTCTTCCAGGCTGAATTTGTTCTTAGAAAGGGACAAGAAGATGAATGAAATGACTTTTTCCACTTTTATCAGGGGTCCAATGTTGCACACAGAACATTTCTATCACACAAAACAACACAGTTAAGTGGAAATAAAAAGCATGTGAGGCTTTTTTAAAGGCTGTGTTCAAGTTATTTATGTTGGGAAAGAAATGTCACTCATCAAGTCTTCATGTCAACCATGCAACACACTCACACACACTCTGATAGTTCTTTTCTTCATGTTAATAGTACTTCTTGTGTTCTGCTGTGTGTACTCTACAGGACTGGCAGAGTGATGTCCACCTTCTGTCAGTAGTTAATTCACCATTTGTGAAGAAAGAGTCCAGCCACTTGGAGCAGCTGTGATCACATATCTCTATTCTGTCTCCACTTTTATATACTTGTCATATTTCTGCACTTCATTAAAAATCTCATCCTGCATCATGTTTCCAGGATAGTATAAAGTACCTTTTGCTACGTGCAGTTTAGGTATTTAAGTGGAGGACAAGGGCAGTATTGTTGGAGCCCAAAACGGTAACATTGATGTGTGTATGTGATGAATCTGTTGTGCACATTTATAATGGTGATACTTAACTGCAACTGACTTGGTTAGGTTTGCTTCTTTCATAGATGGAGTAGGTAGTGTGTTCTGCTGACATCTGGAAATACTTCCAATCATGCTTTTCTTCATATTTAAGAAAGAATTTCATCACACAGTCTGAACTGATGGATTATTTCATCTCTATTTAGCAAATGAATATTAAGAGTAAAAAAACCAAGGAAAGGAAAATATCTTCCAGCCAGAGGGAAATGATGAACGGCTGCCTCTAAATACTGGAAGAATAATTTGCTTCTGCATGTATGTCATGTATTAAAGAAAAAAATCTCATCTATTCCCAGATAAAGAAGGAAAAGATGAGGAATAATTTTCTGTGTTGACTTTTAATTCCAGACAGCTGATTGGAAGGCAGTTTATGGAGAGAAAGCTCAGAAGACTTGATGAAGTTCTGCAGCGCCAGCCTGTGGATCTGGACTATTTCAACTCTGTTAGAAGTCAGAAAGTAGAACTTCTACGCTCATGTTGTTGCACTGCCTCAACATGTTGTTCCTGCCATCTCTCATCTTTTTCCACTAACTCAGTTGCAAGAGGCAAGAAGAGCTGTTTCCTCTCCTGTGGAGATTTTCCACACTGCTAGTGGACAGCCTAAAGTTGCCATATCAAAGGACAATCTGCAAACCCTCATCAGCATGAACCTTTCTGTCCCCTGTATAGCTAAACTCCTGGCTGTCTGCAAAAGGACAGTGTTTGGAAGGAACTTTGATCACATTTCATTTGGCTTCACTCGTCCCACCTTTACTCAGCAGTTTTAGCTTCATTACAGCATAGAAAGCTGAGTTTTAGTGCTGCTGGGCTTCGTCTTCACAAGTTCCAAGTCCAAGATGCAGATAAGATCAAGACGTCTCGCTTGCTTTGCTTTTACCTTTGACTAAACGCTGAATTCCAACTCTTCATTTGTGTCACTTCCTACAGTATATGTGACAGCTGGAAGCCTTTCCTGCTTTAACTGCATGTTTTGAAGAGTATCAGACACGTTCAGGTGATTTTTTCTCCACATAACTGATGCAGAGCAGATGTGCAGGCAAACTTCAGAGACTGGACAAAGCTGGAAATGAGCTGCTTTTCCAGAGACATGACATGAATTCCAGGATGAAATGAAAAGTGGAAAGCCAGCAGGATCCACCCTGAGAGGATGAAGCTTGTCAGAGCAGCATGGTCTTACAGCATGCAGACATGGACATTGTAGGACTCATACACACTTTGTTCTACACTAAGAAAGGACAAGTCCAACATGTGGACACGTCCACCTGAACAGAGCGTCTCCAGACTAGAAGGAGCAGAGCCACAACGTTGTTTCATGACACTGAAGCCACAGAAGTGCTTTGGAGACAGCAGTTGTTTCTTTCTATCTTCTCCTTCTCATCTCTTCAGAGAGAGAAAAGTGTCAAAAGAGCCGTAATCCTCCATTTGCTCTGATGTCTTCCTGAAGGACTCGGACTCAGCTGGGAAACGTCCACATGCTTTTTTCCACCGTCTACATGAAGCTAATGGACACCAAGAGATGCTGTTTGAGGCCACATTGTGTCCTTCATCCTGTTTGGAGCTGCTACTTGTCATTTCTGCTGCTGATCAATAGAGATTTAGAGCTTTGAATGTCTCTGACACAGAAGATGCAGCAGTGATCACCAACATCATGGACTCCAGAGGCATTTAGCAGTCAGGCTCATATCAAGCTATGTGGAGCTCAGAGGATTGTTGAACTTTGCTCTGGTGGCTTTATCCTCATGGGGGGATGAGGGCTGTCCACCTGGAATGGATCACATTATGATGACCTTATAATGGAAAGCACTTTGTGTTGCCCTGTGCATGAAAATCACTTTAGAAAGTTTCATTTCTCATTAAAATCTGATGTGTAAAGTTTCTACTATATGAATAAAAACAAGGGAAATCCATCAGATAAAAATGGATGTAAATGTTGTTGATTTCATGTCTTCTAATCATCTGCAATAATAAGACAAGTTTCCAATAAATCAGTGGCTTCTGTTCAGACTGCAGCTCAGAGAAACGCTGCCCTCTGCTGGTCACAGGAGGAAACGCACCTTCCAGCTTCCACCTGCAGCTTTCCACATGATGCAGGACTTCAGAGACCTGGACGGCTTTTCTAAGTCCACCTTCTGCTCCTGGGACTCAGACCGGATCTGACAGTCCAGCTCTGGAGTCTCAGGCAGGATTTTACTGCAAGAGTACTTTTAAATGTGTATCTAACTGTGTCCAGTATCCCACTGGGACCACAGCTGCCCCTCTGCGTTGTGCCATTAACCAGGACGCCGACGTTCAGGTTCAGCCCAGCAGGTGGCGAATTTATTCTGGCACAGACCAGATGAAACAGTTCAGCAGCATGAAACAAAGATCCAACAGCCTTCTCAGCACAACTTCCTCTACGGCAGCCAAAAGCAGACAGACACATAGAAAATCCTGGTCTTACATATCCTGAAGCACAAGCTTTTTAAAAGACATTTCCATCTCCTGCAAGTTGATTTTAATAGAAGAGCATCACACCACCAGATGAACACAGTTTTCTTTGAGAAGAAATGCTGAAGTCATTAACAGCGTGCAGAAATAGCAAAAACAAAGCAAACATACCTGGAACAGAATGAGACCAAACACTTGAGCAGCATGAAAAATCTGCTGCAGCACACGTGGAGTCGGCTCAATGGGACACACACTGCTAACAACGTCTAAAAGTCCATCAGTTTGGAGGAAACAGCTTGGAATTATGTTAGCAAAGCAATTTAAGAAACGTTGCTCTTCTGACAGCTTCCAGGTGAGTTAGCAGGAGCTCTGAGCAAACTCCTCTTCCTCCACTGACAGAATGCAGGTTTACGTTGCAGCATTCGACAGAATGCCAAAGTCATTCAACAGAAAAGCAAAGATGTGAAATCATCTTCAAAGTGAAGCTTCTTTGCAGGCATTGCATCATTTTTCTACATGCTATATATAGAAATCCAGAAATAAGCAGCTGAGAATAGAAAAGTCTCCAGACAGATGAAAATGTTTGCAGTGCTTTAAAATCAGAAAGCCAAGCTGCAGGTTTTAGTGAAACCATCAACACCTGACCTGGACATCAAGAAGGTCAACAATGAGTCCATTGTTCAAGATAAAGCTGTGCTCCGATGAGCTGCTGTTTCCATCCAGTTCCAAGCAGCTTTACAGTCCGTGTTGATGTGAAATGTCCACGTCTGATGATGACTAGATGAAGGAGGAGGCAGCTCTTCCAGCTGTGGACCACCTTCCTCGCTCCCTGCTGGAATGACATCAAGGAGAGAAAGAAATGGACCATTTCAGCCATGCTTTCTGGAGATGTCAAGTCATTTTACACACCTTGTCAGGTGTGTGTAGGAGCTGCGTCGTTACTGGAGGTGTGCAGATGAAGTCAGCTGAGGGGTCGGAGGTGTTCTGGCTTCGGTGGTCCCATTCTGGATCTCAGAGCGGCTGCCTCATCGCTGTCTGCACTTCTGGAATAAAAAAGACAAGATCTTTATGCCTTGGCTGAAGAAATAATCTGCTTGTTCTTCATCAGTGTCACAATATTAATAAAAGCAATTACTACTTTAAAGTAAAAACTAGGGCTGGGACTTTAACACCTTCATTAGCATTAATTCCAGAAAAGTGAAGACGTTAAAGCATTTAACTGCGGAACGTTTCAGTGCACGACAATTCCACTGATGCACACGGAGGACCTCCGTTAGTACTTTGGTGCTTCATGTTGGGATGTTTCACATCCTTCCAGTGACTAAAGAAAAAGCAACTAACAAGTTGAGCAACTTTTTACAGTGTTATTGAAGACTTTTGGTGAGGAAGGTTTAAGTCCGAATGGTTTCCTCTTCTGTTAGCGGCAGCAACGGCTGCGTAAGCTCCTCCCCCGTCCAGAAGAACAGTCTAGAACAGGGGTCTCCAACTCCGGTCCTCGTGAGCTACCGCCCTGCAGGTTTTAGTGTTTCCCCGCTGTGACACACCTGACGCAAATCAATGGCTCATTAACAGGCAGGTGCAGAAGATGAGAAGCTGCTGGAGAAGCTTTTCATTTGAATAAAGTGTGTTGTAGCAGGGAAACAGTAAAAGCTGCAGGATGAGCGCAGTTGGAGACGGCTGATCTAGAAGCTTGGTCCTCCTGCAGCATCCAGCTTCCAGCTGCAGGAAGAGCAGGAGGTGATGAGCTCTGCTGCAGGACCAGACTGAAGCCACAACACAGTGGGCTTTACTGTCACATGTTCATGTTTATTAATGAAGCGTGTGGACGGAAACATTTTACACCTTAAAAGTCCTGGAACATGTTTTACACTGGAGCGCTTAGATAAATGACTTCAAATGACTTTTTCATTTGAAGACTGTTCAGTTTTGCCAGGAAGATTTTCCTGTTTTTCTACTGTTGAACTGAAACTGAATGAAATGGATTTCTTTGCAGACATTAATAGAGCCTGAGTTTACAATAATATTTGTGTCTATTTGAGTCAGTCGTCCACCAAAATCCAGTTCTATTAAAAAGATGCTGCTTTTGGGGGCAAGGACAATTTTACTGCTCAAAGGTTGCTCTTTTAGAGCTCAAGAGACAAATGTGAGATTCTCATCTCAGCCTCATTTTAGTTTCTATTTGCTGTAAAATGTTTCTCATATGTTTCTCCTAAAATTCACCAGGAGCAATAGGTGAGACAGAATAACTAGAGGGAGTCATACTGGAGACTTTAGGGAGATTCCTTGCTAGTTTCACTGCACTGCTTTTAATGGCTCCTTTATTTCTCCTTTGGAAAAGAAACTGAGCAATACTGGACACACACACACACACACACACACACACACCTGAGGTCCTACTATCAGGATGCTTAAATCATGTGACCTTCTCCTCCCACCTGACTGGATTTACCATCCTAAACACAGACCATGCACTTAATAACATCATGATAGAGCAATAAAACAACGGTGGTGAACTCTTTCTTTACCACACGACAGAGGGATGTAGCAGATGTACCCAACGCCATCAGGCTTTCTACTTCTACAGCACATGGCAGATGACTTCACATAAAAAAAGGAAGAAAGAAATCTGAAGCGGAGTCTTCATCTTTATTAAATTCCAACATAGTCATTGTACTTGAAAATTGACGACTGCTGAGTATTTGAAGTGGTTGCAAAGTTAACAATGACATGAACAACAAATGGAAGAAAGTTAAAGAGCGTTTACTGACAGCAAAAGCTCTTCTAACATTGTCATCATTATAAGATGGGAACTAGAAAGATGCATCTTCTTGGAAAGTTGTGTTTTGAAACAATTCTCTGAAAGCATTATGAGCAGTGTCAACAAGACTTTACAGCAATGCACAACACTGAACAGTCAAAGAGTCTCTGAGGCCAACATGCAGCATTTGCATTCAAGGGCTTTTCTGAACAGGCTCATTAAAAAAAGTCTCAGTATGCCACATTCTGTCATTTACAGTGTTGTGGCCCTTGTGCAGCGTTTGTTTATGAAGACTTTTATCAGCTTACTTTTCTCATCCGGTGTCCAACCATCCAGTGTACTACAGCGCATGATGTAAGCTGCAAGATTAAAGCAAAGAAAAAACACAAAGGACTCATTTTATCATGGAACAGCAGTTTCCACTAAGTATTAAGAACTTTTTTCCTCCATAGATCCAAAATTCACATTCTAATATGTTTCTGGTTCACACAGAAGGAAATCCAGTCAAACTGGGAGGACACTGAAACAATCCCAACATTAAAAGTAGGGATGTAATACTTGGAATACTTCAGAAACTCCATCAGATTTGGCCAGATATGGTGATTAATGTGAGAAGGGCCAGAAGAAGAAGAGGAAAACAAACTAGAAATAAACTCCAGGTCATGTTTGGAAAAGAAATGCTGCTTATTTGGCTTGAAAAAGCTGATGGTAGGATGCATGCTAAACAGTACATGGGGAAGGTAAAACATTGCTGAAAAACTAAATCTTATGTTGATGACAAACTGATTTTCTGCAGCTTCAACTATTAGCTGAGTACTTGTCAAGTAAAATGGTTTTATTTCCTGTTAGAAATATCACTCATGACGCCATGCAGACCATCTTCTGAGACGTTCTAAACTAAAGCAGTTGCCACGGTAACCAGTGGTTCTAGATGAGACTAAACTAAAAGTGGCAGAGTGAAAATATCAAGAATCAAGCTGAATAAAGCATTTGGAGAATGGTGACACCCCTATATGTAGGGCAGTGAAAAGCCATAGACAACTTAACTTCTGATCCCATGAACTGCATCAGCAGTTCCACATTATTCATATCCCTACAAATGCTTCCAGGATTAAAGAAAAAAGTCAGGTGAAACGGGCCAGTAAACTAAATGTAATCCTACACAATATGTGTGGCAGTCTGGGAAAAGCTGTCAGATGTGGCTGATGTTCATTTGTGGCAGCGAGACTAAATAGTTGCATGGTCACCACCAGGCATATATCATCCATCAGCATTAGCAGCCGAGCTCTGACGTGTTGATGCTGTGACAACTATTCTTTTTCAGCTGAAGCAAAGAAAAAACAGGGCTCAATGTGACCACATGGCGGAACAAAACACACAGGGTTTAGCGTTAACACTTGCTTCAGCAGCTCTGGGAAGAATGACGTTACTCAGGCACTTCTTGAGTGTGTGCTAACTTTTTTACTTGTAAATGTAGATTTTAAACTGAGAAATACGTGCCTGTGATGGACTGGCGACCTGTCTGGGATGAACCCCGTCTCTGGCCTGATGACTGCTGGGATAGGCTCCAGCTTAACTGGACTAAGCCGTGTAGAAAATGAAGGAAGAAAATCTAGATGTGGAATTCATGACAATTCAAGCAGGATCAAAACATTAGTTGTCTCATGATTCACTGTCACACAGTTTTTTTCCACAATAAGATCCCAAGGGATCCTCTGTGGGGGGGACTTTGGCTCTCTCTACTGGCTTCCCAGATATTTCTGCTGATGAATTTCCACTACTTTTCCACAACATTTCCAGAAATCATTCACTACCAAATGAGCCATATACTTCCTTCAAATTCCACTGACTTTGAACTGGTCCAGGACTGTCTTCCCATCTGGCACCTTTCCGTGTTTCCCAAACGCCACAGCATGTCGGCACTCCGCTTCAGGAAAGAAGTTCTTGAAAAGAAGGTGGAATAAGCGAAGGCAGTCCTTTGCTTCTGCATGGATTGCAGACAGGTGAGTGGAGGACAAGAAGAGGCCACTTCCTGGACACAGCTCTTGCTTCCCAGACCTGTTCTTTGGAGCCCAAGGACCAGCCTGAGGTTGGATCTGTTCCACTTTGTCCAGAAAAGCTTTTAATGCCTCCAGGTGCTCACCACCTGGAGCACAGCAGATGTTTTACCTTACAGGGACACAGCAGCAAGCACAAGTCAAGAAAAGGAAGAGACACGTTTAAAAAAGAAAAAACATCCCAATAATTAGTTTTCATTTGTAAATAATGAGCAACTAAAACAGTTCAGCACATTGTCAACACAAGTATTCCATTCTAAAACCTGCAATGAAGTGAGAACAGAGTTTCTGCAGGGAACAACATTTTCAGACCCATTTTAAATCTAATACCTGGAAAACAGAGATTTTCAGGAAGAGAACTTTTATTTTATTGAAATCCCATTTTTAAAATCTAATCCGAACCCCAAATGTAGCAATAATTGAACCAATATCTGTCAGTAAAACACACACAGTTCCAAGTGAGGGTTCCACTCCCTTTTCTTTAAAACATCCTGGAAATCAACATGTGGACCTCAAGCTGACAGTATATTAAGATTATTAATCCCAGTGATAAGAGACCACAGAGTGTCTAAGATGTTGCTTATTATAGTGTCCAAGGTAAGTTACAATATAACAATCAATATGAATTTAGAGCTAAATTGTGGATTGAAATAATAAGACAATTCCCAGCTGGGTTATCTCTTGGTGAGCCGCGGTCTGGTTCATAAAAACTGATCTTCTTCGGTGGCTTTCCCGCTCTTTTGGACGTCTCTTTTTTATTATTTTCACATGCATTCATCCTGGAAAATAAAGAAAACATTTTCATTATTTAAACTGCTTTCACTGCATGACAAATCCACATTTTCCATGCACATACAATTTATGGAAGTGTCTAGAGGCCGCTGTAAACGCTCGCCATCTAAAATTTACCCAAACTGCGTTTAACAAAGATGCTGCTTCCCTTCTTTTTCCTCCTGCAAGATTCATTTCCTCCATTCCTTCTGCCAAAGACTCCACACGTTAAGCACACAAAAAAGAAGAAACGTACCACACGACCTGACGTTGTTAAGTCGCCTCACTACGTTGTGAAGTAACCAATCATGATACAGCATTAGCCACCGAGTAGCTCTCTTAACCAATGACGATGCATCATTTGTGACTGATGGCTCTCTCCTAAATACTAAAGTTGGGTTGCATTACAGGGTTCAAAGTTCCGGGGTTTTGTGCCAAATGCAGTCAATATAATATAATATAATATAATATAATATAATATATTTTTTATGAGGTTGATGAAACAAACTGTGAATTACATGCAATCTACTTCAAATTCTTTGTGGAAAACTGTTGGTTAATATAAAAGCAGATGCTATTTGCAGTAATTTTAATCAATTCATTCTGCATACAATCCAACATAGAAAAGAAATATTAATGTGGATTACAATAAAGTCAGCATGATATGAGATGATAGGAAAGAAGAAAACATTTCTCTAAGTGGGAGATTTCAGTGAGTGTTTGTGGAGAGCTCTTCCTTTGCTCTGTCTGAGATTAATATGAGAAGCATGAACTAAAGCCCGGATGAGAGGAGATTAAGTTCATAGAGAGAGCTCTCTGATTTCTCTGCCTGAGATCACAAAGAGAAACTAAAGTTGAGAAACTCGGAGAATCATATCAGAGCTTGTTGAGATCTCTTCTAAAACTTCAAATGAGACTACATTGAGATTTGGTGCATCTTATTTCTCCCGAGAGCAAACCGAGACGTAGGAGAAATAAACCTTAGTCTCAATTTGCTTTCAAAGAAATCTCAGACTTGTCTAGGAGAAAGAAATTAAACATTTTAGACATCTCTTTTCACATTTTCTTTTCCTCTTATGTGATCAAACAAGATTTATTACAAAGCCTGGAATTTCATTTGTTAAAATAGATTTGCAGCCCTTATTAAAAGAAGCCCTCATTTTTCTCCGTAGGTACATTTCAGTAGCTGACACATGCACCCTCACATGTTAAGCAGCAAGAAAAACCTGATAAATGTATCTCCCCTTGTAATGGAAGCAGAAAAACTGCTGCATTCACAGATGCTCATCACAACTTGCTCACAGTTCTGCGTATTATTCCTAAAAAAGGAGAGAAATTTCCACTGCAGTCCCGCATGTTTTAACACTTCCACAGGAAAACTGGCCAATTTGTGTCCAATAAGACGTATGAGGAGCTTCACTGCTAGCTTAGCAGCAAACAGATATGAGGAGAAAAGGGAGTTCTTTTGGTTTGGCGCTGTTGTCATTTCTCCTTTACGAGGGGGGACGGTGGCGCATGACGAGGCACGTGCAGCCTGTCCAGACAGCTTAGCTTCCACGTGTACAAGCTTTAAACACAGAAAATAAAAGCACTCACTGTTCTTCGGCATAGTGCTTAATGATCAACATTCATATAAAGTAGGTCATTTAAATAAAGCTCACGTCATGAAAGCCCAGCACTCATGTACTTGATAAAACACGCTGACTTTTCTTCCCAAGTCTTCACTGCAGCTTGTCTTCACTCCTACTGATCCAGCAGCTCTGTCTGAATACCCATGATGCACTTCACGGTAGGGCTGCACCATTCATCGCAGTTTCATCCTCATCACGGTTTTGGTGGCCACCATTAAATAAACCTGATGGTCAACAATATTTCCATTCAGAAGGCCAGCTCTGCTGCATGCGTCTCTGATCAACTACCCCTGGCTGCAGTGTGCAGAGCGAGGCGTGTCTCAACGTGGGCGGGGTTAAACGCCTTCAGCTCCGCCCACTGGATGTGATTCTTCTTCCTCGCCGCAGTCGCCGTCTTCTTCTTCACATTTTACAAGTTTCCATGTGCCATATCTTCACCAAACCACCTGGAGATCATTTACTTAAGGCTCGTCGGCGACACAACGTCCAACTTTGCTAAATGGAGGTAAGCATCGATGAAAAAACGGCCAATTAATGACAATCAAAGTTTTATTGGGATTATTGCTGGATTTTCCAGCACATTTTCGCCTCACAGATGAGCTTATTTGCATCTTCAAATGTCTCATGTTTGTTCTGCCGTTCTAATATTCACCTGGTTCAAGTTTTCCACGACGTTTTCCTCTGTTTTTTCCAGACACATTGCACACCTCCTCTCCCCTGGACCCCGGAGGACACTTGGCAGAAATGATGCTCCGCTTTGATATGTCATTGCATCCGCTAAAGTTTTCCATTTGCTGACTATCCTTTAATCCAAACCTTGTTTTCACACCTCCAGGGTCTGGCAAAGCAAGTGTGCTCAAACAACTGTGGCCTGTTTGTTCTAATGGTAAGACCAGGGCTGTTGTATTATTGTGAAGCAGGAGGATGAAGGGAAGTTAGCATGGTGGGTATTGGTAAGGATGCATGAACCAAGAGATGGACTAAGGCTCAGGAAGCCCATGATTTATTGTCAAATGATTCAGTTAAATTCTCAACCAAAAATGGCTGTGAAAGAAAGCAAAGCAAGGATTAGAAATGATCAAGTCCATTAAATGTTCCCTTTGATAAAGATCAATACAATGTAGAGCTAACTTTATCACAGTATCAATAATAAAGGTGCACATGTTGCCCTTAGCAGTGCTGCCGCCCTGTGAGAAGGACAAAGACTGAATAAATGTGTGTGCATGGCTTCCATAAGGAGGGGCTCAGGTGAGTGGGATGAAAAGCAATCAGGAGTGATTAGGAAGAAGGACAGGAAGGGAGGGAAGGGAAAGTGTGGAGAGATTCATTCCAATTAGAGCCTTTAATTCCACAGGATTTGCTTTTCTTTTCCATTAAAAAGCAGTTTAAAAGTGCCAACTATCTGATTGCTGATTTGTTCCTCTTATGCTGTACAAAGTGACAGCGAGGCAGCTACAGGGACAGGCAGGGTGTTTAACATGAATAAACTGATATACAGCAATGCAACTCTGGAGACAGGCAGGGGAAGTACAAGGATTGTGCAGACAAACAATAATACAGCAACAGAGACAGGCAGGATTATGCCTTGTATTATATATAGGTAACATTCAGAAATATGACATGTATACTAGGGATGTGGAGAAAATATTTCAACATGTACTTTTTGACTTTCAGTCCGCTCTCTACATTGTCATGGGGGCCAAATGTGATTCCAGTGAGGTATGTGGAAATTGGGATGAGTTTGTGCCCGGTGAATACAAGGCACTTTTGCTTCTGGCACAAATCAACCTATTGTGTTTTTATTTCTTCAAAGGAAAACATGCTGCAAATAAGAAGATGGTGGTGTCTTCTTCTGAGAAACTTTCCAATGCCGTAAATGCTCTTTACATGATCCTACTTTTCAAAGAGTTCTTTTAAACTCCACGTTTGACTGAAAACCCTGTGGATTGACTTTTCTTCAAGTTTTAATAGTGAACGTTCATTGTCATTGAATCAGCAAGGTGTGAAGAAGAGACTGCAGGCCAGAAAAAGGCGTCGGGAGGAGCGGAAACTACAGGTAAGAGGAGCTTCATTAATTAGCCATGTATTTAAGCACTTGTTTGAAGACTACTGTTAATCCCTCTGCAAATTTCAGGATGTAGAAGATGCTCCAGTGAAAAAGATGCCTTCTGAATCCATCTCATCAGCTACTATTGAAGGTAGACTTGTTGTCCACACATACAGAAACTGCTTTTCCCTGCATGCTTTTATTCTCTGCTAGATTACCTCGGCTGACCTGAGATGCCCCTTCAAATATAATATTGGATTTCTTCTAAAAGTTGAAGAGGTGGGATGTCCAAGATCTTTTTTACTGTCATTTATCTCTTTTCATTCTATTCCCTCTGTAGGGGAAGGTGACATGAAGAGCAGCAGTGGGACAGGGAAGAGTGGATGCAGCCTTCCTACCTCAGCGTTTTGGGCCATCTCCAGTATCTACTTTGAGAATGAGCTTTTTTCTCTACAGGAAGAAGATGCTTTACTGCATGACACCATAAAGGCAGCCAAATGCTGCAGAACGCAGTCATTTCAAGGAAGAGATTCCCTGCCTGGAGTTGTTGAGATGGACGAAGGACAAGAAAAGGAAACAGTGAAAAAAGTCCAAAACTGTGACTTGATGAGTGAAGGTGAAGAGAGTCATGGAGCTGAGGGAGCCGTTCATGTTTTCCTTTCACTTCAGAATCCACTAGGAATCATTTGGTGCAGAAATGATGGATGTTCACAGCTTAAAGCTCTGTCTGTGTGTGTGTGTGTGTGTGTGTGTGTGTGTGTGTGTGTGTGTGTGTGTGTGTGTGTGTGTGTGTGTGTGTGTGTGTGTGTGTGTGTGTGTGTGTAAGCAATAAATCCAGTGTTTCTGTTTCCTGAAAAAATGCTGGTGTCCAGCCTATAGGTGTACACCCCTTTTCTTCTTCTGTTTTGTTGTGGACAGTTGTGATTGGACGAAGAAGGCAACACCATCAATCTGTGTGTGTGTGTGGATTTTCTCTCCATGATGCAGATCCTCCATAGTTTCTCTCCAGGGTCTCTACCACAGTGGGGGCTTAGAGAAGCTTTAGTCCCGCCCACTGAGAATTAAAACTATGTATGAAAACAAACTTTGACTTTCATCAATATCAGTAACAGCAAGCGGCGTCTGACAGACGCTTTAGTTGCATCGTTACTTTACAGAAAATATGTCCGTGTACTGCTCTGTGTGTGTGTTTCAGCAGGGTGTGAACACAGATTAAACAGCAAGCCAAACTGGTATCTGACAGCCAGGAATGTGAGCGTCTTGCTCCTCTCCCAGATTGGAGCCTATCCCAGCAGTCTTTGGGCAGGAGGTGGGATCCACCCTGGACAGGTCTCCAGTCCATCACAGGGCCGCCACAAGGAGACAAACAACCACATTCATGAAGGAAACATTTTAAAACAAGCAAACTGCAATAAAATCAGGAGAGATTCTGCTGAAACAAATCATCATAAATAAAAAGTGGATTAATAACTAAGAACTATCAAGCTTCTAATAAATGATTAGAACTAAGTTTTCCAAACCTGCGACACACTTGTGGCCTTTTGCTTTAAAGTGAGGACACCCACAGGGAGGCAGGAAGCAGTGAACTGGTCAGCATCACATCTGGATTTCTAGCAGCTGGAGGGATTTGGACCAGATGGTCTCATAGAAACCCAGATGCAGCAGAAAAAGCCCAGAGTGAAGCTTTCCTCATCACACCACTGACTCTGACCTGATGCTTGTGTTGAGGACATCTGCAGGAAAACAGGAAGTAAAATCTGAGAGGAGGGAAGCGTTTTTAACTGAAGCAGCAGGAAAGAAAACCATCTGCATTCGTATTTCCATGCAAGCAGGAAGGTTTTCACTGTTTCAAGCAGAACTTTCAGAGGAATCCTGCTTTTTATTAGAGTGAAAAGAAAGGAAGAGAAAAGCCCTTCAGGCAGGTCAGGAGGAGAGTTTGGGCTTCTCTGTGGACACCATCCACCCTTTCTAGACGTAAAACTGCAGCTGCAAGCTAAAGGACTGAGACTGGAACTTGGCAGCACTAAAGTCTGCATAAAGCATCAGCAGCATTAGTGTTGGTAAAAGCAAGCAGACGGAGGAAACCACATCTCCTGTACGGACGCTTCACATGAGTGCTGTTGCTCCTCCTTCATCACACCACTGAGGAAGAATCCGGTCTGACTGGATCTTCCCAGAACAAACAGCCAGACTACGTTGCTATTGGCTGAAGCTTCAAGTTGCAGATCAGTGCAGATATGTGAACGTTCCTCACAGCACAGAACACAGGAAATAAGGCGAAACGCAGCAAAACACGGGAAGTCCATGTTAAAACACACATCCTGCAATCAGACTTTGAAGTGGCTTCCAGGTGAATTTCAGCACTTCTCTGAATTTCTACAGCGTCACTTCAGATTTTATCAGGAGGAAAATGAAAGATCAGGAAAAGTCTGAAGATGGTGTCTCATTTCCTGATGCTTTATTGAAGATGATAGAAAACATTTCTACATTTAACAGCCACATTTCCCAGCTTATCGGGGGATCCCGAGGCGTTTGCAGCTCTCTCTGACAGGGACTCTGCCAGACCTTCCAGCAGACCCTCACAACAGGTTTGGGCCTGCCAGACCTGACGGCTTCCTCCACCATCTGAGCCACTCACCAGCAGGTGGGGGTCAGTTGAAGCTCCGCCCCCTCTTCACCCGAGTCTCCAGGACATGCGGCCGCAAGTCTGACGATACGACTGCAAAGTGGATCATCAACCTGCAGCTGAGAGTGTCCTGCTGCCCAGTGCACATATGGACACTCGTATGCTTCAGGCAAGTTTGTTACGTCACATTTCATGTACAAGACAAGTCAAAGTGCTTCATATAAAGCATGAAAGCCCCTAACAACAGCCCCCAACCCCCCCAGATCACACTGCCTGCAGCCTTCAGGGGTCTGACCCCCTCCAGCAGCAGGTCAGCTGCTTAGTTCCAGGTTGCTCAGGTTCAGTCTTTCATCCTCACGTCTAAGTTAAAGCAGCAGGAATGAAGTGAACTGTCAACCACTTCCTGACAAACAGGAAGCTGCACAACGCTGCTGACGTGACTGGCAGTTGCCATGGTTACCTGATGCTTTTCATTCAGAATGAAGAATTCAGAATGAAATCATCAGGAATGACAGTTTTCTCCTTTGTGTTTCCATGGAAACACGTTGAATCCCCTTTATTCAGTTCAGCTGAAGATCTGGGGGTTGGGAAGGGTTCTGATTGGACAGGAGGCCACGTGACGTCAAACTTTCCACAGGAGTGAACGTTCAGGTAGAACAGGTAAGGCAGAAGGAAAGAGGAGAACTATGTGTGCATCAGTCAGTATCTGCAGCAGACAGAATGAAGTGGTCCATCTGTCAGAGCTCTGCACAGCCGCTCAGCAAACTCTCCAATCTTTGAGGAAAAGCAGGACTGAGTCCGTCAGCGTCTGCTGTGAGTCTTTCTCCTTTTCAGCTGCTTTTGTTGCCTTAACAGGAAATAAATGATCAGAATGACAGAAACTTTATTGGTCCCAGTTAAGAAAGGAGGAAACGGTGGAGGAAACAACATGACAGAATATGAAGCAGGAAAATAAACTGGATTGTGTTTCTTATTGTTTATTGGAACTTCCTTCAGTTAAATGAAGACGAGACGGAAATAATAGTTTCTGGATTAAAAGTCGGCTTCAAACGGCAACGTTAAAAACCAGAAACCAGACCACAGATCCTGGACTCTGACCTGGTCTCTGACCTGGACTCTGACCTGAAACTCTGACCTGGACTCTGACCTGGACTCAGACCTGGACTCTGACCTGGACTCAGACCTGGTCTCTGACCTGGACTCAGACCT
Source organism: Telmatherina bonti (assembly GCF_933228915.1). Taxonomy (NCBI): domain Eukaryota; kingdom Metazoa; phylum Chordata; class Actinopteri; order Atheriniformes; family Telmatherinidae; genus Telmatherina; species Telmatherina bonti. Next base: position 34,580,280 of record NC_136612.1, on the reverse strand, counting down.
GGTCTCTGACCTGGACTCTGACCTGGACTCAGACCTGGTCTCTGACCTGGACTCAGACCTGGACTCTGACCTGGACTCTGACCTGGT